>NW_028270173.1:57101216-57410107 GCF_037043375.1 Chiloscyllium plagiosum
GATGGGCTTACCAAAAATAAACTCTCTGAGAGAAGAAACTCCTGTTCATCTTAAAAGAGAGATCCCTTATTTTAAAACCATGCCCCCTTCTCAAAGGGGATATCACTCTGTCAGCATCTGCTCTGTCAAGTGCCCTCAGTGGCACCAGTGAGTACGGCCAAACTTCCTCAGCCGATTGCCAGTCATACCAAAAGGCAACCTCATTGCTGTGAGAGGCTGGGATCCATCTGTCTCTTGAGTCATAGAGAGTCACAGAGGTGTACAGCACGGAAACAGACCCTTTGGTCCAACCTGTCCATGCCAACCAGATATCCCAAACTAATCTAGTCCTGTTTGCCAGCACTTGGCCCATATCCCTCCAAACCCTTCCTATTCATATACCCATCCAGATGCCTTTTAAATGTTGCAATTGTACCAGCTTCCACCACTTCCTCTGGCAGCTCACTCCAAACACTGCGTGAAAAAGTTGCCCCTTAGGTCTCTTTTAAATCTTTCCCCTCCCACCCTAAGCCATTTAGCATTTTGCTAAATTAGCAGAAGTTTCAGAATGTGAGGGAAATGTCAAAACAATCAGACCATCAGCAGATAGTAATGGAAGCAATCCATTGTCTTCTGAAATTCCTTGACCAGCTCTACCTGAACAGAAAGCATTGTCGACTGTGCCATTTGACTGTGACGGTCATCACATCACAATTAAAACGTTCTTCAATGAGGAGGGAGTCTGTCATAGGTCTGAACCTTTTTCAACAGTCAACAACAACACGTTTGGTTCTGACTTGAGAACTTCCTGATGGGGAATACTACATGCTGGGTACGCATTGGAACCAAATGGTCTGAGCTTCAGCAAGGCTTATACTGATATTACCATTCCTGCTCATTGTTACAAACATGTGGATAACCCAGTCTGTTGGAATGAAGGTGATGCATCTTACATGGAAGAAATCTAAAGGTGAAGTGTGTGGAATTTAAGACACAAAAAGATCAGCCACAATTTTATTGTGGGGTAGGTTCAAAGTACTGAACGTTCGTATGCAAGGAGCAATCACTGTATTCAGTAACTGAGCTTCCAAAAATGCGATACTCATGAATTGTATGATAGGTGCAGCCTATCTGATTCCCCCTCCCACCTTCTAACATTAATGAGGTTAACACAAGTGTAAATGTGCATTAAACCATTAGGGATCTCCATCCAAAGTGATCGGAAATGGGAAACCAAAACAGAGATTGCTGGAGAAGCTCAGCAGGTTTGGCAGCATCAGTGAACAGAGAAGTCAGAGTTAATGTTTCAGTTCCACAGTGACCCCTCCTCAGAACAAAAGGGTTTTTATCAAATGCTAAAAGAGAGCAAATGGAAGGCTTCCCATGAAATGTCTTTCCCACACCCCAATGTATCTCAGACTGATGTATTTACTGTGTTTATTCGTAAGGCACTGTTGAAAGTACAGCTCCTGTTTTGACTGCTGTGTTAAGAAGTGTTAAGAAATGAACACTGAATGTACTTCTCGGTAATGATACCAAAGCCGCTCTGATGAATGAAACAACTGAGTATAGTTTTCCTCGCTGCAAGGTGACCAACAGCTCTGTCTGGAGTCGGGACATCCTGAGAAGAGTTTCAGATCTCACTTCCCACTGTCACAATCTCTCAATACAATCAGACAAAATAAATATATGATTATGTAAATATGAAACTGGGGAGAAAATCCACCGTTTCATTAATAAGGTAAGGATGAATAGACTATGAGACAGATGAATCCTCTACCTTTATCAACACTGTACATTAATAACATTAAACTCAATTATTTCAACCTGGCAATTTGTGAATCAAGTCTTCAATATCAAAAGCAGAATACAGTGGACCGTTTATTTTATTCTGTAAAGGAGATTTTCAGTTTGCAACATTGTAGTCTATTTGCATGTTGATGTGATTATAATTGTGTAATGCTTTTATTATTTTAGATGTTTTGGTGATAATTTGGAACTAAGTTATGAATTGTGATTACTGGTTTTACTTTCTATCCCCATCCTATCACAGTACAGTGTTTATGGTTGTGTCGGTACCTTATTTGTCCATCCATCCATCTATCGATCTAAACTCCCTTCACATGACAAACACTTCAATTCCAGTGTATCCCTCCTTCAATAAGGAAACCAAAACTGCCCTCTATATTCTGGGCGCAACCTTGCCATGCTCTGTTTGATTGGACACTGATTTTATACTCCATCCTTCCCACAATAAAGGCTTCATTTCATTTCCTTTCCTAACACTTCACCTGATGAAAGGACAGTGCTTCGAAAGCTTGTGATTTCAAACAAACCTGTTGGATTATAACCTGGTGTTGTGCAACTTCTGACCTAAACTAACTGTTTTACACGAAAACTAACATCTGTGATTCCTGTTTAAGAATATCCCAATCTCTCTATATCACAGCATTCTGCAGTCTCTCTAATTAATTAATATTCTCACCAAGTACATCATTTCATTAAAGGATTTCGGGAAAAGGTTAGGATTTGGATTGAGGGCAGTACTGGGGCAGCGGATATACCAGGATGACAGGGAGGAAAACGCTAACATTGTCCATTCCTTCTGAGCTAACTGTACCAGTAAATGGATAAAAACTGCAGTGTAACTATTCCAGCTGTTTATTAAGTAACCTTTCCCATTCCAGCTAGTTTTAAAAGACTCCAGTGTCCTGATCGTAATGCTCAGCCCAATTTCGGATGTTTCTGATTTTTAAAATATATTCGCGCATGAGTTGGGGGCTTGGTCAGGAAGGCCAACATTTTAAATCTATCCCGAACTGCCATTGAAATGGGAGCTGCCTTAGTGATCTGTTTCAGTCCATGCCTTGGAGGTACTGGGTGATATTTTCCAAGCGTCCTCTTGTCACATCTTTTATCATAGACTGAGATTTCCCTCCTCCCTACGCCAGGCTCACCAGTCTGTAATTCCTTGTTTTCTCCCTTCCTCTTATTTTTAAACACTGTGGTTACATTTACCACCCTCCAGCTGGGAATGTGTGGAATTTTTTTTTCTTTATTCTTTAACAGGATGAGGGCGCGGCTGTCTAGGTCAGCATTTATCGCCAATCCCTAATTGCCAAGAGAGCAGTTATAGAGTCACAGGGTCACAGAGTCACAGAGACACAGAGACACAGAGATGTACAGCATGGAAACAGACCCTTCAGTCCAGCTTGTCCATGCCGACCAGATATCCCAACCCAATTGAGTCCCACCTGCCAGCACCCGGCCCATATCCCTCCAAACCCTTCCTATTCATATATCCATCCAAATGCCTCTTAAATGTTGTAATTGTACCAGCCTCCACCACTTCCTCTGGCAGCTCATTCCATACACGTACCACCCTCTGCGTGAAAAAGTTGCACCTTAGGTCTCTTTTATATCTTCCCCCTCTCACCCTAAACCTATGCCCTCCAGTTCTGTACTCCCCGACCCCAGGGAAAAGACTTGGTCTATTTTCCCTATCCATGTCTCTCAATTTTGACCTCTATAAGGCCACCGCTCAGCCTCCGACGCTCCAGGGAAAACAGCCCCAGTCTGTTCAGCCTCTCCCTATAGCTCAAATCCTCCAACCCTGGCAACATCCTTGTAAATCTTTTCTGAACCCTTTCAAGTTTCACAACATCCTTCCGATAGGAAGGAGACCAGAATTGACCGCAGCATGACCTCCCAACTCCTGTACTCAATACTCTGACCAATAAAGGAAAGCGTACCAAACACCTTCTTATGCTTGTCTCATACGATCCACATGCTTGTCCAGGACCATTACAGCTAACCGAACTTGATACGTCACTGGTCCTGACTTCATGTGGATCATGAGTCCTACCCATGTTGAACCATTTCTATGTTTCTTACAACGAACCTTAACCCCTGCAGCCGACTAGCTTGCTTGGCAGAGTCTTGTGTCTGGAACTGCCGTTCCAGATGCTATTGAACCTCACCCACCCCCATGGTCTGGAAAGATCAGAACTAACCTGGTGCAGATTTTTCTCCCCATGAGCAAATCTGCTGAGCTGTCCCTGTTGTGGCATGAGGGTTAGTCCCATAACCAACTGAGACCCAGACAGGTGCCCTGATGCTGTGGGCCGTTTCTTCAAACCAGCCTTCAATATTTGTTACTGCACCGTCTGCTAGGCCACTGGATGATGGGTGGTATGGATCAGTCCTCATATGTAGAAGCCTACATAAAGAGAACGACGATCACCCCTTATTACTGAATGTATGATCGCACATAAGGTGCATCCCTGCCCACCATCATCAGGTTCTGTCTGTCCAAACACCAAAGCAGCTTCCGAATGCCAGTGCCGTCTGGATGCGCTGTGACATTTTAAAGATGGTGTGTGCTGAAGGCACTCTGTCCCATGGCCATGTATCTGTGAGCAGCGAGTTATCCTAGGGACAGTGCATGATAGGATGAAGCAGATATTGAACATGAGAGTCACTTCTGGGCCATGTTGACTAACGAATGTGGCCAGATGAGAAAGACAGGGTGAGGAGATCCACCAAGCATTGTGGTGGAAATTCCCCACAACAATACAACATGGCGCGGTCCAAACAAAACGTGAGATTCGGCCCGCAGTGTGTGAGGGAGAATGAAGTGGTGAAAGGAAAAACATGCCAGTAGATGGCTAGAGGGGAATGACATCCACGAGGAGAGGAGAGGGATTGAGAGAATAATGTTTCATGCTGAATCAGGATTCAGGTGGGCTTCCTACTAACTGGACAGGTATCTGGACAAGTAGGTGACAAACAGTGAAAGATACATAGACCCACAACTCAATAATCACGAGATTGAAACCTTACCCTGCTCTGCTCTGAACAGCATCGCCGGTGTCCTGGAGCTACTCAGTTCCTTAGCGATGACTAACCATATCATCCACTTCAGCTCAAAAGGCAACTTCAGACTTAATCATCCACTGGGGCAATGAACATGTGTCATGCAACAAGCACTCAGTGTGAGAGAGTACAGTGATGGGGGAGAGGTGCAGTGTGGGTCTGTGTACTTTAATAATGGGACACACACTCAGTATGAGAGTGTACAGTGATTGGGGAGAGGTGTAGTGTGGGTCTGTGTACTTTAATAATGGGACACACACTCAGTGTGAGAGAGTACAGTGATGGGGGAGAGGTGTAGTGTGGGTCTGTGCACTTTAATAATGGGACACACACTCAGTGTGAGAGAGTACAGTGATGGGGGAGAGGTGTAGTGTGGGTCTGTATACTTTAACAATGGGACACACACTCAGTGTGAGAGAGTACAGTGATGGGGAGAGGTGTAGTGTGGGTCTGTGTACTTTAATAATGGGACACACACTCAGTGTGAGAGAGTACAGTGATGGGGGAGAGGAGCAGTGTGGGTCTGTGTACTTTAATAATGGGACACACACTCAGTGTGAGAGACTACAGTGATGGGGAGAGGTGAAGTGTGGGCCTGTGTACTTTAACAATGGGACACACACTCTGTGAGAGTGTACAGTGATGGGGGAGAGGTGCAGTGTGAGTCTGTGTACTTTAATAATGGGACACACACTCAGTGTGAGAGTGTACAGTGATGGGGGAGAGGTGCAGTGTGAGTCTGTGTACTTTAATAATGGGACACACACTCAGTGTGAGAGTGTACAGTGATGGGGGAGAGGTGCAGTGTGAGTCTGTGTACTTTAATAATGGGACACACACTCAGTGTGAGAGTGTACAGTGATGGGGGAGAGGTGCAGTGTGAGTCTGTGTACTTTAATAATGGGACACACACTCAGTGTGAGAGTGTACAGTGATGGGGGAGAGGAGCAGTGTGCATCTGTGTACTTTAATAATGGGACACACATTCAGTGTGAGAGAGTACAGTAATGGGGGAGAGGTGCAGTGTGAGTCTGTGTACTTTAATAATGGGACACACACTCAGTGTGAGAGAGTACAGTGATGGGGGAGAGGTGGAGTGTGGGTCTGTGTACTTTAGTAATGGGACACACACTCAGTGTGAGAGTGTACAGTGATGGGGGAGAGGTGTAGTGTGGGTCTGTGCACTTTAATAATGGGACACACACTCAGTGTGAGAGAGTACAGTGATGGGGGAGAGGTGCAGTGTGAGTCTGTGTACTTTAATAATGGGACACACACTCAGTGTGAGAGTGTACAGTGATGGGGGAGAGGAGCAGTGTGGGTCTGTGTACTTTAATACTGGGACACACACTCAGTATGAGAGAGTACAGTGATGGGGAGAGGTGTAGTGTGGGTCCGTGTACTTTAATAATGGGACACACACTCAGTGTGAGAGAGTACAGTGATGGGGGAGAGGAGCAGTGTGCGTCTGTCTATGTTAATAATGGGACACACACTCAGTGTGAGAGAGTACAGTGATGGGGGAGAGGTGCAGTGTGGGTCTGTGCACATTAATAATGGGACACACACTCAGTGTGAGAGAGTACAGTGATGGGGGAGAGGTGCAGTGTGAGTCTGTGTACTTTAATAATGGGACACACACTCAGTGTGAGAGAGTACAGTGATGGGGAGAGGTGTCGTGTGGGTCTGAGTACTTTAATAATGGGACACACACTCAGTGTGAGAGAGTACAGTGATGGGGGAGAGGGGCAGTGTGAGTCTGTATACTTTAATAATGGGACACACACTCAGTGTGAGAGAGTACAGTGATGGGGGAGAGGTGTCGTGTGGGTCTGTGTACTTTAATAATGGGACACACACTCAGTGTGAGAGAGTACAGTGATGGGGGAGAGGTGTAGTGTGGGTCTGTGTACTTTAATAATGGGACACACACTCAGTGTGAGAGAGTACAGTGATGGGGGAGAGGTGCAGTGTGCGTCTGTCTATGTTAATAATGGGACACACACTCAGTGTGAGAGTGTACAGTGATGGGGGAGAGGAGCAGTGTGGGTCTGTGTACTTTAATAATGGGACACACACTCAGTGTGAGAGAGTACAGTGATGGGGGAGAGGAGCAGTGTGCATCTGTCTATGTAAATAATGGGACACACACTCAGTGTGAGAGTGTACAGTGATGGGGGAGAGGAGCAGTGTGCGTCTGTGTACTTTAATAATGGGACACACACTCAGTGTGAGAGTGTACAGTGATGGGGGAGAGGAGCAGTGTGGGTCTGTGTACTTTAATAATGGGACACACACACAGTGTGAGAGAGTACAGTGATGGGGGAGAGGTGTAGTGTGGGTCTGTGTACTTTAATAATCGGACACACACTCAGTGTGAGAGTGTACAGTGATGGGGGAGAGGTGTAGTGTGGGTCTGTGTACTTTAATAATGGGACACACACTCAGTGTGAGAGAGTACAGTGATGGGGGAGAGGTGCAGTGTGAGTCTGTGTACTTTAATAATGGGACACACACTCAGTGTGAGAGTGTACAGTGATGGGGGAGAGGAGCAGTGTGCGTCTGTGTACTTTAATAATGGGACACACACTCAGTGTGAGAGTGTACAGTGATGGGGGAGAGGAGCAGTGTGGGTCTGTGTACTTTAATAATGGGACACACACACAGTGTGAGAGAGTACAGTGATGGGGGAGAGGTGTAGTGTGGGTCTGTGTACTTTAATAATGGGACACACACTCAGTGTGAGAGTGTACAGTGATGGGGGAGAGGTGTAGTGTGGGTCTGTGTACTTTAATAATGGGACACACACTCAGTGTGAGAGAGTACAGTGATGGGGGAGAGGTGCAGTGTGAGTCTGTGTACTTTAATAATGGGACACACACTCAGTGTGAGAGAGTACAGTGATGGGGGAGAGGAGCAGTGTGCGTCTGTCTATGTTAATAATGGAACACACACTCAGTGTGAGAGACTACAGTGATGGGGGAGAGGTGCAGTGTGGGTCTGTGCACTTTAATAATGGGACACACACTCAGTGTGAGAGAGTACAGTGATGGGGGAGAGGTGTAGTGTGGGTCTGTGTACTTTAATAATGGGACACACACTCAGTGTGAGAGTGTACAGTGATGGGGGAGAGGAGCAGTGTGGGTCTGTGTACTTTAATAATGGGACACACACACAGTGTGAGAGAGTACAGTGATGGGGGAGAGGTGTAGTGTGGGTCTGTGTACTTTAAGAATGGGACACACACTCAGTGTGAGAGTGTACAGTGATGGGGGAGAGGTGTAGTGTGAGTCTGTGTACTTTAATAATGGGACACACACTCAGTGTGAGAGAGTACAGTGATGGGGGAGAGGAGCAGTGTGCGTCTGTCTATGTTAATAATGGGACACGCACTCAGTGTGAGAGTGTACAGTGATGGGGGAGAGGAGCAGTGTGCGTCTGTGTACTTTAATAATGGGACACACACTCAGTGTGAGAGTGTACAGTGATGGGGGAGAGGAGCAGTGTGCGTCTGTGTACTTTAATAATGGGACACACACTCAGTGTGAGAGAGTACAGTGATGGGGGAGAGGTGCAGTGTGAGTCTGTGTACTTTAATAATGGGACACACACTCAGTGTGAGAGAGTACAGTGATGGGGGAGAGGTGCAGTGTGGGTCTGTGTACTTTAACAATGGGACACACACTCAGTATGAGAGAGTACAGTGATGGGGGAGAGGGGCAGTGTGCGTCTGTCTATGTTAATAATGGGACACACACTCAGTGTGAGAGTGTACAGTGATGGGGGAGAGGAGCAGTGTGCGTCTGTGTACTTTAATAATGGGACACACACTCAGTGTGAGAGTGTACAGTGATGGGGGAGAGGTGTAGTGTGGGTCTGTGTACTTTAATAATGGGACACACACTCAGTGTGAGAGAGTACAGTGATGGGGGAGAGGAGCAGTGTGAGTCTGTGTACTTTAATAATGGGACACACACTCAGTGTGAGAGAGTACAGTGATGTGGGAGAGGAGCAGTGTGCGTCTGTCTATGTTAATAATGGGACACACACTCAGTGTGAGAGAGTACAGTGATGGGGGAGAGGTGTAGTGTGGGTCTGTGTACTTTAATAATGGGACACACATCAGTGTGAGAGTGTACAGTGATGGGGGAGAGGAGCAGTGAGGGTCTGTGTACTTTAATAATGGGACACCCAAACAGTGTGAGAGAGTACAGTGATGGGGGAGAGGTGTAGCGTGGGTCTGCGTACTTTAATAATGGGACACACACCCAGTGTGAGAGAGTACAGTGATGGGGGAGAGTTGCAGTGTTGGTTTGTGTACTTTAATAATGGGACACACACGAAGTGTGAGAGTGTACAGTGATGGGGGAGAGGAGCAGTGTGAGTCTGTGTACTTTAATAATGGGACACACACTCAGTGTGAGAGAGTACAGTGACGGGGGAGAGGTGCAGTGTGGGTCCGTGTACTTTAACAATGGGACACACACTCAGTGTGAGAGAGTACAGTGATGTGGGAGAGGAGCAGTGTGCGTCTATCTATGTTAATAATGGGACACACACTCAGTGTGAGAGAGTACAGTGATGGGGGAGAGGTGTAGTGTGGGTATGTGTACTTTAATAATGGGACACACACTCAGTATGAGACAGTACAGTGATGGGGGAGAGGAGCAGTGTGCGTCTGTCTATGTTAATAATGGGACACAGACTCAGTGTGAGAGACTACAGTGATGGGGGAGAGGTGTGGTGTGGGTCTGTGTACTTTAATAATGGGACACACACTCAGTGTGAGAGAGTACAGTGATGGGGGAGAGGTGCAGTGTGAGTCTGTGTACTTTAATAATGGGACACACACTCAGTGTGAGAGAGTACAGTGATGGGGGAGAGGTGCAGTGTGCATCTGTCTATGTTAATAATGGGACACACACTCAGTGTGAGAGACTACAGTGATGGTGAGAGGTGTAGTGTGGGTCTGTGTACTTTAATGATGGGACACACACTCAGTGTAAGAGTGTAGAGTGATGGGGGAGAGGAGCAGTGTGGGTCTGTGTACTTTAATAATGGGACACACACTCAGTGTGAGAGAGTACAGTGATGGGGGAGAGGAGCAGTGTGCGTCTGTCTATGTTAATAATGGGACACACACTCAGTATGAGAGAGGACAGTGATGGGGAGAGGTGTAGTGTGGGTCTGTGTACTTTATTAATGGGACACACATTCAGTGTGAGAGAGTACAGTGATGGGGGAGAGGTGTAGTGTGGGTCTGTGTACTTTAATAATGGGACACACACTCAGTGTGAGAGAGTACAGTGATGGGGGAGAGGTGCAGTGTGAGTCTGTGTACTTTAATAATGGGACACACACTCAGTGTGAGAGAGTACAGTGATGGGGGAGAGGAGCAGTGTGCGTCTGTCTATGTTAATAATGGGACACACAGTCAGTGTGAGAGACTACAGTGATGGGGAGAGGTGTATTGTGAGTCTGTGTACTTTAATAATTGGACACACACTCTGTGAGAGTGTACAGTGATGGGGGAGAGGTGCAGTGTGAGTCTGTGTACTTTAATAATGGGACACACACTCAGTGTGAGAGTGTACAGTGATGGGGGAGAGGTGCAGTGTGAGTCTGTGTACATTAATAATGGGACACACACTCAGTGTGAGAGTGTACAGTGATGGGGGAGAGGAGCAGTGTGCATCTGTGTACTTTAATAATGGGACACACATTCAGTGTGAGAGAGTACAGTAATGGGGGAGAGGTGCAGTGTGAGTCTGTATACTTTAATAATGGGACACACACTCAGTGTGAGAGAGTACAGTGATGGGGGAGAGGTGTAGTGTGGGTCTGTGTACTTTAAGAATGGGACAAACACTCAGTGTGAGAGAGTACAGTGATGGGGGAGAGGTGTAGTGTGGGTCTGTGTACTTTAATAATGGGACACACACTCAGTGTGAGAGAGTACAGTGATGGGGGAGAGGTGCAGTGTGAGTCTGTGTACTTTAATAATGGGACACACACTCAGTGTGAGAGAGTACAGTGATGGGGGAGAGGAGCAGTGTGCATCTGTGTACTTTAATAATGGGACACACAGTCAGTGTGAGAGACTACAGTGATGGGGAGAGGTGTAGTGTGAGTCTGTGTACTTTAATAATTGGACACACACTCTGTGAGAGTGTACAGTGATGGGGGAGAGGTGCAGTGTGAGTCTGTGTACTTTAATAATGGGACACACACTCAGTGTGAGAGTGTACAGTGATGGGGAAGAGGTGTAGTGTGGGTCTGTGCACTTTAATAATGGGACACACACTCAGTGTGAGAGAGTACAGTGATGGGGGAGAGGTGCAGTGTGAGTCTGTGTACTTTAATAATTGGACACACACTCAGTGTGAGAGTGTACGGTGATGGGGGCGAGGAGCAGTGTGGGTCTGTGTACTTTAATACAGGGACACACACTCAGTATGAGAGAGTACAGTGACGGGGAGAGGTGTAGTGTGGGTCCGTGTACTTTAATAATGGGACACACACTCAGTGTGAGAGAGTACAGTGATGGGGAGAGGTGTCGTGTGGGTCTGTGTACTTTAATAATGGGACACACACTCAGTATGAGAGAGTACAGTGATGGGGGAGAGGAGCAGTGTGCGTCTGACTATGTTAATAATGGGACACACACTCAGTGTGAGAGAGTACAGTGATGGGGAGAGGTGTAGTGTGGGTCTGTGTACTTTAATAATGGGACACACTCAGTGTGAGAGAGAACAGTGATGGGGGAGAGGAGCAGTGTGCGTCTGTCTATGTTAATAATGGGACACACACTCAGTGTGAGAGAGTACAGTGATGGGGGGGAGAGGTGTAGTGTGGGTCTGTGTACTTTAATAATGGGACACACACTCAGTGTGAGAGTGTACAGTGATGGGGGAGAGGAGCAGTGTGCGTCTGTGTACTTTAATAATGGGACACACACTCAGTGTGAGAGTGTACAGTGATGGGGGAGAGGAGCAGTGTGCGTCTGTGTACTTTAATAATGGGACACACACTCAGTGTGAGAGAGTACAGTGATGGGGGAGAGGTGCAGTGTGAGTCTGTGTACTTTAATAATGGGACACACACTCAGTGTGAGAGAGTACAGTGATGGGGGAGAGGTGCAGTGTGGGTCTGTGTACTTTAACAATGGGACACACACTCAGTATGAGAGAGTACAGTAATGGGGGAGAGGGGCAGTGTGCGTCTGTCTATGTTAATAATGGGACACACACTCAGTGTGAGAGTGTACAGTGATGGGGGAGAGGAGCAGTGTGCGTCTGTGTACTTTAATAATGGGACACACACTCAGTGTGAGAGTGTACAGTGATGGGGGAGAGGTGTAGTGTGGGTCTGTGTACTTTAATAATGGGACACACACTCAGTGTGAGAGAGTACAGTGATGGGGGAGAGGAGCAGTGTGAGTCTGTGTACTTTAATAATGGGACACACACTCAGTGTGAGAGAGTGCAGTGATGTGGGAGAGGAGCAGTGTGCGTCTGTCTATGTTAATAATGGGACACACACTCAGTGTGAGAGAGTACAGTGATGGGGGAGAGGTGTAGTGTGGGTCTGTGTACTTTAATAATGGGACACACATCAGTGTGAGAGTGTACAGTGATGGGGGAGAGGAGCAGTGAGGGTCTGTGTACTTTAATAATGGGACACCCAAACAGTGTGAGAGAGTACAGTGATGGGGGAGAGGTGTAGCGTGGGTCTGTGTACTTTAATAATGGGACACACACTCAGTGTGAGAGAGTACAGTGATGGGGGAGAGGAGCAGTGTGCGTCTGTCTATGTTAATACTGGGACACACACTCAGTGTGAGAGAGTACAGTGATGGGGGAGAGGTGCAGTGTGAGTCTGTGTACTTTAATAATGGGACACACTCAGTGTGAGAGAGTACAGTGATGGGGGAGAGGAGCAGTGTGCGTCTGTCTATGTTAATAATGGGACACACACTCAGTGTGAGAGGGTACAGTGATGGGGGAGAGGAGCAGTGTGCGTCTGTGTACTTTAATAATGGGACACACACTCAGTGTGAGAGAGTACAGTGATGGGGGAGAGGTGCAGTGTGAGTCTGTGTACTTTAATAATGGGACACACACTCAGTGTGAGAGAGTACAGTGATGGGGGAGAGGTGCAGTGTGGGTCTGTGTACTTTAACAATGGGACACACACTCAGTATGAGAGAGCACAGTGATGGGGGAGAGGAGCAGTGTGCGTCTGTCTATGTTAATAATGGGACACACACTCAGTGTGAGAGTGTACAGTGATGGGGGAGAGGAGCAGTGTGCGTCTGTGTACTTTAATAATGGGACACACACTCAGTGTGAGAGTGTACAGTGATGGGGGCGAGGAGCAGTGTGGGTCTGTGTACTTTAATAATGGGACACACACACAGTGTGAGAGAGTACAGTGATGGGGGAGAGGTGTAGTGTGGGTCTGTGTACTTTAATAATGGGACACACACTCAGTGTGAGAGTGTACAGTGATGGGGGAGAGGTGTAGTGTGGGTCTGTGTACTTTAATAATGGGACACACACTCAGTGTGAGAGAGTACAGTGATGGGGGAGAGGTGCAGTGTGAGTCTGTGTACTTTAATAATGGGACACACACTCAGTGTGAGAGAGTACAGTGATGGGGGAGAGGAGCAGTGTGAGTCTGTGTACTTTAATAATGGGACACACACTCAGTGTGAGAGAGTACAGTGATGTGGGAGAGGAGCAGTGTGCGTCTGTCTATGTTAATAATGGGACACACACTCAGTGTGAGAGAGTACAGTGATGGGGGAGAGGTGTAGTGTGGGCCTGTGTACTTTAATAATGGGACACACACTCAGTGTGAGAGTGTACAGTGATGGGGGAGAGGAGCAGTGTGAGTCTGTGTACTTTAATAATGGGACACACACTCAGTGTGAGAGAGTACAGTGATGTGGGAGAGGAGCAGTGTGCGTCTGTCTATGTTAATAATGGGACACACACTCAGTATGAGAGAGGACAGTGATGGGGAGAGGTGTAGTGTGGGTCTGTGTACTTTATTAATGGGACACACATTCAGTGTGAGAGAGTACAGTGATGGGGGAGAGGTGTAGTGTGGGTCTGTGTACTTTAATAATGGGACACACACTCAGTGTGAGAGAGTACAGTGATGGGGGAGAGGTGCAGTGTGAGTCTGTGTACTTTAATAATGGGACACACACTCAGTGTGAGAGAGTACAGTGATGGGGGAGAGGAGCAGTGTGCGTCTGTCTATGTTAATAATGGGACACACAGTCAGTGTGAGAGACTACAGTGATGGGGAGAGGTGTATTGTGAGTCTGTGTACTTTAATAATTGGACACACACTCTGTGAGAGTGTACAGTGATGGGGGAGAGGTGCAGTGTGAGTCTGTGTACTTTAATAATGGGACACACACTCAGTGTGAGAGTGTACAGTGATGGGGGAGAGGTGCAGTGTGAGTCTGTGTACATTAATAATGGGACACACACTCAGTGTGAGAGTGTACAGTGATGGGGGAGAGGAGCAGTGTGCATCTGTGTACTTTAATAATGGGACACACATTCAGTGTGAGAGAGTACAGTAATGGGGGAGAGGTGCAGTGTGAGTCTGTATACTTTAATAATGGGACACACACTCAGTGTGAGAGAGTACAGTGATGGGGGAGAGGTGTAGTGTGGGTCTGTGTACTTTAAGAATGGGACAAACACTCAGTGTGAGAGAGTACAGTGATGGGGGAGAGGTGTAGTGTGGGTCTGTGTACTTTAATAATGGGACACACACTCAGTGTGAGAGAGTACAGTGATGGGGGAGAGGTGCAGTGTGAGTCTGTGTACTTTAATAATGGGACACACACTCAGTGTGAGAGAGTACAGTGATGGGGGAGAGGAGCAGTGTGCGTCTGTCTATGTTAATAATGGGACACACAGTCAGTGTGAGAGACTACAGTGATGGGGAGAGGTGTAGTGTGAGTCTGTGTACTTTAATAATTGGACACACACTCTGTGAGAGTGTACAGTGATGGGGGAGAGGTGCAGTGTGAGTCTGTGTACTTTAATAATGGGACACACACTCAGTGTGAGAGTGTACAGTGATGGGGAAGAGGTGTAGTGTGGGTCTGTGCACTTTAATAATGGGACACACACTCAGTGTGAGAGAGTACAGTGATGGGGGAGAGGTGCAGTGTGAGTCTGTGTACTTTAATAATTGGACACACACTCAGTGTGAGAGTGTACGGTGATGGGGGAGAGGAGCAGTGTGGGTCTGTGTACGTTAATACAGGGACACACACTCAGTATGAGAGAGTACAGTGATGGGGAGAGGTGTAGTGTGGGTCCGTGTACTTTAATAATGGGACACACACTCAGTGTGAGAGAGTACGGTGATGGGGAGAGGTGTCGTGTGGGTCTGTGTACTTTAATAATGGGACACACACTCAGTATGAGAGAGTACAGTGATGGGGGAGAGGAGCAGTGTGCGTCTGACTATGTTAATAATGGGACACACACTCAGTGTGAGAGAGTACAGTGATGGGGAGAGGTGTAGTGTGGGTCTGTGTACTTTAATAATGGGACACACTCAGTGTGAGAGAGAACAGTGATGGGGGAGAGGAGCAGTGTGCGTCTGTCTATGTTAATAATGGGACACACACTCAGTGTGAGAGAGCACAGTGATGGGGGAGAGGTGTAGTGTGGGTCTGTGTACTTTAATAATGGGACACACACTCAGTGTGAGAGAGTACAGTGATGGGGGAGAGGAGCAGTATGCGTCTGTCTATGTTAATAATGGGACACACACTCAGTGTGAGAGAGTACAGTGATGGGGGAGAGGTGCAGTGTGAGTCTGTGTACTTTAATAATGGGACACACTCAGTGTGAGAGAGTACAGTGATGGGGGAGAGGAGCAGTGTGCGTCTGTCTATGTTAATAATGGGACACACACTCAGTGTGAGAGGGTACAGTGATGGGGGAGAGGAGCAGTGTGCGTCTGTGTACTTTAATAATGGGACACACACTCAGTGTGAGAGAGTACAGTGATGGGGGAGAGGTGCAGTGTGAGTCTGTGTACTTTAATAATGGGACACACACTCAGTGTGAGAGAGTACAGTGATGGGGGAGAGGTGCAGTGTGGGTCTGTGTACTTTAACAATGGGACATACACTCAGTATGAGTAAGTACAGTGATGGGGGAGAGGAGCAGTGTGCGTCTGTCTATGTTAATAATGGGACACACACTCAGTGTGAGAGTGTACAGTGATGGGGGAGAGGAGCAGTGTGCGTCTGTGTACTTTAATAATGGGACACACACTCAGTGTGAGAGTGTACAGTGATGGGGGCGAGGAGCAGTGTGGGTCTGTGTACTTTAATAATGGGACACACACACAGTGTGAGAGAGTACAGTGATGGGGGAGAGGTGTAGTGTGGGTCTGTGCACTTTAATAATGGGACACACACTCAGTGTGAGAGTGTACAGTGATGGGGGAGAGGTGTAGTGTGGGTCTGTGTACTTTAATAATGGGACACACACTCAGTGTGAGAGAGTACAGTGATGGGGGAGAGGTGCAGTGTGAGTCTGTGTACTTTAATAATGGGACACACACTCAGTGTGAGAGAGTACAGTGATGGGGGAGAGGAGCAGTGTGAGTCTGTGTACTTTAATAATGGGACACACACTCAGTGTGAGAGAGTACAGTGATGGGGGAGAGGAGCAGTGTGCGTCTGTCTATGTTAATAATGGGACACACACTCAGTGTGAGAGAGTACAGTGATGGGGGAGAGGTGTAGTGTGGGTCTGTGTACTTTAATAATGGGACACACACTCAGTGTGAGAGTGTACAGTGATGGGGGAGAGGTGTAGTGTGGGTCTGTGTACTTTAATAATGGGACACACACTCAGTGTGAGAGAGTACAGTGATGGGGGAGAGGTGCAGTGTGAGTCTGTGTACTTTAATAATGGGACACACACTCAGTGTGAGAGAGTACAGTGATGGGGGAGAGGAGCAGTGTGAGTCTGTGTACTTTAATAATGGGACACACACTCAGTGTGAGAGAGTACAGTGATGTGGGAGAGGAGCAGTGTGCGTCTGTCTATGTTAATAATGGGACACACACTCAGTGTGAGAGAGTACAGTGATGGGGGAGAGGTGTAGTGTGGGTCTGTGTACTTTAATAATGGGACACACACTCAGTGTGAGAGTGTACAGTGATGGGGGAGAGGAGCAGTGTGAGTCTGTGTACTTTAATAATGGGACACACACTCAGTGTGAGAGAGTACAGTGATGTGGGAGAGGAGCAGTGTGCGTCTGTCTATGTTAATAATGGGACACACACTCAGTGTGAGAGAGTACAGTGATGGGGGAGAGGTGTAGTGTGCGTCTGTCTATGTTAATAATGGGACACACACTCAGTGTGAGAGTGTACAGTGATGTGGGAGAGGTGTAGTGTGGGTCTGTGTACTTTAATAATGGGACACACACTCAGTCTGAGAGAGTACAGTGATGGGGGAGAGGTGTAGTGTGGGTCTGTGTACTTTAATAATGGGACACACACTCAGTGTGAGAGAGTACAGTGATGGGGGAGAGGTGTAGTGTGGGTCTGTGTACTTTAATAATGGGACACACTCACAGTGTGAGAGAGTACAGTGATGGGGGAGAGGTGTAGTGTGGGTCTGTGTACTTTAATAATGGGACACACACTCAGTATGAGAGAGTACAGTGATGGGGGAGAGGTGTAGTGTGGGTCTGTGTACTTTAATAATGGGACACACACTCAGTGTGAGAGAGTACAGTGATGGGGGAGAGGTGTAGTGTGGGTCTGTGTACTTTAATAATGGGACACACACTCAGTATGAGAGAGTACAGTGATGGGGGAGAGGTGTAGTGTGGGTCTGTGTACTTTAATAATGGGACACACACTCAGTGTGAGAGAGTACAGTGATGGGGGAGAGGAGCAGTGTGCGTCTGTCTATGTTAATAATGGGACACACACTCAGTGTAAGAGTGTACAGTGATGGGAGAGAGGTGTAGTGTGGGTCTGTGTACTTTAATAATGGGACACACACTCAGTGTGAGAGAGTACAGTGATGGGGGAGAGGAGCAGTGTGCGTCTGTCTATGTTAATAATGGGACACACACTCAGTGTGAGAGTGTACAGTGATGGGAGAGAGGTGTAGTGTGGGTCTGTGTACTTTAATAATGGGACACACACTCAGTGTGAGAGAGTACAGTGATGGGGGAGAGGTGTAGTGTGGTTCTGTGTACTTTAACAATGGGACACACACTCAGTGTGAGAGAGTACAGTGATGGGGGAGAGGTGCAGTGTGGGTCTGTGTACTTTAATAATGGGACACACACTCAGTGTGAGAGAGTACAGTGATGGGGGAGAGGAGCAGTGTGCGTCTGTCTATGTTAATAATGGGACACACACTCAGTATGAGAGAGGACAGTGATGGGGAGAAGTGTAGTGTGGGTCTGTGTACTTTATTAATGGGACACACACTCAGTGTGAGAGAGTACAGTGATGGGGGAGAAGTGCAGTGTGAGTCTGTGTACTTTAATAATGGGACACACACTCAGTGTGAGAGAGTACAGTGATGGGGGAGAGGAGCAGTGTGCGTCTGTCTATGTTAATAATGGGACACACACTCAGTGTGAGAGACTACAGTGATGGGGAGAGGTGTAGTGTGGGTCTGTGTACTTTAACAATGGGACACACACTCTGTGAGAGTGTACAGTGATGGGGGAGAGGTGCAGTGTGAGTCTGTGTACTTTAATAATGGGACACACACTCAGTGTGAGAGAGTACAGTGATGGGGGAGAGGTGTAGTGTGGGTCTGTGTACTTTAATAATGGGACACACACTCAGTGTGAGAGCGTACAGTGATGGGGGAGAGGAGCAGTGTGCATCTGTGTACTTTAATAATGGGACACACATTCAGTGTGAGAGAGTACAGTGATGGGGGAGAGGAGCAGTGTGGGTCTGTGTACTTTAATAATGGGACACACACTCAGTGTGAGAGTGTACAGTGATGGGGGAGAGGAGCAGTGTGCATCTGTGTACTTTAATAATGGGACACACATTCAGTGTGAGAGAGTACAGTGATGGGGGAGAGGTGCAGTGTGAGTCTCTGTACTTTAATAATGGGACACACAGTCAGTGTGAGAGAGTACAGTGATGGGGGAGAGGTGTAGTGTGGGTCTGTGTACTTTAACAATGGGACACACACTCAGTGTGAGAGAGTACAGTGATGGGGGAGAGGTGTAGTGTGCGTCTGTCTATGTTAATAATGGGACACACACTCAGTGTGAGAGAGTACAGTGATGGGGGAGAGGTGTAGTGTGGGTCTGTGTACTTTAATACTGGGACACACACTCAGTATGAGAGAGTACAGTGATGGGGAGAGATGTAGTGTGGGTCTGTGTACTTTAATAATGGGACACACACTCAGTGTGAGAGAGTACAGTGATGGGGAAAGGTGTCGTGTGGGTCTGTGTACTTTAATAATGGGACACACACTCAGTGTGAGAGAGTACAGTGATGGGGGAGAGGAGCAGTGTGCGTCTGTCTATGTTAATAATGGGACACACACTCAGTGTGAGAGAGTACAGTGATGGGGGAGAGGAGCAGTGTGCGTCTGTCTATGTTAATAATGGGACACACACACAGTGTGAGAGAGTACAGTGATGGGGGAGAGGTGCAGTGTGAGTCTGTGTACTTTAATAATGGGACACACACTCAGTGTGAGAGAGTACAGTGATGGGGGAGAGGTGCAGTGTGGGTCTGTGTACTTTAACAATGGGACACACACTCAGTATGAGTAATTACAGTGATGGGGGAGAGGAGCAGTGTGCGTCTGTCTATGTTAATAATGGGACACACACTCAGTGTGAGAGTGTACAGTGATGGGGGAGAGGAGCAGTGTGCGTCTGTGTACTTTAATAATGGGACACACACTCAGTGTGAGAGTGTACAGTGATGGGGGCGAGGAGCAGTGTGGGTCTGTGTACTTTAATAATGGGACACACACACAGTGTGAGAGAGTACAGTGATGGGGGAGAGGTGTAGTGTGGGTCTGTGTACTTTAATAATGGGACACACACTCAGTGTGAGAGTGTACAGTGATGGGGGAGAGGTGTAGTGTGGGTCTGTGTACTTTAATAATGGGACACACACTCAGTGTGAGAGAGTACAGTGATGGGGGAGAGGTGCAGTGTGAGTCTGTGTACTTTAATAATGGGACACACACTCAGTGTGAGAGAGTACAGTGATGGGGGAGAGGAGCAGTGTGAGTCTGTGTACTTTAATAATGGGACACACACTCAGTGTGAGAGAGTACAGTGATGTGGGAGAGGAGCAGTGTGCGTCTGTCTATGTTAATAATGGAACACACACTCAGTGTGAGAGAGTACAGTGATGGGGGAGAGGTGTAGTGTGGGTCTGTGTACTTTAATAATGGGACACACACTCAGTGTGAGAGTGTACAGTGATGGGGGAGAGGAGCAGTGTGAGTCTGTGTACTTTAATAATGGGACACACACTCAGTGTGAGAGAGTACAGTGATGTGGGAGAGGAGCAGTGTGCATCTGTCTATGTTAATAATGGGACACACACTCAGTGTGAGAGAGTACAGTGATGGGGGAGAGGTGTAGTGTGCGTCTGTCTATGTTAATAATGGGACACACACTCAGTGTGAGAGTGTACAGTGATGTGGGAGAGGTGTAGTGTGGGTCTGTGTACTTTAATAATGGGACACACACTCAGTCTGAGAGAGTACAGTGATGGGGGAGAGGTGTAGTGTGGGTCTGTGTACTTTAATAATGGGACACACACTCAGTGTGAGAGAGTACAGTGATGGGGGAGAGGTGTAGTGTGGGTCTGTGTACTTTAATAATGGGACACACACACAGTGTGAGAGAGTACAGTGATGGGGGAGAGGTGTAGTGTGGGTCTGTGTACTTTAATAATGGGACACACACTCAGTATGAGAGAGTACAGTGATGGGGGAGAGGTGTAGTGTGGGTCTGTGTACTTTAATAATGGGACACACACTCAGTGTGAGAGAGTACAGTGATGGGGGAGAGGTGTAGTGTGGGTCTGTGTACTTTAATAATGGGACACACACTCAGTATGAGAGAGTACAGTGATGGGGGAGAGGTGTAGTGTGGGTCTGTGTACTTTAATAATGGGACACACACTCAGTGTGAGAGAGTACAGTGATGGGGGAGAGGAGCAGTGTGCGTCTGTCTATGTTAATAATGGGACACACACTCAGTGTAAGAGTGTACAGTGATGGGAGAGAGGTGTAGTGTGGGTCTGTGTACTTTAATAATGGGACACACACTCAGTGTGAGAGAGTACAGTGATGGGGGAGAGGAGCAGTGTGCGTCTGTCTATGTTAATAATGGGACACACACTCAGTGTGAGAGTGTACAGTGATGGGAGAGAGGTGTAGTGTGGGTCTGTGTACTTTAATAATGGGACACACACTCAGTGTGAGAGAGTACAGTGATGGGGGAGAGGTGTAGTGTGGTTCTGTGTACTTTAACAATGGGACACACACTCAGTGTGAGAGAGTACAGTGATGGGGGAGAGGTGCAGTGTGGGTCTGTGTACTTTAATAATGGGACACACACTCAGTGTGAGAGAGTACAGTGATGGGGGAGAGGAGCAGTGTGCGTCTGTCTATGTTAATAATGGGACACACACTCAGTATGAGAGAGGACAGTGATGGGGAGAAGTGTAGTGTGGGTCTGTGTACTTTATTAATGGGACACACACTCAGTGTGAGAGAGTACAGTGATGGGGGAGAAGTGCAGTGTGAGTCTGTGTACTTTAATAATGGGACACACACTCAGTGTGAGAGAGTACAGTGATGGGGGAGAGGAGCAGTGTGCGTCTGTCTATGTTAATAATGGGACACACACTCAGTGTGAGAGTCTACAGTGATGGGGAGAGGTGTAGTGTGGGTCTGTGTACTTTAACAATGGGACACACACTCTGTGAGAGTGTACAGTGATGGGGGAGAGGTGCAGTGTGAGTCTGTGTACTTTAATAATGGGACACACACTCAGTGTGAGAGAGTACAGTGATGGGGGAGAGGTGTAGTGTGGGTCTGTGTACTTTAATAATGGGACACACACTCAGTGTGAGAGCGTACAGTGATGGGGGAGAGGAGCAGTGTGCATCTGTGTACTTTAATAATGGGACACACATTCAGTGTGAGAGAGTACAGTGATGGGGGAGAGGAGCAGTGTGGGTCTGTGTACTTTAATAATGGGACACACACTCAGTGTGAGAGTGTACAGTGATGGGGGAGAGGAGCAGTGTGCATCTGTGTACTTTAATAATGGGACACACATTCAGTGTGAGAGAGTACAGTGATGGGGGAGAGGTGCAGTGTGAGTCTCTGTACTTTAATAATGGGACACACAGTCAGTGTGAGAGAGTACAGTGATGGGGGAGAGGTGTAGTGTGGGTCTGTGTACTTTAACAATGGGACACACACTCAGTGTGAGAGAGTACAGTGATGGGGGAGAGGTGTAGTGTGCGTCTGTCTATGTTAATAATGGGACACACACTCAGTGTGAGAGAGTACAGTGATGGGGGAGAGGTGTAGTGTGGGTCTGTGTACTTTAATACTGGGACACACACTCAGTATGAGAGAGTACAGTGATGGGGAGAGGTGTAGTGTGGGTCTGTGTACTTTAATAATGGGACACACACTCAGTGTGAGAGAGTACAGTGATGGGGAGAGGTGTCGTGTGGGTCTGTGTACTTTAATAATGGGACACACACTCAGTGTGAGAGAGTACAGTGATGGGGGAGAGGAGTAGTGTGGGTCTGTGTACTTTAATAATGGGACACACACTCAGTGTGAGAGTGTACGGTGATGGGGGCGAGGAGCAGTGTGGGTCTGTGTACTTTAATACAGGGACACACACTCAGTATGAGAGAGTACAGTGACGGGGAGAGGTGTAGTGTGGGTCCGTGTACTTTAATAATGGGACACACACTCAGTGTGAGAGAGTACAGTGATGGGGAGAGGTGTCGTGTGGGTCTGTGTACTTTAATAATGGGACACACACTCAGTATGAGAGAGTACAGTGATGGGGGAGAGGAGCAGTGTGCGTCTGACTATGTTAATAATGGGACACACACTCAGTGTGAGAGAGTACAGTGATGGGGAGAGGTGTAGTGTGGGTCTGTGTACTTTAATAATGGGACACACTCAGTGTGAGAGAGAACAGTGATGGGGGAGAGGAGCAGTGTGCGTCTGTCTATGTTAATAATGGGACACACACTCAGTGTGAGAGAGTACAGTGATGGGGGAGAGGTGTAGTGTGGGTCTGTGTACTTTAATAATGGGACACACACTCAGTGTGAGAGTGTACAGTGATGGGGGAGAGGAGCAGTGTGCGTCTGTGTACTTTAATAATGGGACACACACTCAGTGTGAGAGTGTACAGTGATGGGGGAGAGGAGCAGTGTGCGTCTGTGTACTTTAATAATGGGACACACACTCAGTGTGAGAGAGTACAGTGATGGGGGAGAGGTGCAGTGTGAGTCTGTGTACTTTAATAATGGGACACACACTCAGTGTGAGAGAGTACAGTGATGGGGGAGAGGTGC
Organism: Chiloscyllium plagiosum; assembly: GCF_037043375.1. Taxonomy (NCBI): domain Eukaryota; kingdom Metazoa; phylum Chordata; class Chondrichthyes; order Orectolobiformes; family Hemiscylliidae; genus Chiloscyllium; species Chiloscyllium plagiosum. Next base: position 57,124,711 of record NW_028270173.1, read on the forward strand.
AGTGTGGGTCTGTGTACTTTAACAATGGGACACACACTCAGTATGAGAGAGTACAGTAATGGGGGAGAGGGGCAGTGTGCGTCTGTCTATGTTAATAATGGGACACACACTCAGTGTGAGAGTGTACAGTGATGGGGGAGAGGAGCAGTGTGCGTCTGTGTACTTTAATAATGGGACACACACTCAGTGTGAGAGTGTACAGTGATGGGGGAGAGGTGTAGTGTGGGTCTGTGTACTTTAATAATGGGACACACACTCAGTGTGAGAGAGTACAGTGATGGGGGAGAGGAGCAGTGTGAGTCTGTGTACTTTAATAATGGGACACACACTCAGTGTGAGAGAGTGCAGTGATGTGGGAGAGGAGCAGTGTGCGTCTGTCTATGTTAATAATGGGACACACACTCAGTGTGAGAGAGTACAGTGATGGGGGAGAGGTGTAGTGTGGGTCTGTGTACTTTAATAATGGGACACACATCAGTGTGAGAGTGTACAGTGATGGGGGAGAGGAGCAGTGAGGGTCTGTGTACTTTAATAATGGGACACCCAAACAGTGTGAGAGAGTACAGTGATGGGGGAGAGGTGTAGCGTGGGTCTGTGTACTTTAATAATGGGACACACACTCAGTGTGAGAGAGTACAGTGATGGGGGAGAGGAGCAGTGTGCGTCTGTCTATGTTAATAATGGGACACACACTCAGTGTGAGAGAGTACAGTGATGGGGGAGAGGTGCAGTGTGAGTCTGTGTACTTTAATAATGGGACACACTCAGTGTGAGAGAGTACAGTGATGGGGGAGAGGAGCAGTGTGCGTCTGTCTATGTTAATAATGGGACACACACTCAGTGTGAGAGGGTACAGTGATGGGGGAGAGGAGCAGTGTGCGTCTGTGTACTTTAATAATGGGACACACACTCAGTGTGAGAGAGTACAGTGATGGGGGAGAGGTGCAGTGTGAGTCTGTGTACTTTAATAATGGGACACACACTCAGTGTGAGAGAGTACAGTGATGGGGGAGAGGTGCAGTGTGGGTCTGTGTACTTTAACAATGGGACACACACTCAGTATGAGAGAGCACAGTGATGGGGGAGAGGAGCAGTGTGCGTCTGTCTATGTTAATAATGGGACACACACTCAGTGTGAGAGTGTACAGTGATGGGGGAGAGGAGCAGTGTGCGTCTGTGTACTTTAATAATGGGACACACACTCAGTGTGAGAGTGTACAGTGATGGGGGCGAGGAGCAGTGTGGGTCTGTGTACTTTAATAATGGGACACACACACAGTGTGAGAGAGTACAGTGATGGGGGAGAGGTGTAGTGTGGGTCTGTGTACTTTAATAATGGGACACACACTCAGTGTGAGAGTGTACAGTGATGGGGGAGAGGTGTAGTGTGGGTCTGTGTACTTTAATAATGGGACACACACTCAGTGTGAGAGAGTACAGTGATGGGGGAGAGGTGCAGTGTGAGTCTGTGTACTTTAATAATGGGACACACACTCAGTGTGAGAGAGTACAGTGATGGGGGAGAGGAGCAGTGTGAGTCTGTGTACTTTAATAATGGGACACACACTCAGTGTGAGAGAGTACAGTGATGTGGGAGAGGAGCAGTGTGCGTCTGTCTATGTTAATAATGGGACACACACTCAGTGTGAGAGAGTACAGTGATGGGGGAGAGGTGTAGTGTGGGCCTGTGTACTTTAATAATGGGACACACACTCAGTGTGAGAGTGTACAGTGATGGGGGAGAGGAGCAGTGTGAGTCTGTGTACTTTAATAATGGGACACACACTCAGTGTGAGAGAGTACAGTGATGTGGGAGAGGAGCAGTGTGCGTCTGTCTATGTTAATAATGGGACACACACTCAGTATGAGAGAGGACAGTGATGGGGAGAGGTGTAGTGTGGGTCTGTGTACTTTATTAATGGGACACACATTCAGTGTGAGAGAGTACAGTGATGGGGGAGAGGTGTAGTGTGGGTCTGTGTACTTTAATAATGGGACACACACTCAGTGTGAGAGAGTACAGTGATGGGGGAGAGGTGCAGTGTGAGTCTGTGTACTTTAATAATGGGACACACACTCAGTGTGAGAGAGTACAGTGATGGGGGAGAGGAGCAGTGTGCGTCTGTCTATGTTAATAATGGGACACACAGTCAGTGTGAGAGACTACAGTGATGGGGAGAGGTGTATTGTGAGTCTGTGTACTTTAATAATTGGACACACACTCTGTGAGAGTGTACAGTGATGGGGGAGAGGTGCAGTGTGAGTCTGTGTACTTTAATAATGGGACACACACTCAGTGTGAGAGTGTACAGTGATGGGGGAGAGGAGCAGTGTGCATCTGTGTACTTTAATAATGGGACACACATTCAGTGTGAGAGAGTACAGTAATGGGGGAGAGGTGCAGTGTGAGTCTGTATACTTTAATAATGGGACACACACTCAGTGTGAGAGAGTACAGTGATGGGGGAGAGGTGTAGTGTGGGTCTGTGTACTTTAAGAATGGGACAAACACTCAGTGTGAGAGAGTACAGTGATGGGGGAGAGGTGTAGTGTGGGTCTGTGTACTTTAATAATGGGACACACACTCAGTGTGAGAGAGTACAGTGATGGGGGAGAGGTGCAGTGTGAGTCTGTGTACTTTAATAATGGGACACACACTCAGTGTGAGAGAGTACAGTGATGGGGGAGAGGAGCAGTGTGCGTCTGTCTATGTTAATAATGGGACACACAGTCAGTGTGAGAGACTACAGTGATGGGGAGAGGTGTAGTGTGAGTCTGTGTACTTTAATAATTGGACACACACTCTGTGAGAGTGTACAGTGATGGGGGAGAGGTGCAGTGTGAGTCTGTGTACTTTAATAATGGGACACACACTCAGTGTGAGAGTGTACAGTGATGGGGAAGAGGTGTAGTGTGGGTCTGTGCACTTTAATAATGGGACACACACTCAGTGTGAGAGAGTACAGTGATGGGGGAGAGGTGCAGTGTGAGTCTGTGTACTTTAATAATTGGACACACACTCAGTGTGAGAGTGTACGGTGATGGGGGAGAGGAGCAGTGTGGGTCTGTGTACGTTAATACAGGGACACACACTCAGTATGAGAGAGTACAGTGATGGGGAGAGGTGTAGTGTGGGTCCGTGTACTTTAATAATGGGACACACACTCAGTGTGAGAGAGTACGGTGATGGGGAGAGGTGTCGTGTGGGTCTGTGTACTTTAATAATGGGACACACACTCAGTATGAGAGAGTACAGTGATGGGGGAGAGGAGCAGTGTGCGTCTGACTATGTTAATAATGGGACACACACTCAGTGTGAGAGAGTACAGTGATGGGGAGAGGTGTAGTGTGGGTCTGTGTACTTTAATAATGGGACACACTCAGTGTGAGAGAGAACAGTGATGGGGGAGAGGAGCAGTGTGCGTCTGTCTATGTTAATAATGGGACACACACTCAGTGTGAGAGAGCACAGTGATGGGGGAGAGGTGTAGTGTGGGTCTGTGTACTTTAATAATGGGACACACACTCAGTGTGTGAGAGTACAGTGATGGGGGAGAGGAGCAGTATGCGTCTGTCTATGTTAATAATGGGACACACACTCAGTGTGAGAGAGTACAGTGATGGGGGAGAGGTGCAGTGTGAGTCTGTGTACTTTAATAATGGGACACACTCAGTGTGAGAGAGTACAGTGATGGGGGAGAGGAGCAGTGTGCGTCTGTCTATGTTAATAATGGGACACACACTCAGTGTGAGAGGGTACAGTGATGGGGGAGAGGAGCAGTGTGCGTCTGTGTACTTTAATAATGGGACACACACTCAGTGTGAGAGAGTACAGTGATGGGGGAGAGGTGCAGTGTGAGTCTGTGTACTTTAATAATGGGACACACACTCAGTGTGAGAGAGTACAGTGATGGGGGAGAGGTGCAGTGTGGGTCTGTGTACTTTAACAATGGGACATACACTCAGTATGAGTAAGTACAGTGATGGGGGAGAGGAGCAGTGTGCGTCTGTCTATGTTAATAATGGGACACACACTCAGTGTGAGAGTGTACAGTGATGGGGGAGAGGAGCAGTGTGCGTCTGTGTACTTTAATAATGGGACACACACTCAGTGTGAGAGTGTACAGTGATGGGGGCGAGGAGCAGTGTGGGTCTGTGTACTTTAATAATGGGACACACACACAGTGTGAGAGAGTACAGTGATGGGGGAGAGGTGTAGTGTGGGTCTGTGTACTTTAATAATGGGACACACACTCAGTGTGAGAGTGTACAGTGATGGGGGAGAGGTGTAGTGTGGGTCTGTGTACTTTAATAATGGGACACACACTCAGTGTGAGAGAGTACAGTGATGGGGGAGAGGTGCAGTGTGAGTCTGTGTACTTTAATAATGGGACACACACTCAGTGTGAGAGAGTACAGTGATGGGGGAGAGGAGCAGTGTGAATCTGTGTACTTTAATAATGGGACACACACTCAGTGTGAGAGAGTACAGTGATGGGGGAGAGGAGCAGTGTGCGTCTGTCTATGTTAATAATGGGACACACACTCAGTGTGAGAGAGTACAGTGATGGGGGAGAGGTGTAGTGTGGGTCTGTGTACTTTAATAATGGGACACACACTCAGTGTGAGAGTGTACAGTGATGGGGGAGAGGTGTAGTGTGGGTCTGTGTACTTTAATAATGGGACACACACTCAGTGTGAGAGAGTACAGTGATGGGGGAGAGGTGCAGTGTGAGTCTGTGTACTTTAATAATGGGACACACACTCAGTGTGAGAGAGTACAGTGATGGGGGAGAGGAGCAGTGTGAGTCTGTGTACTTTAATAATGGGACACACACTCAGTGTGAGAGAGTACAGTGATGTGGGAGAGGAGCAGTGTGCGTCTGTCTATGTTAATAATGGGACACACACTCAGTGTGAGAGAGTACAGTGATGGGGGAGAGGTGTAGTGTGGGTCTGTGTACTTTAATAATGGGACACACACTCAGTGTGAGAGTGTACAGTGATGGGGGAGAGGAGCAGTGTGAGTCTGTGTACTTTAATAATGGGACACACACTCAGTGTGAGAGAGTACAGTGATGTGGGAGAGGAGCAGTGTGCGTCTGTCTATGTTAATAATGGGACACACACTCAGTGTGAGAGAGTACAGTGATGGGGGAGAGGTGTAGTGTGCGTCTGTCTATGTTAATAATGGGACACACACTCAGTGTGAGAGTGTACAGTGATGTGGGAGAGGTGTAGTGTGGGTCTGTGTACTTTAATAATGGGACACACACTCAGTCTGAGAGAGTACAGTGATGGGGGAGAGGTGTAGTGTGGGTCTGTGTACTTTAATAATGGGACACACACTCAGTGTGAGAGAGTACAGTGATGGGGGAGAGGTGTAGTGTGGGTCTGTGTACTTTAATAATGGGACACACTCACAGTGTGAGAGAGTACAGTGATGGGGGAGAGGTGTAGTGTGGGTCTGTGTACTTTAATAATGGGACACACACTCAGTATGAGAGAGTACAGTGATGGGGGAGAGGTGTAGTGTGGGTCTGTGTACTTTAATAATGGGACACACACTCAGTGTGAGAGAGTACAGTGATGGGGGAGAGGTGTAGTGTGGGTCTGTGTACTTTAATAATGGGACACACACTCAGTATGAGAGAGTACAGTGATGGGGGAGAGGTGTAGTGTGGGTCTGTGTACTTTAATAATGGGACACACACTCAGTGTGAGAGAGTACAGTGATGGGGGAGAGGAGCAGTGTGCGTCTGTCTATGTTAATAATGGGACACACACTCAGTGTAAGAGTGTACAGTGATGGGAGAGAGGTGTAGTGTGGGTCTGTGTACTTTAATAATGGGACACACACTCAGTGTGAGAGAGTACAGTGATGGGGGAGAGGAGCAGTGTGCGTCTGTCTATGTTAATAATGGGACACACACTCAGTGTGAGAGTGTACAGTGATGGGAGAGAGGTGTAGTGTGGGTCTGTGTACTTTAATAATGGGACACACACTCAGTGTGAGAGAGTACAGTGATGGGGGAGAGGTGTAGTGTGGTTCTGTGTACTTTAACAATGGGACACACACTCAGTGTGAGAGAGTACAGTGATGGGGGAGAGGTGCAGTGTGGGTCTGTGTACTTTAATAATGGGACACACACTCAGTGTGAGAGAGTACAGTGATGGGGGAGAGGAGCAGTGTGCGTCTGTCTATGTTAATAATGGGACACACACTCAGTATGAGAGAGGACAGTGATGGGGAGAAGTGTAGTGTGGGTCTGTGTACTTTATTAATGGGACACACACTCAGTGTGAGAGAGTACAGTGATGGGGGAGAAGTGCAGTGTGAGTCTGTGTACTTTAATAATGGGACACACACTCAGTGTGAGAGAGTACAGTGATGGGGGAGAGGAGCAGTGTGCGTCTGTCTATGTTAATAATGGGACACACACTCAGTGTGAGAGACTACAGTGATGGGGAGAGGTGTAGTGTGGGTCTGTGTACTTTAACAATGGGACACACACTCTGTGAGAGTGTACAGTGATGGGGGAGAGGTGCAGTGTGAGTCTGTGTACTTTAATAATGGGACACACACTCAGTGTGAGAGAGTACAGTGATGGGGGAGAGGTGTAGTGTGGGTCTGTGTACTTTAATAATGGGACACACACTCAGTGTGAGAGCGTACAGTGATGGGGGAGAGGAGCAGTGTGCATCTGTGTACTTTAATAATGGGACACACATTCAGTGTGAGAGAGTACAGTGATGGGGGAGAGGAGCAGTGTGGGTCTGTGTACTTTAATAATGGGACACACACTCAGTGTGAGAGTGTACAGTGATGGGGGAGAGGAGCAGTGTGCATCTGTGTACTTTAATAATGGGACACACATTCAGTGTGAGAGAGTACAGTGATGGGGGAGAGGTGCAGTGTGAGTCTCTGTACTTTAATAATGGGACACACAGTCAGTGTGAGAGAGTACAGTGATGGGGGAGAGGTGTAGTGTGGGTCTGTGTACTTTAACAATGGGACACACACTCAGTGTGAGAGAGTACAGTGATGGGGGAGAGGTGTAGTGTGCGTCTGTCTATGTTAATAATGGGACACACACTCAGTGTGAGAGAGTACAGTGATGGGGGAGAGGTGTAGTGTGGGTCTGTGTACTTTAATACTGGGACACACACTCAGTATGAGAGAGTACAGTGATGGGGAGAGGTGTAGTGTGGGTCTGTGTACTTTAATAATGGGACACACACTCAGTGTGAGAGAGTACAGTGATGGGGAAAGGTGTCGTGTGGGTCTGTGTACTTTAATAATGGGACACACACTCAGTGTGAGAGAGTACAGTGATGGGGGAGAGGAGCAGTGTGCGTCTGTCTATGTTAATAATGGGACACACACTCAGTGTGAGAGAGTACAGTGATGGGGGAGAGGAGCAGTGTGCGTCTGTCTATGTTAATAATGGGACACACACACAGTGTGAGAGAGTACAGTGATGGGGGAGAGGTGCAGTGTGAGTCTGTGTACTTTAATAATGGGACACACACTCAGTGTGAGAGAGTACAGTGATGGGGGAGAGGTGCAGTGTGGGTCTGTGTACTTTAACAATGGGACACACACTCAGTATGAGTAATTACAGTGATGGGGGAGAGGAGCAGTGTGCGTCTGTCTATGTTAATAATGGGACACACACTCAGTGTGAGAGTGTACAGTGATGGGGGAGAGGAGCAGTGTGCGTCTGTGTACTTTAATAATGGGACACACACTCAGTGTGAGAGTGTACAGTGATGGGGGCGAGGAGCAGTGTGGGTCTGTGTACTTTAATAATGGGACACACACACAGTGTGAGAGAGTACAGTGATGGGGGAGAGGTGTAGTGTGGGTCTGTGTACTTTAATAATGGGACACACACTCAGTGTGAGAGTGTACAGTGATGGGGGAGAGGTGTAGTGTGGGTCTGTGTACTTTAATAATGGGACACACACTCAGTGTGAGAGAGTACAGTGATGGGGGAGAGGTGCAGTGTGAGTCTGTGTACTTTAATAATGGGACACACACTCAGTGTGAGAGAGTACAGTGATGGGGGAGAGGAGCAGTGTGAGTCTGTGTACTTTAATAATGGGACACACACTCAGTGTGAGAGAGTACAGTGATGTGGGAGAGGAGCAGTGTGCGTCTGTCTATGTTAATAATGGAACACACACTCAGTGTGAGAGAGTACAGTGATGGGGGAGAGGTGTAGTGTGGGTCTGTGTACTTTAATAATGGGACACACACTCAGTGTGAGAGTGTACAGTGATGGGGGAGAGGAGCAGTGTGAGTCTGTGTACTTTAATAATGGGACACACACTCAGTGTGAGAGAGTACAGTGATGTGGGAGAGGAGCAGTGTGCATCTGTCTATGTTAATAATGGGACACACACTCAGTGTGAGAGAGTACAGTGATGGGGGAGAGGTGTAGTGTGCGTCTGTCTATGTTAATAATGGGACACACACTCAGTGTGAGAGTGTACAGTGATGTGGGAGAGGTGTAGTGTGGGTCTGTGTACTTTAATAATGGGACACACACTCAGTCTGAGAGAGTACAGTGATGGGGGAGAGGTGTAGTGTGGGTCTGTGTACTTTAATAATGGGACACACACTCAGTGTGAGAGAGTACAGTGATGGGGGAGAGGTGTAGTGTGGGTCTGTGTACTTTAATAATGGGACACACACACAGTGTGAGAGAGTACAGTGATGGGGGAGAGGTGTAGTGTGGGTCTGTGTACTTTAATAATGGGACACACACTCAGTATGAGAGAGTACAGTGATGGGGGAGAGGTGTAGTGTGGGTCTGTGTACTTTAATAATGGGACACACACTCAGTGTGAGAGAGTACAGTGATGGGGGAGAGGTGTAGTGTGGGTCTGTGTACTTTAATAATGGGACACACACTCAGTATGAGAGAGTACAGTGATGGGGGAGAGGTGTAGTGTGGGTCTGTGTACTTTAATAATGGGACACACACTCAGTGTGAGAGAGTACAGTGATGGGGGAGAGGAGCAGTGTGCGTCTGTCTATGTTAATAATGGGACACACACTCAGTGTAAGAGTGTACAGTGATGGGAGAGAGGTGTAGTGTGGGTCTGTGTACTTTAATAATGGGACACACACTCAGTGTGAGAGAGTACAGTGATGGGGGAGAGGAGCAGTGTGCGTCTGTCTATGTTAATAATGGGACACACACTCAGTGTGAGAGTGTACAGTGATGGGAGAGAGGTGTAGTGTGGGTCTGTGTACTTTAATAATGGGACACACACTCAGTGTGAGAGAGTACAGTGATGGGGGAGAGGTGTAGTGTGGTTCTGTGTACTTTAACAATGGGACACACACTCAGTGTGAGAGAGTACAGTGATGGGGGAGAGGTGCAGTGTGGGTCTGTGTACTTTAATAATGGGACACACACTCAGTGTGAGAGAGTACAGTGATGGGGGAGAGGAGCAGTGTGCGTCTGTCTATGTTAATAATGGGACACACACTCAGTATGAGAGAGGACAGTGATGGGGAGAAGTGTAGTGTGGGTCTGTGTACTTTATTAATGGGACACACACTCAGTGTGAGAGAGTACAGTGATGGGGGAGAAGTGCAGTGTGAGTCTGTGTACTTTAATAATGGGACACACACTCAGTGTGAGAGAGTACAGTGATGGGGGAGAGGAGCAGTGTGCGTCTGTCTATGTTAATAATGGGACACACACTCAGTGTGAGAGTCTACAGTGATGGGGAGAGGTGTAGTGTGGGTCTGTGTACTTTAACAATGGGACACACACTCTGTGAGAGTGTACAGTGATGGGGGAGAGGTGCAGTGTGAGTCTGTGTACTTTAATAATGGGACACACACTCAGTGTGAGAGAGTACAGTGATGGGGGAGAGGTGTAGTGTGGGTCTGTGTACTTTAATAATGGGACACACACTCAGTGTGAGAGCGTACAGTGATGGGGGAGAGGAGCAGTGTGCATCTGTGTACTTTAATAATGGGACACACATTCAGTGTGAGAGAGTACAGTGATGGGGGAGAGGAGCAGTGTGGGTCTGTGTACTTTAATAATGGGACACACACTCAGTGTGAGAGTGTACAGTGATGGGGGAGAGGAGCAGTGTGCATCTGTGTACTTTAATAATGGGACACACATTCAGTGTGAGAGAGTACAGTGATGGGGGAGAGGTGCAGTGTGAGTCTCTGTACTTTAATAATGGGACACACAGTCAGTGTGAGAGAGTACAGTGATGGGGGAGAGGTGTAGTGTGGGTCTGTGTACTTTAACAATGGGACACACACTCAGTGTGAGAGAGTACAGTGATGGGGGAGAGGTGTAGTGTGCGTCTGTCTATGTTAATAATGGGACACACACTCAGTGTGAGAGAGTACAGTGATGGGGGAGAGGTGTAGTGTGGGTCTGTGTACTTTAATACTGGGACACACACTCAGTATGAGAGAGTACAGTGATGGGGAGAGGTGTAGTGTGGGTCTGTGTACTTTAATAATGGGACACACACTCAGTGTGAGAGAGTACAGTGATGGGGAGAGGTGTCGTGTGGGTCTGTGTACTTTAATAATGGGACACACACTCAGTGTGAGAGAGTACAGTGATGGGGGAGAGGAGCAGTGTGCGTCTGTCTATGTTAATAATGGGACACACACTCAGTGTGAGAGAGTACAGTGATGGGGGAGAGGAGCAGTGTGCGTCTGTCTATGTTAATAATGGGACACACACACAGTGTGAGAGAGTACAGTGATGGGGGAGAGGTGTAGTGTGAGTCTGTGTACTTTAATAATGGGACACACACTCAGTATGAGAGAGTACAGTGATGGGGAGAGGTGTAGTGTGGGTCTGTGTACTGTAATAATGGGACACACACTCAGTGTGAGAGAGTACAGTGATGGGGAGAGGTGTCGTGTGGGTCTGTGTACTTTAATAATGGGACACACACTCAGTGTGAGAGAGTACAGTGATGGGGGAGAGGAGCAGTGTGCGTCTGTCTATGTTAATAATGGGACACACACTCAGTGTGAGAGAGTACAGTGATGGGGGAGAGGAGCAGTGTGCGTCTGTCTATGTTAATAATGGGACACACACACAGTGTGAGAGAGTACAGTGATGGGGGAGAGGTGTAGTGTGAGTCTGTGTACTTTAATAATGGGACACACACTCAGTGTGAGAGAGTACAGTGATAGGGGAGAGGTGTAGTGTGGGTCTGTGTACTTGAATAATGGGACACACACTCAGTGTGAGAGTGTACAGTGATGGGGGAGAGGAGCAGTGTGCGTCTGTGTACTTTAATAATGGGACACACACTCAGTATGAGAGAGTACAGTGATGGGGAGAGGTGTAGTGTAGGTCTGTGTACTTTAATAATGGGACACACACAGTCAGTGTGAGAGAGTACAGTGATGGGGAGAGGTGTAGTGTTGGTCTGTGTACTTTAATAATGGGACACACACTCAGTATGAGAGAGTACAGTGATGGGGGAGAGGAGCAGTGTGCGTCTGTCTATGTTAATAATGGGACACACACTCAGTGTGAGAGACTACAGTGATGGGGGAGAGGTGCAGTGTGGGTCTGTGTACTTTAATAATGGGACACACACTCAGTGTGAGAGAGTACAGTGATGGTGGAGAGGAGCAGTGTGCGTCTGTCTATGTTAATAATGGGACACACACTCAGTGTGAGAGAGTACAGTGATGGGGGAGAGGAGCAGTGTGCGTCTGTCTATGTTAATAATGGGACACACACTCAGTGTGAGAGACTACAGTGATGGGGAGAGGTGTAGTGTGGGTCTGTGTACTTTAACAATGGGACACACACTCTGTGAGAGTGTACAGTGATGGGGGAGAGGTGCAGTGTGAGTCTGTGTACTTTAATAATGGGACACACACTCAGTGTGAGAGAGTACAGTGATGGGGGAGAGGTGTAGTGTGGGTCTGTGTACTTTAATAATGGGACACACACTCAGTGTGAGAGCGTACAGTGATGGGGGAGAGGAGCAGTGTGCATCTGTGTACTTTAATAATGGGACACACATTCAGTGTGAGAGAGTACAGTGATGGGGGAGAGGAGCAGTGTGGGTCTGTGTACTTTAATAATGGGACACACACTCAGTGTGAGAGTGTACAGTGATGGGGGAGAGGAGCAGTGTGCATCTGTGTACTTTAATAATGGGACACACATTCAGTGTGAGAGAGTACAGTGATGGGGGAGAGGTGCAGTGTGAGTCTCTGTACTTTAATAATGGGACACACAGTCAGTGTGAGAGAGTACAGTGATGGGGGAGAGGTGTAGTGTGGGTCTGTGTACTTTAACAATGGGACACACACTCAGTGTGAGAGAGTACAGTGATGGGGGAGAGGTGTAGTGTGCGTCTGTCTATGTTAATAATGGGACACACACTCAGTGTGAGAGAGTACAGTGATGGGGGAGAGGTGTAGTGTGGGTCTGTGTACTTTAATACTGGGACACACACTCAGTATGAGAGAGTACAGTGATGGGGAGAGGTGTAGTGTGGGTCTGTGTACTTTAATAATGGGACACACACTCAGTGTGAGAGAGTACAGTGATGGGGAGAGGTGTCGTGTGGGTCTGTGTACTTTAATAATGGGACACACACTCAGTGTGAGAGAGGACAGTGATGGGGGAGAGGAGCAGTGTGCGTCTGTCTATGTTAATAATGGGACACACACTCAGTGTGAGAGAGTACAGTGATGGGGGAGAGGAGCAGTGTGCGTCTGTCTATGTTAATAATGGGACACACACACAGTGTGAGAGAGTACAGTGATGGGGGAGAGGGGTAGTGTGAGTCTGTGTACTTTAATAATGGGACACACACTCAGTATGAGAGAGTACAGTGATGGGGAGAGGTGTAGTGTGGGTCTGTGTACTGTAATAATGGGACACACACTCAGTGTGAGAGAGTACAGTGATGGGGAGAGGTGTCGTGTGGGTCTGTGTACTTTAATAATGGGACACACACTCAGTGTGAGAGAGTACAGTGATGGGGGAGAGGAGCAGTGTGCGTCTGTCTATGTTAATAATGGGACACACACTCAGTGTGAGAGAGTACAGTGATGGGGGAGAGGAGCAGTGTGCGTCTGTCTATGTTAATAATGGGACACACACACAGTGTGAGAGAGTACAGTGATGGGGGAGAGGTGTAGTGTGAGTCTGTGTACTTTAATAATGGGACACACACTCAGTGTGAGAGAGTACAGTGATAGGGGAGAGGTGTAGTGTGGGTCTGTGTACTTGAATAATGGGACACACACTCAGTGTGAGAGTGTACAGTGATGGGGGAGAGGAGCAGTGTGCGTCTGTGTACTTTAATAATGGGACACACACTCAGTATGAGAGAGTACAGTGATGGGGAGAGGTGTAGTGTAGGTCTGTGTACTTTAATAATGGGACACACACAGTCAGTGTGAGAGAGTACAGTGATGGGGAGAGGTGTAGTGTTGGTCTGTGTACTTTAATAATGGGACACACACTCAGTATGAGAGAGTACAGTGATGGGGGAGAGGAGCAGTGTGCGTCTGTCTATGTTAATAATGGGACACACACTCAGTGTGAGAGAGTACAGTGATGGGGGAGAGGAGCAGTGTGCGTCTGTCTATGTTAATAATGGGACACACACACAGTGTGAGAGAGTACAGTGATGGGGGAGAGGTGTAGTGTGAGTCTGTGTACTTTAATAATGGGACACACACTCAGTGTGAGAGAGTACAGTGATAGGGGAGAGGTGTAGTGTGGGTCTGTGTACTTGAATAATGGGACACACACTCAGTGTGAGAGTGTACAGTGATGGGGGAGAGGAGCAGTGTGCGTCTGTGTACTTTAATAATGGGACACACACTCAGTATGAGAGAGTACAGTGATGGGGAGAGGTGTAGTGTAGGTCTGTGTACTTTAATAATGGGACACACACAGTCAGTGTGAGAGAGTACAGTGATGGGGAGAGGTGTAGTGTTGGTCTGTGTACTTTAATAATGGGACACACACTCAGTATGAGAGAGTACAGTGATGGGGGAGAGGAGCAGTGTGCGTCTGTCTATGTTAATAATGGGACACACACTCAGTGTGAGAGACTACAGTGATGGGGGAGAGGTGCAGTGTGGGTCTGTGTACTTTAATAATGGGACACACACTCAGTGTGAGAGAGTACAGTGATGGTGGAGAGGAGCAGTGTGCGTCTGTCTATGTTAATAATGGGACACACACTCAGTGTGAGAGAGTACAGTGATGGGGGAGAGGAGCAGTGTGCGTCTGTCTATGTTAATAATGGGACACACACTCAGTGTGAGAGACTACAGTGATGGGGAGAGGTGTAGTGTGGGTCTGTGTACTTTAACAATGGGACACACACTCTGTGAGAGTGTACAGTGATGGGGGAGAGGTGCAGTGTGAGTCTGTGTACTTTAATAATGGGACACACACTCAGTGTGAGAGAGTACAGTGATGGGGGAGAGGTGTAGTGTGGGTCTGTGTACTTTAATAATGGGACACACACTCAGTGTGAGAGCGTACAGTGATGGGGGAGAGGAGCAGTGTGCATCTGTGTACTTTAATAATGGGACACACATTCAGTGTGAGAGAGTACAGTGATGGGGGAGAGGAGCAGCGTGGGTCTGTGTACTTTAATAATGGGACACACACTCAGTGTGAGAGTGTACAGTGATGGGGGAGAGGAGCAGTGTGCATCTGTGTACTTTAATAATGGGACACACATTCAGTGTGAGAGAGTACAGTGATGGGGGAGAGGTGCAGTGTGAGTCTCTGTACTTTAATAATGGGACACACAGTCAGTGTGAGAGAGTACAGTGATGGGGGAGAGGTGTAGTGTGGGTCTGTGTACTTTAACAATGGGACACACACTCAGTGTGAGAGAGTACAGTGATGGGGGAGAGGTGTAGTGTGCGTCTGTCTATGTTAATAATGGGACACACACTCAGTGTGAGAGAGTACAGTGATGGGGGAGAGGTGTAGTGTGGGTCTGTGTACTTTAATACTGGGACACACACTCAGTATGAGAGAGTACAGTGATGGGGAGAGGTGTAGTGTGGGTCTGTGTACTTTAATAATGGGACACACACTCAGTGTGAGAGAGTACAGTGATGGGGAGAGGTGTCGTGTGGGTCTGTGTACTTTAATAATGGGACACACACTCAGTGTGAGAGAGTACAGTGATGGGGGAGAGGAGCAGTGTGCGTCTGTCTATGTTAATAATGGGACACACACTCAGTGTGAGAGAGTACAGTGATGGGGGAGAGGAGCAGTGTGCGTCTGTCTATGTTAATAATGGGACACACACACAGTGTGAGAGAGTACAGTGATGGGGGAGAGGTGTAGTGTGAGTCTGTGTACTTTAATAATGGGACACACACTCAGTATGAGAGAGTACAGTGATGGGGAGAGGTGTAGTGTGGGTCTGTGTACTGTAATAATGGGACACACACTCAGTGTGAGAGAGTACAGTGATGGGGAGAGGTGTCGTGTGGGTCTGTGTACTTTAATAATGGGACACACACTCAGTGTGAGAGAGTACAGTGATGGGGGAGAGGAGCAGTGTGCGTCTGTCTATGTTAATAATGGGACACACACTCAGTGTGAGAGAGTACAGTGATGGGGGAGAGGAGCAGTGTGCGTCTGTCTATGTTAATAATGGGACACACACACAGTGTGAGAGAGTACAGTGATGGGGGAGAGGTGTAGTGTGAGTCTGTGTACTTTAATAATGGGACACACACTCAGTGTGAGAGAGTACAGTGATAGGGGAGAGGTGTAGTGTGGGTCTGTGTACTTGAATAATGGGACACACACTCAGTGTGAGAGTGTACAGTGATGGGGGAGAGGAGCAGTGTGCGTCTGTGTACTTTAATAATGGGACACACACTCAGTATGAGAGAGTACAGTGATGGGGAGAGGTGTAGTGTAGGTCTGTGTACTTTAATAATGGGACACACACAGTCAGTGTGAGAGAGTACAGTGATGGGGAGAGGTGTAGTGTTGGTCTGTGTACTTTAATAATGGGACACACACTCAGTATGAGAGAGTACAGTGATGGGGGAGAGGAGCAGTGTGCGTCTGTCTATGTTAATAATGGGACACACACTCAGTGTGAGAGACTACAGTGATGGGGGAGAGGTGCAGTGTGGGTCTGTGTACTTTAATAATGGGACACACACTCAGTGTGAGAGAGTACAGTGATGGTGGAGAGGAGCAGTGTGCGTCTGTCTATGTTAATAATGGGACACACACTCAGTGTGAGAGAGTACAGTGATGGGGGAGAGGTGTAGTGTGGGTCTGTGTACTTGAATAATGGGACACACACTCAGTGTGAGAGAGTACAGTGATGGGGGAGAGGTGTAGTGTGAGTCTGTGTACTTTAATAATGGGACACACACTCAGTGTGAGAGAGTACAGTGATGGGGGAGAGGTGCAGTGTGGGTCTGTGTACTTTAACAATGGGACACACACTCAGTGTGAGAGAGTACAGTGATGGGGGAGAGGAGCAGTGTGCGTCTGTCTATGTTAATAATGGGACACACACACAGTGTGAGAGAGTACAGTGATGGGGGAGAGGTGTAGTGTGGGTCTGTGTACTTTAATAATGGGACACACACTCAGTGTGAGAGAGTCCAGTGATGGGGGAGAGGTGCAGTGTGGGTCTGTGGACTTTAGTAATGGGACACACACTCAGTGTGAGAGAGTACAGTGATGGGGGAGAGGAGCAGTGTGCGTCTGTCTATGTTAATAATGGGACACACACTCAGTGTGAGAGAGTACAGTGATGGGGGAGAGGTGTAGTGTGGGTCTGTGTACTTTAATAATGGGACACACACTCAGTGTGAGAGAGAACAGTGATGGGGGAGAGGAGCAGTGTGCGTCTGTCTATGTTAATAATGGGACACACACTCAGTGTGAGAGACTACAGTGATGGGGAGAGGTGTAGTGTGGGTCTGTGTACTTTAATACTGGGACACACACTCAGTATGAGAGAGTACAGTGATGGGGAGAGGTGTAGTGTGAGTCTGTGTACTTTAACAATGGGACACACACTCAGGGTGAGAGAGTACAGTAATGGGGGAGAGGAGCAGTGTGCGTCTGTGTACTTTAATAATGGGACACACACTCAGTGTGAGAGAGTACAGTGATGGGGGAGAGGTGTAGTGTGGGTCTGTGTACTTTAATAATGGGACACACACTCAGTGTGAGAGTGTACAGTGATGGGGGAGAGGAGCAGTGTGCATCTGTGTACTTTAATAATGGGACACACATTCAGTGTGAGAGAGTACAGTGATGTGGGAGAGGTGCAGTGTGGGTCTGTGTACTTTAACAATGGGACACACACTCAGTGTGAGACAGTACAGTGATGGGGGAGAGGTGCAGTGTGGGTCTGTGTACTTTAACAATGGGACACACACTCAGTGTGAGAGAGTACAGTGATGGAGGAGAGGTGCAGTGTGGGTCTGTGTACTTTAATAATGGGACACACACTCACTGTGAGAGAGTACAGTGATGGGGAGAGGTGCAGTGTGAGTCTGTGTACTTTAACACTGGGACACACACTCAGTGTGAGAGACTACAGTGATGGGGGAGAGGTGTAGTGTGCGTCTGTCTATGTTAATAATGGGACACACACTCAGTGTGAGAGAGTACAGTGATGGGGGAGAGGTGTAGTGTGCGTCTGTCTATGTTAATAATGGGACACACACTCAGTATGAGAGAGTACAGTGATGGGGGAGAGGTGTAGTGTGGGTCTGTGTACTTTAATACTGGGACACACACTCAGTATGAGAGAGTACAGTGATGGGGAGAGGTGTAGTGTGGGTCTGTGTACTTTAATAATGGGACACACACTCAGTGTGAGAGAGTACAGTGATGGGGAGAGGTGTCGTGTGGGTCTGTGTACTTTAATAATGGGACACACACTCAGTGTGAGAGAGTACAGTGATGGGGGAGAGGAGCAGTGTGCGTCTGTCTATGTTAATAATGGGACACACACTCAGTGTGAGAGAGTACAGTGATGGGGGAGAGGTGTAGTGTGGGTCTGTGTACTTGAATAATGGGACACACACTCAGTGTGAGAGTGTACAGTGATGGGGGAGAGGAGCAGTGTGCGTCTGTGTACTTTAATAATGGGACACACACTCAGTATGAGAGAGTACAGTGATGGGGAGAGGTGTAGTGTAGGTCTGTGTTCTTCAATAATGGGACACACACAGTCAGTGTGAGAGAGTACAATGATGGGGAGAGGTGTAGTGTTGGTCTGTGTACTTTAATAATGGGACACACACTCAGTATGAGAGAGTACAGTGATGGGGGAGAGGAGCAGTGTGCGTCTGTCTATGTTAATAATGGGACACACACTCAGTGTGAGAGACTACAGTGATGGGGGAGAGGTGCAGTGTGGGTCTGTGTACTTTAATAATGGGACACACACTCAGTGTGAGAGAGCACAGTGATGGTGGAGAGGATCAGTGTGCGTCTGTCTATGTTAATAATGGGACACACACTCAGTGTGAGAGAGTACAGTGATGGGGGAGAGGTGTAGTGTGGGTCTGTGTACTTGAATAATGGGACACACACTCAGTGTGAGAGAGTACAGTGATGGGGGAGAGGTGTAGTGTTAGTCTGTGTACTTTAATAATGGGACACACACTCAGTGTGAGAGAGTACAGTGATGGGGGAGAGGTGCAGTGTGGGTCTGTGTACTTTAACAATGGGACACACACTCAGTGTGAGAGAGTACAGTGATGGGGGAGAGGAGCAGTGTGCGTCTGTCTATGTTAATAATGGGACACACTCACAGTGTGAGAGAGTACAGTGATGGGGGAGAGGTGTAGTGTGGGTCTGTGTACTTTAATAATGGGACACACACTCAGTGTGAGAGAGTCCAGTGATGGGGGAGAGGTGCAGTGTGGGTCTGTGGACTTTAGTAATGGGACACACACTCAGTGTGAGAGAGTACAGTGATGGGGGAGAGGAGCAGTGTGCGTCTGTCTATGTTAATAATGGGACACACACTCAGTGTGAGAGAGTACAGTGATGGGGGAGAGGTGTAGTGTGGGTCTGTGTACTTTAATAATGGGACACACACTCAGTGTGAGAGAGTACAGTGATGGGGGAGAGGAGCAGTGTGCGTCTGTCTATGTTAATAATGGGACACACACACAGTGTGAGAGAGTACAGTGATGGGGGAGAGGTGTAGTGTGGGTCTGTGTACTTTAATAATGGGACACACACTCAGTGTGAGAGAGTCCAGTGATGGGGGAGAGGTGCAGTGTGGGTCTGTGGACTTTAGTAATGGGACACACACTCAGTGTGAGAGAGTACAGTGATGGGGGAGAGGAGCAGTGTGCATCTGTGTACTTTAATAATGGGACACACATTCAGTGTGAGAGAGTACAGTGATGGGGGAGAGGTGCAGTGTGAGTCTCTGTACTTTAATAATGGGACACACAGTCAGTGTGAGAGAGTACAGTGATGGGGGAGAGGTGTAGTGTGAGTCTGTGTACCTTAACAATGGGACACACACTCAGTGTGAGAGAGTACAGTGATGGGGGAGAGGAGCAATGTGCGTCTGTGTACTTTAATAATGGGACACACACTCAGTGTGAGAGAGTACAGTGATGGGGGAGAGGTGCAGTGTGGGTCTGTGTACTTTAACAATGGGACACACACTCAGTGTGAGAGAGTACAGTGATGGGGGAGAGGTGCAGTGTGAGTCTCTGTACTTTAATAATGGGACACACAGTCAGTGTGAGAGAGTACAGTGATGGGGGAGAGGTGTAG
The DNA here is from genome assembly GCF_037043375.1 of Chiloscyllium plagiosum. NCBI lineage: Eukaryota > Metazoa > Chordata > Chondrichthyes > Orectolobiformes > Hemiscylliidae > Chiloscyllium > Chiloscyllium plagiosum. The sequence continues at coordinate 57,144,519 of NW_028270173.1, forward strand.
TGTGAGTCTGTGTACCTTAACAATGGGACACACACTCAGTATGAGACAGTACAGTGATGGGGGAGAGGAGCAGTGTGCGTCTGTCTATGTTAATAATGGGACACACACTCAGTGTGAGAGAGTACAGTGATGGGGGAGAGGTGTAGTGTGCGTCTGTCTATGTTAATAATGGGACACACACTCAGTGTGAGAGAGTACAGTGATGGGGGAGAGGTGTAGTGTGGGTCTGTGTACTTTAATACTGGGACACACACTCAGTATGAGAGAGTACAGTGATGGGGAGAGGTGTAGTGTGGGTCTGTGTACTTTAATAATGGGACACACACTCAGTGTGAGAGAGTACAGTGATGGGGAGAGGTGTCGTGTGGGTCTGTGTACTTTAATAATGGGACACACACTCAGTGTGAGAGAGTACAGTGATGGGGGAGAGGAGCAGTGTGCGTCTGTCTATGTTAATAATGGGACACACACTCAGTGTGAGAGAGTACAGTGATGGGGGTGAGGTGTAGTGTGGGGCTGTGTACTTGAATAATGGGACACACACTCAGTGTGAGAGTGTACAGTGATGGGGGAGAGGTGCAGTGTGCGTCTGTGTACTTTAATAATGGGACACACACTCAGTATGAGAGAGTACAGTGATGGGGAGAGGTGTAGTGTAGGTCTGTGTACTTTAATAATGGGACACACACAGTCAGTGTGAGAGATACAGTGATGGGGAGAGGTGTAGTGTTGGTCTGTGTACTTTAATAATGGGACACACACTCAGTATGAGAGAGTACAGTGATGGGGGAGAGGAGCAGTGTGCGTCTGTCTATGTTAATAATGGGACACACACTCAGTGTGAGAGACTACAGTGATGGGGGAGAGGTGCAGTGTGGGTCTGTGTACTTTAATAATGGGACACACACTCAGTGTGAGAGAGTACAGTGATGGTGGAGAGGAGCAGTGTGCGTCTGTCTATGTTAATAATGGGACACACACTCAGTGTGAGAGAGTACAGTGATGGGGGAGAGGTGTAGTGTGGGTCTGTGTACTTGAATAATGGGACACACACTCAGTGTGAGAGAGTACAGTGATGGGGGAGAGGTGTAGTGTGAGTCTGTGTACTTTAATAATGGGACACACACTCAGTGTGAGAGAGTACAGTGATGGGGGAGAGGTGCAGTGTGGGTCTGTGTACTTTAACAATGGGACACACACTCAGTGTGAGAGAGTACAGTGATGGGGGAGAGGAGCAGTGTGCGTCTGTCTATGTTAATAATGGGACACACACACAGTGTGAGAGAGTACAGTGATGGGGGAGAGGTGTAGTGTGGGTCTGTGTACTTTAATAATGGGACACACACTCAGTGTAAGAGAGTCCAGTGATGGGGGAGAGGTGCAGTGTGGGTCTGTGGACTTTAGTAATGGGACACACACTCAGTGTGAGAGAGTACAGTGATGGGGGAGAGGAGCAGTGTGCGTCTGTCTATGTTAATAATGGGACACACACTCAGTGTGAGAGAGTACAGTGATGGGGGAGAGGTGTAGTGTGGGTCTGTGTACTTTAATAATGGGACACACACTCAGTGTGAGAGAGTACAGTGATGGGGGAGAGGAGCAGTGTGCGTCTGTCTATGTTAATAATGGGACACACACTCAGTGTGAGAGAGTACAGTGATGGGGAGAGATGTAGTGTGGGTCTGTGTACTTTAATAATGGGACACACACTCAGTGTGAGAGAGTACAGTGATGGGGGAGAGGTGTAGTGTGGGTCTGTGTGCTTTAATAATGGGACACATACTCAGTGTGAGAGAGTCCAGTGATGGGGGAGAGGTGCAGTGTGGGTCTGTGGACTTTAGTAATGGGACACACACTCAGTGTGAGAGAGTACAGTGATGGGGGAGAGGAGCAGTGTGCGTCTGTCTATGTTAATAATGGGACACACACTCAGTGTGAGAGAGTACAGTGAAGGGGGAGAGGTGTAGTGTGGGTCTGTGTACTTTAATAATGGGACACACACTCAGTGTGAGAGAGTACAGTGATGGGGGAGAGGAGCAGATTGCGTCTGTCTATGTTAATAATGGGACACACACACAGTGTGAGAGAGTACAGTGATGGGGGAGAGGTGTAGTGTGGGTCTGTGTACTTTAATAATGGGACACACACTCAGTGTGAGAGAGTCCAGTGATGGGGGAGAGGTGCAGTGTGGGTCTGTGGACTTTAGTAATGGGACACACACCCAGTGTGAGAGAGTACAGCGATGGGGGAGAGGAGCAGTGTGCATCTGTGTACTTTAATAATGGGACACACATACAGTGTGAGAGAGTACAGTGATGGGGGAGAGGTGCAGTGTGAGTCTGTGTACTTTAACAATGGGACACACACTCTGTGAGAGTGTACAGTGATGGGGGAGAGGTGTAGTGTGAGTCTGTGTACTTTAACAATGGGACACACACTCAGTGTGAGAGAGTACAGTGATGGGGGAGAGGAGCAGTGTGCGTCTGTGTACTTTAATAATGGGACACACACTCAGTGTGAGAGAGTACAGTGATGGGGGAGAGGTGCAGTGTGGGTCTGTGTACTTTAACAATGGGACACACACTCAGTGTGAGAGAGTACAGTGATGGGGGAGAGGTGCAGTGTGAGTCTGTGTACTTTAACACTGGGACACACACTCAGTATGAGACAGTACAGTGATGGGGGAGAGGAGCAGTGTGCGTCTGTCTATGTTAATAATGGGACACACACTCAGTGTGAGAGAGTACAGTGATGGGGGAGAGGTGTAGTGTGCGTCTGTCTATGTTAATAATGGGACACACACTCAGAGTGAGAGAGTACAGTGATGGGGGAGAGGTGTAGTGTGGGTCTGTGTACTTTAATACTGGGACACACACTCAGTATGAGAGAGTACAGTGATGGGGAGAGGTGTAGTGTGGGTCTGTGTACTTTAATAATGGGACACACACTCAGTGTGAGAGAGTACAGTGATGGGGAGAGGTGTCGTGTGGGTCTGTGTACTTTAATAATGGGACACACACTCAGTGTGAGAGAGTACAGTGATGGGGGAGAGGAGCAGTGTGCGTCTGTCTATGTTAATAATGGGACACACACTCAGTGTGAGAGAGTACAGTGATGGGGGAGAGGTGTAGTGTGGGGCTGTGTACTTGAATAATGGGACACACACTCAGTGTGAGAGTGTACAGTGATGGGGGAGAGGTGCAGTGTGCGTCTGTGTACTTTAATAATGGGACACACACTCAGTATGAGAGAGTACAGTGATGGGGAGAGGTGTAGTGTAGGTCTGTGTACTTTAATAATGGGACACACACAGTCAGTGTGAGAGATACAGTGATGGGGAGAGGTGTAGTGTTGGTCTGTGTACTTTAATAATGGGACACACACTCAGTATGAGAGAGTACAGTGATGGGGGAGAGGAGCAGTGTGCGTCTGTCATTGTTAATAATGGGACACACACTCAGTGTGAGAGAGTACAGGGATGGGGGAGAGGTGTAGTGTGGGTCTGTGTACTTGAATAATGGGACACACACTCAGTGTGAGAGAGTACAGTGATGGGGGAGAGGTGTAGTGTGAGTCTGTGTACTTTAATAATGGGACACACACTCAGTGTGAGAGAGTACAGTGATGGGGGAGAGGTGCAGTGTGGGTCTGTGTACTTTAACAATGGGACACACACTCAGTGTGAGAGAGTACAGTGATGGGGGAGAGGAGCAGTGTGCGTCTGTCTATGTTAATAATGAGACACACACACAGTGTGAGAGAGTACAGTGATGGGGGAGAGGTGTAGTGTGGGTCTGTGTACTTTAATAATGGGACACACACTCAGTGTGAGAGAGTCCAGTGATGGGGGAGAGGTGCAGTGTGGGTCTGTGGACTTTAGTAATGGGACACACACTCAGTGTGAGAGAGTACAGTGATGGGGGAGAGGAGCAGTGTGCGTCTGTCTATGTTAATAATGGGACACACACTCAGTGTGAGAGAGTACAGTGATGGGGGAGAGGTGTAGTGTGGGTCTGTGTACTTTAATAATGGGACACACACTCAGTGTGAGAGAGTACAGTGATGGGGGAGAGGAGCAGTGTGCGTCTGTCTATGTTAATAATGGGACACACACTCAGTGTGAGAGAGTACAGTGATGGGGAGAGTTGTAGTGTGGGTCTGTGTACTTTAATAATGGGACACACACTCAGTGAGAGAGAGTACAGTGATGGGGGAGAGGTGTAGTGTGGGTCTGTGTGCTTTAATAATGGGACACGCACTCAGTGTGAGAGAGTCCAGTGATGGGGGAGAGGTGCAGTGTGGGTCTGTGGACTTTAGTAATGGGACACACACTCAGTGTGAGAGAGTACAGTGATGGGGGAGAGGAGCAGTGTGCGTCTGTCTATGTTAATAATGGGACACACACACAGTGTGAGAGAGTACAGTGATGGGGGAGAGGTGTAGTGTGGGTCTGTGGACTTTAGTAATGGGACACACACTCAGTGTGAGAGAGTACAGTGATGGGGGAGAGGAGCAGTGTGCATCTGTGTACTTTAATAATGGGACACACATTCAGTGTGAGAGAGTACAGTGATGGGGGAGAGGTGCAGTGTGAGTCTCTGTACTTTAATAATGGGACACACAGTCAGTGTGAGAGAGTACAGTGATGGGGGAGAGGTGTAGTGTGAGTCTGTGTACTTTAACAATGGGACACACACTCAGTGTGAGAGAGTACAGTGATGGGGGAGAGGAGCAGTGTGCGTCAGTGTACTTTAATAATGGGACACACACTCAGTGTGAGAGAGTACAGTGATGGTGAGAGGTGTAGTGTGGGTCTGTGTACTTTAACAATGGGACATACACTCAGTGTGAGAGAGTACAGTGATGGGGGAGAGGTGCAGTGTGAGTCTGTGTACTTTAACACAGGGACACACACTCAGTATGAGACAGTACAGTGATGGGGGAGAGGAGCAGTGTGCGTCTGTCTATGTTAATAATGGGACACACACTCAGTGTGAGAGACTACAGTGATGGGGGAGAGGTGTAGTGTGCGTCTGTCTATGTTAATAATGGGACACACACTCAGTGTGAGAGAGTACAGTGATGGGGGAGAGGTGTAGTGTGGGTCTGTGTACTTTAATACTGGGACACACACTCAGGATGAGAGAGTACAGTGATGGGGAGAGGTGTAGTGTGGGTCTGTGTACTTTAATAATGGGACACACACTCAGTGTGAGAGAGTACAGTGATGGGGAGAGGTGTCGTGCGGGTCTGTGTACTTTAATAATGGGACACACACTACGTGTGAGAGAGTACAGTGATGGGGGAGAGGAGCAGTGTGCGTCTGTCTATGTTAATAATGGGACACACACTCAGTGTGAGAGAGTACAGTGATGGGGAGAGGTGTAGTGTAGGTCTGTGTACTTTAAAAATGGGACACACACAGTCAGTGTGAGAGATACAGTGATGGGGAGAGGTGTAGTGTTGGTATGTGTACTTTAATAATGGGACACACACTCAGTATGAGAGAGTACAGTGATGGGGGAGAGGAGCAGTGTGCGTCTGTCTATGTTAATAATGGGACACACACTCAGTGTGAGAGACTACAGTGATGGGGGAGAGGTGCAGTGTGTCTGTGTACTTTAATAATGGGACACACACTCAGTGTGAGAGAGTACAGTGATGGTGGAGAGGAGCAGTGTGCGTCTGTCTATGTTAATAATGGGACACACACTCAGTGTGAGAGAGTACAGTGATGGGGGAGAGGTGTAGTGTGGGTCTGTGTACTTGAATAATGGGACACACACTCAGTGTGAGAGAGTACAGTGATGGGGGAGAGGTGTAGTGTGAGTCTGTGTACTTTAATACTGGGACACACACTCAGTGTGAGAGAGTACAGTGATGGGGAGAGGTGTAGTGTGAGTCTGTGTACTTTAATAATGGGACACACACTCAGTGTGAGAGAGTACAGTGATGGGGGAGAGGTGCAGTGTGGGTCTGTGTACTTTAACAATGGGACACACACTCAGTGTGAGAGAGTACAGTGATGGGGGAGAGGAGCAGTGTGCGTCTGTCTATGTTAATAATGGGACACACACACAGTGTGAGAGAGTACAGTGATTGGGGAGAGGTGTAGTGTGGGTCTGTGTACTTTAATAATGGGACACACACTCAGTGTGAGAGAGTCCAGTGATGGGGGAGAGGTGCAGTGTGGGTCTGTGGACTTTAGTAATGGGACACACACTCAGTGTGAGAGAGTACAGTGATGGGGGAGAGGAGCAGTGTGCGTCTGTCTATGTTAATAATGGGACACACACTCAGTGTGAGAGAGTACAGTGATGGGGGAGAGGTGTAGTGTGGGTCTGTGTACTTTAATAATGGGACACACACTCAGTGTGAGAGAGTACAGTGATGGGGGAGAGGAGCAGTGTGCGTCTGTCTATGTTAATAATGGGACACACACACAGTGTGAGAGAGTACAGTGATGGGGGAGAGGTGTAGTGTGGGTCTGTGTACTTTAATAATGGGACACACACTCAGTGTGAGAGAGTCCAGTGATGGGGAAGAGGTGCAGTGTGGGTCTGTGGACTTTAGTAATGGGACACACACTCAGTGTGAGAGAGTACAGTGATGGGGGAGAGGAGCAGTGTGCGTCTGTCTATGTTAATAATGGGACACACACTCAGTGTGAGAGAGTACAGTGATGGGGGAGAGGTGTAGTGTGGGTCTGTGTACTTTAATAATGGGACACACACTCAGTGTGAGAGAGTACAGTGATGGGGGAGAGGAGCAGTGTGCGTCTGTCTATGTTAATAATGGGACACACACTCAGTATGAGAGAGTACAGTGATGGGGAGAGGTGTAGTGTGGGTCTGTGTACTTTAATAATGGGACACACACTCAGTGTGAGAGAGTAGAGTGATGGGGGAGAGGTGCAGTGTGGGTCTGTGTACTTTAATAATGGGACACACACTCAGTGTGAGAGAGTACAGTGATGGGGGAGAGGTGCAGTGTGAGTCTGTGTACTTTAATAAGGGGACACACACTCAGTGTGAGAGAGTACAGTGATGGGGGAGAGTTGCAGTGTGAGTCTGTGTACTTTAATAATGGGACACACACTCAGTGTGAGAGAGTACAGTGATGGGGGAGAGGAGCAGTGTGCGTCTGTCTATGTTAATAATGGGACACACACTCAGTGTGAGAGAGTACAGTGATGGGGGAGAGGTGCAGTGTGGGTCTGTGTACTTTAATAATGGGACACACACTCAGTGTGAGAGAGTACAGTGATGGGGGAGAGGTGTAGTGTGGGTCTGTGTACTTTAACAATGGGACACACACTCAGTGTGAGAGAGTACAGTGATGGGGGAGAGGTGCAGTGTGGGTACGTGTACTTTAATAATGGGACTCACACTCAGTGTGAGAGAGTACAGTGATGGGGGAGAGGAGCAGTGTGCGTCTGTCTTTGTTAATAATGGGACACACTCAGTGCGAGAGACTACAGTGATGGTGAGAGGTGTAGTGTGGGTCTGTGTACTTTAATAATGGGACACACACTCAGTGTGAGAGAGTACAGTGAGGGGGAGAGGTGTAGTGTGGGTCTGTGTACTTTAACAATGGGACACACACTCAGTATGAGAGTGTACAGTGATGGGGGAGAGGAGCAGTGTGCGTCTGTCTATGTTAATAATGGGACACACACTCAGTGTGAGAGAGTACAGTGATGGGGGAGAGGTGTAGTGTGGGTCTGTGTACTTTAATAATGGGACACACACTCAGTATGAGAGAGTACAGTGATGGGGAGAGGTGTAGTGTGGGTCTGTGTACATTAACAATGGGACACACACTCAGTATGAGAGAGTACAGTGATGGGGGAGAGGAGCAGTGTGCGTCTGTCTATGTTAATAATGGGACACACACTCAGTGTGAGAGAGTACAGTGATGGGGGAGAGGTGTAGTGTGGGTCTGTGTACTTTAATAATGGGACACACACTCAGTATGAGAGAGTACACTGATGGGGAGAGGTGCAGTGTGGGTCTGTGTACATTAATAATGGGACACACACTCAGTGTGAGAGACTACAGTGATGGGGAGAGGTGTAGTGTGGGTCTGTGTACTTTAATAATGGGACACACACTCAGTATGAGAGAGTACAGTGATGGGGGAGAGGAGCAGTGTGCGTCTGTCTATGTTAAGAATGGGACACACACTCAGTGTGAGAGAGTACAGTGATGGGGGAGAGGTGCAGTGTGAGTCTGTGTACTTTAATAATGGGACACACACTCAGTGTGAGAGAGTACAGTGATGGGGGAGAGGTGCAGTGTGAGTCTGTGTACTATAATAATGGGACACACACTCATTGTGAGAGAGTACAGTGATGGGGGAGAGGTGCAGTGTGGGTCTGTGTACTTTAACAATGGGACACACACTCAGTGTGAGAGAGTACAGTGATGGGGGAGAGGAGCAGTGTGCGTCTGTCTATGTTAATAATGGGACACACACTCAGTGTGAGAGAGTACAGTGATGGGGGAGAGGTGTAGTGTGGGGCTGTGTACTTGAATAATGGGACACACACTCAGTGTGAGAGTGTACAGTGATGGGGGAGAGGTGCAGTGTGCGTCTGTGTACTTTAATAATGGGACACACACTCAGTATGAGAGAGTACAGTGATGGGGAGAGGTGTAGTGTAGGTCTGTGTACTTTAATAATGGGACACACACAGTCAGTGTGAGAGATACAGTGATGGGGAGAGGTGTAGTGTTGGTCTGTGTACTTTAATAATGGGACACACACTCAGTATGAGAGAGTACAGTGATGGGGGAGAGGAGCAGTGTGCGTCTGTCATTGTTAATAATGGGACACACACTCAGTGTGAGAGAGTACAGGGATGGGGGAGAGGTGTAGTGTGGGTCTGTGTACTTGAATAATGGGACACACACTCAGTGTGAGAGAGTACAGTGATGGGGGAGAGGTGTAGTGTGAGTCTGTGTACTTTAATAATGGGACACACACTCAGTGTGAGAGAGTACAGTGATGGGGGAGAGGTGCAGTGTGGGTCTGTGTACTTTAACAATGGGACACACACTCAGTGTGAGAGAGTACAGTGATGGGGGAGAGGAGCAGTGTGCGTCTGTCTATGTTAATAATGAGACACACACACAGTGTGAGAGAGTACAGTGATGGGGGAGAGGTGTAGTGTGGGTCTGTGTACTTTAATAATGGGACACACACTCAGTGTGAGAGAGTCCAGTGATGGGGGAGAGGTGCAGTGTGGGTCTGTGGACTTTAGTAATGGGACACACACTCAGTGTGAGAGAGTACAGTGATGGGGGAGAGGAGCAGTGTGCGTCTGTCTATGTTAATAATGGGACACACACTCAGTGTGAGAGAGTACAGTGATGGGGGAGAGGTGTAGTGTGGGTCTGTGTACTTTAATAATGGGACACACACTCAGTGTGAGAGAGTACAGTGATGGGGGAGAGGAGCAGTGTGCGTCTGTCTATGTTAATAATGGGACACACACTCAGTGTGAGAGAGTACAGTGATGGGGAGAGTTGTAGTGTGGGTCTGTGTACTTTAATAATGGGACACACACTCAGTGAGAGAGAGTACAGTGATGGGGGAGAGGTGTAGTGTGGGTCTGTGTGCTTTAATAATGGGACACGCACTCAGTGTGAGAGAGTCCAGTGATGGGGGAGAGGTGCAGTGTGGGTCTGTGGACTTTAGTAATGGGACACACACTCAGTGTGAGAGAGTACAGTGATGGGGGAGAGGAGCAGTGTGCGTCTGTCTATGTTAATAATGGGACACACACACAGTGTGAGAGAGTACAGTGATGGGGGAGAGGTGTAGTGTGGGTCTGTGGACTTTAGTAATGGGACACACACTCAGTGTGAGAGAGTACAGTGATGGGGGAGAGGAGCAGTGTGCATCTGTGTACTTTAATAATGGGACACACATTCAGTGTGAGAGAGTACAGTGATGGGGGAGAGGTGCAGTGTGAGTCTCTGTACTTTAATAATGGGACACACAGTCAGTGTGAGAGAGTACAGTGATGGGGGAGAGGTGTAGTGTGAGTCTGTGTACTTTAACAATGGGACACACACTCAGTGTGAGAGAGTACAGTGATGGGGGAGAGGAGCAGTGTGCGTCAGTGTACTTTAATAATGGGACACACACTCAGTGTGAGAGAGTACAGTGATGGTGAGAGGTGTAGTGTGGGTCTGTGTACTTTAACAATGGGACATACACTCAGTGTGAGAGAGTACAGTGATGGGGGAGAGGTGCAGTGTGAGTCTGTGTACTTTAACACAGGGACACACACTCAGTATGAGACAGTACAGTGATGGGGGAGAGGAGCAGTGTGCGTCTGTCTATGTTAATAATGGGACACACACTCAGTGTGAGAGACTACAGTGATGGGGGAGAGGTGTAGTGTGCGTCTGTCTATGTTAATAATGGGACACACACTCAGTGTGAGAGAGTACAGTGATGGGGGAGAGGTGTAGTGTGGGTCTGTGTACTTTAATACTGGGACACACACTCAGGATGAGAGAGTACAGTGATGGGGAGAGGTGTAGTGTGGGTCTGTGTACTTTAATAATGGGACACACACTCAGTGTGAGAGAGTACAGTGATGGGGAGAGGTGTCGTGCGGGTCTGTGTACTTTAATAATGGGACACACACTACGTGTGAGAGAGTACAGTGATGGGGGAGAGGAGCAGTGTGCGTCTGTCTATGTTAATAATGGGACACACACTCAGTGTGAGAGAGTACAGTGATGGGGAGAGGTGTAGTGTAGGTCTGTGTACTTTAAAAATGGGACACACACAGTCAGTGTGAGAGATACAGTGATGGGGAGAGGTGTAGTGTTGGTATGTGTACTTTAATAATGGGACACACACTCAGTATGAGAGAGTACAGTGATGGGGGAGAGGAGCAGTGTGCGTCTGTCTATGTTAATAATGGGACACACACTCAGTGTGAGAGACTACAGTGATGGGGGAGAGGTGCAGTGTGTCTGTGTACTTTAATAATGGGACACACACTCAGTGTGAGAGAGTACAGTGATGGTGGAGAGGAGCAGTGTGCGTCTGTCTATGTTAATAATGGGACACACACTCAGTGTGAGAGAGTACAGTGATGGGGGAGAGGTGTAGTGTGGGTCTGTGTACTTGAATAATGGGACACACACTCAGTGTGAGAGAGTACAGTGATGGGGGAGAGGTGTAGTGTGAGTCTGTGTACTTTAATACTGGGACACACACTCAGTGTGAGAGAGTACAGTGATGGGGAGAGGTGTAGTGTGAGTCTGTGTACTTTAATAATGGGACACACACTCAGTGTGAGAGAGTACAGTGATGGGGGAGAGGTGCAGTGTGGGTCTGTGTACTTTAACAATGGGACACACACTCAGTGTGAGAGAGTACAGTGATGGGGGAGAGGAGCAGTGTGCGTCTGTCTATGTTAATAATGGGACACACACACAGTGTGAGAGAGTACAGTGATTGGGGAGAGGTGTAGTGTGGGTCTGTGTACTTTAATAATGGGACACACACTCAGTGTGAGAGAGTCCAGTGATGGGGGAGAGGTGCAGTGTGGGTCTGTGGACTTTAGTAATGGGACACACACTCAGTGTGAGAGAGTACAGTGATGGGGGAGAGGAGCAGTGTGCGTCTGTCTATGTTAATAATGGGACACACACTCAGTGTGAGAGAGTACAGTGATGGGGGAGAGGTGTAGTGTGGGTCTGTGTACTTTAATAATGGGACACACACTCAGTGTGAGAGAGTACAGTGATGGGGGAGAGGAGCAGTGTGCGTCTGTCTATGTTAATAATGGGACACACACACAGTGTGAGAGAGTACAGTGATGGGGGAGAGGTGTAGTGTGGGTCTGTGTACTTTAATAATGGGACACACACTCAGTGTGAGAGAGTCCAGTGATGGGGAAGAGGTGCAGTGTGGGTCTGTGGACTTTAGTAATGGGACACACACTCAGTGTGAGAGAGTACAGTGATGGGGGAGAGGAGCAGTGTGCGTCTGTCTATGTTAATAATGGGACACACACTCAGTGTGAGAGAGTACAGTGATGGGGGAGAGGTGTAGTGTGGGTCTGTGTACTTTAATAATGGGACACACACTCAGTGTGAGAGAGTACAGTGATGGGGGAGAGGAGCAGTGTGCGTCTGTCTATGTTAATAATGGGACACACACTCAGTATGAGAGAGTACAGTGATGGGGAGAGGTGTAGTGTGGGTCTGTGTACTTTAATAATGGGACACACACTCAGTGTGAGAGAGTAGAGTGATGGGGGAGAGGTGCAGTGTGGGTCTGTGTACTTTAATAATGGGACACACACTCAGTGTGAGAGAGTACAGTGATGGGGGAGAGGTGCAGTGTGAGTCTGTGTACTTTAATAAGGGGACACACACTCAGTGTGAGAGAGTACAGTGATGGGGGAGAGTTGCAGTGTGAGTCTGTGTACTTTAATAATGGGACACACACTCAGTGTGAGAGAGTACAGTGATGGGGGAGAGGAGCAGTGTGCGTCTGTCTATGTTAATAATGGGACACACACTCAGTGTGAGAGAGTACAGTGATGGGGGAGAGGTGCAGTGTGGGTCTGTGTACTTTAATAATGGGACACACACTCAGTGTGAGAGAGTACAGTGATGGGGGAGAGGTGTAGTGTGGGTCTGTGTACTTTAACAATGGGACACACACTCAGTGTGAGAGAGTACAGTGATGGGGGAGAGGTGCAGTGTGGGTACGTGTACTTTAATAATGGGACTCACACTCAGTGTGAGAGAGTACAGTGATGGGGGAGAGGAGCAGTGTGCGTCTGTCTTTGTTAATAATGGGACACACTCAGTGCGAGAGACTACAGTGATGGTGAGAGGTGTAGTGTGGGTCTGTGTACTTTAATAATGGGACACACACTCAGTGTGAGAGAGTACAGTGAGGGGGAGAGGTGTAGTGTGGGTCTGTGTACTTTAACAATGGGACACACACTCAGTATGAGAGTGTACAGTGATGGGGGAGAGGAGCAGTGTGCGTCTGTCTATGTTAATAATGGGACACACACTCAGTGTGAGAGAGTACAGTGATGGGGGAGAGGTGTAGTGTGGGTCTGTGTACTTTAATAATGGGACACACACTCAGTATGAGAGAGTACAGTGATGGGGAGAGGTGTAGTGTGGGTCTGTGTACATTAACAATGGGACACACACTCAGTATGAGAGAGTACAGTGATGGGGGAGAGGAGCAGTGTGCGTCTGTCTATGTTAATAATGGGACACACACTCAGTGTGAGAGAGTACAGTGATGGGGGAGAGGTGTAGTGTGGGTCTGTGTACTTTAATAATGGGACACACACTCAGTATGAGAGAGTACACTGATGGGGAGAGGTGCAGTGTGGGTCTGTGTACATTAATAATGGGACACACACTCAGTGTGAGAGACTACAGTGATGGGGAGAGGTGTAGTGTGGGTCTGTGTACTTTAATAATGGGACACACACTCAGTATGAGAGAGTACAGTGATGGGGGAGAGGAGCAGTGTGCGTCTGTCTATGTTAAGAATGGGACACACACTCAGTGTGAGAGAGTACAGTGATGGGGGAGAGGTGCAGTGTGAGTCTGTGTACTTTAATAATGGGACACACACTCAGTGTGAGAGAGTACAGTGATGGGGGAGAGGTGCAGTGTGAGTCTGTGTACTATAATAATGGGACACACACTCATTGTGAGAGAGTACAGTGATGGGGGAGAGGTGCAGTGTGGGTCTGTGTACTTTAACAATGGGACACACACTCAGTGTGAGAGAGTACAGTGATGGGGGAGAGGTGTCGTGTGCGTCTGTGTTTGTTAATAATGGGACACACTCAGTGTGAGAGAGTACAGTGATGGGGAGAGGAGCAGTGTGCGTCTGTCTTTGTTAATAATGGGACACACTCAGTGTGAGAGACTACAGTGATGGTGAGAGGTGTAGTGTGGGTCTGTGTACTTTAATAATGGGACACACACTCAGTGTGAGAGAGTACAGTGATGGGGAGAGGTGTAGTGTGGGTCTGTTTACTTTAACAATGGGACACATACTCAGTATGAGAGAGTACAGTGATGGGGAGAGGTGCAGTCTGCGTCTGTCTATGTTAATAATGGGACACACACTCAGTGTGAGAGACTACAGTGATGGGGAGAGGTGTAGTGTGGGTCTGTGTACTTTAATAATGGGACACACACTCAGTATGAGAGAGTACAGTGATGGTGGAGAGGAGCAGTGTGCGTCTGTCTATGTTAATAATGGGACACACACTCAGTGTGAGAGAGTACAGTGATGGGGGAGAGGAGCAGTGTGAGTCTGTGTACTTTAATAATGGGACACACACTCAGTGTGAGAGAGTACAGTGATGGGGGAGAGGAGCAGTGTGCGTCTGTGTACTTTAACAATGGGACACACACTCAGTGTGAGAGTGTACAGTGATGGGGAGAGGAGCAGTGTGCGTCTGTGTACTTTAACAATGGGACACACACTCAGTGTGAGAGAGTACAGCGATGTGGGAGAGGAGCAGTGTGCGTCTGTCTATGTTAATAATGGGACACACAGTCAGTGTGAGAGACTACAGTGATGTGGGAGAGGAGCAGTGTGCGTCTGTCTATGTTAATAATGGGACACACAGTCAGTGTGAGAGACTACAGTGATGGGGGAGAGGTGTAGTGTGGGTCTGTGTACTTTAATAATGGGACACACACTCAGTGTGAGAGTGTACAGTGATGGGGGAGAGGTGCAGTGTGAGTCTGTGTACTTTAATAATGGGACACACACTCAGTGTGAGAGAGTACAGTGATGGGGGAGAGGTGTAGTGTGGGTCTGTGTACTTTAACAATGGGACACACACTCAGTGTGAGAGTGTACAGTGATGGGGAGAGGAGCCGTGTGGGTCTGTGTACTTTAACAATGGGACACAAACTCAGTGTGAGAGAGTACAGCGATGTGGGAGAGGAGCAGTGTGCGTCTGTCTATGTTAATAATGGGACACACAGTCAGTGTGAGAGACTACAGTGATGTGGGAGAGGAGCAGTGTGCGTCTGTCTATGTTAATAATGGGACACACAGTCAGTGTGAGAGACTACAGTGATGGGGGAGAGGTGTAGTGTGGGTCTGTGTACTTTAATAATGGGACACACACTCAGTGTGAGAGTGTACAGTGATGGGGGAGAGGAGCAGTGTGGGTCTGTGTACTTTAATAATGGGACACACACTCAGTGTGAGAGTGTACAGTGATGGGGAGAGGAGCAGTGTGGGTCTGTGTACTTTAACAATGGGACACACACTCAGTGTGAGAGAGTACAGTGATGTGGGAGAGGAGCAGTGTGCGTCTGTCTGTGTTAATAATGGGACACACAGTCAGTGTGAGAGACTACAGTGATGTGGGAGAGGTGCAGTGTGGGTCTGTGTACTTTAATAATGGGACACACACTCAGTGTGAGAGAGTACAGTGATGGGGAGAGGTGTAGTGTGGGTCTGTGTACTTTAATAATGGGACACACACTCACTGTGAGAGAGTACAGTGATGGGGAGAGGTGTAGTGTGGGTCTGTGTACTTTAATAATGGGACACACACTCAGTGTGAGAGAGTCCAGTGATGGGGGAGAGGTGCAGTGTGGGTCTGTGGACTTTAGTAATGGGACACACACTCAGTGTGAGAGAGTACAGTGATGGGGAGAGGTGCAGTGTGGGTCTGTGGACTTTAGTAATGGGACACACACTCAGTGTGAGAGTGTACAGTGATGGGGGAGAGGTGCAGTGTGGGTCTGTGGACTTTAGTAATGGGACACACACTCAGTGTGAGAGAGTACAGTGATGGGGGAGAGGTGCAGTGTGCATCTGTGTACTTTAATAATGGGACACACATTCAGTGTGAGAGAGTACAGTGATGGGGGAGAGGTGCAGTGTGAGTCTCTGTACTTTAATAATGGGACACACAGTCAGTGTGAGAGAGTACAGTGATGGGGGAGAGGTGTAGTGTGAGTCTGTGTACTTTAACAATGGGACACACACTCAGTGTGAGAGAGTACAGTGATGGGGGAGAGGAGCAGTGTGCGTCTGTGTACTTTAATAATGGGACACACACTCAGTGTGAGAGAGTACAGTGATGGGGGAGAGGTGCAGTGTGGGTCTGTGTACTTTAACAATGGGACACACACTCAGTGTGAGAGAGTACAGTGATGGGGGAGAGGTGCAGTGTGAGTCTGTGTACTTTAACACTGGGACACACACTCAGTATGAGACAGTACAGTAATGGGGGAGAGGAGCAGTGTGCGTCTGTCTATGTTAATAATGGGACACACACTCAGTGTGAGAGAGTACAGTGATGGGGGAGAGGTGTAGTGTGGGTCTGTGTACTTTAATACTGGGACACACACTCAGTGTGAGAGAGTACAGTGATGGGGAGAGGTGTCGTGTGGGTCTGTGTACTTTAATAATGGGACACACACTCAGTGTGAGAGAGTACAGTGATGGGGGAGAGGAGCAGTGTGCGTCTGTCTATGTTTATAATGGGACACACACTCAGTGTGAGAGACTACAGTGATGGGGGAGAGGTGCAGTGTGCGTCTGTCTATGTTAATAATGGGACACACACTCAGTGTGAGAGAGTACAGTGATGGGGGAGAGGAGCAGTGTGCGTCTGTCTCTGTTTATAATGGGACACACACTCAGTGTGAGAGAGTACAGTGATGGGGGAGAGGTGTAGTGTGGGTCTGTGTACTTGAATAATGGGACACACACTCAGTGTGAGAGTGTACAGTGATGGGGGAGAGGTGTAGTGTGAGTCTGTGTACTTGAATAATGGGACACACACTCAGTGTGAGAGAGTACAGTGATGGGGGAGAGATGTAGTGTGGGTCTGTGTACTTTAATAATGGGACACACACTCAGTGTGAGAGAGTACAGTGATGGGGAGAGGTGTAGTGTCGGTCTGTGTACTTTAATAATGGGACACACACTCAGTATGAGAGAGTACAGTGATGGGGAGAGGTGTAGTGTAGGTCTGTGTACTTTAATAATGGGACACACACTCAGTGTGAGAGAGTACAGTGATGGGGGAGAGGTGTAGTGTGAGTCTGTGTACTTTAATAATGGGACACACACTCAGTATGAGAGTGTACAGTGATGGGGGAGAGGAGCAGTGTGCGTCTGTCTATGTTAATAATGGGACACACACTCAGTGTGAGAGACTACAGTGATGGGGGAGAGGTGCAGTGTGGGTCTGTGTACTTTAATAATGGGACACACACTCAGTGTGAGAGAGTACAGTGATGGTGGAGAGGAGCAGTGTGCGTCTGTCTATGTTAATAATGGGACACACACCCTGTGTGAGAGAGTACAGTGATGGGGGAGAGGTGTAGTGTGGGTCTGTGTACTTTAATAATGGGACACACACTCAGTGTGAGAGAGTACAGTGATGGGGGAGAGGTGTAGTGTGAGTCTGTGTACTTTAATAATGGGACACACACTCAGTGTGAGAGAGTACAGTGATGGGGGAGAGGTGCAGTGTGGGTCTGTGTACTTTAACAATGGGACACACACTCAGTGTGAGAGAGTACAGTGATGGGGGAGAGGAGCAGTGTGCGTCTGTCTATGTTAATAATCGGACACACACACAGTGTGAGAGAGTACAGTGATGGGGGAGAGGTGTAGTGTGGGTCTGTGTACTTTAATAATGGGACACACACTCAGTGTGAGAGAGTCCAGTGATGGGGGAGAGGTGTAGTGTGGGTCTGTGTACTTTAATAATGGGACACACACTCAGTGTGAGAGAGTACAGTGATGGGGTGAGGTGTAGTGTGGGTCTGTGTACTTTAATAATGGGACACACACTCAGTGTGAGAGTGTACAGTGATGGGGGAGAGGTGCAGTGTGGGTCTGTGTACTTTAATAATGGGACACACACTCTGTGTGAGAGAGTACAGTGATGGTGGAGTGGAGCAGTGTGTGTCTGTCTATGTTAATAATGGGACACACACTCAGTGTGAGAGAGTCCAGTGATGGGGGAGAGGTGTAGTGTGGGTCTGTGGACTTTAGTAATGGGACACACACTCAGTGTGAGAGAGTACAGTGATGGGGGAGAGGAGCAGTGTGCGTCTGTCTATGTTAATAATGGGACACACACTCAGTGTGAGAGAGTACAGTGATGGGGGAGAGGTGTAGTGTGGGTCTGTGTACTTTAATAATGGGACACACACTCAGTGTGAGAGAGTACAGTGATGGGGGAGAGGAGCAGTGTGCGTCTGTCTATGTTAATAATGGGACACACACTCAGTATGAGAGAGTACAGTGATGGGGAGAGGTGTAGTGTGGGTCTGTGTACTTTAATAATGGGACACACACTCAGTGTGAGAGAGTACAGTGATGGGGGAGAGGTGTAGTGTGGGTCTGTGTACTTTAATAATGGGACACACACTCAGTGTGAGAGAGTCCAGTGATGTGGGAGAGGTGCAGTGTGGGTCTGTGGACTTTAGTAATGGGACACACACTCAGTGTGAGAGAGTACAGTGATGGGGGAGAGGAGCAGTGTGCGTCTATCTATGTTAATAATGGGACACACACTCAGTGTGAGAGAGTACAGTGATGGGGGAGAGGTGTAGTGTGGGTCTGTGTCCTTTAACAATGGGACACACACTCAGTATGAGAGTGTACAGTGATGGGGGAGAGGAGCAGTGTGCGTCTGTCTATGTTAATAATGGGACACACACTCAGTGTGAGAGAGTACAGTGATGGGGGAGAGGTGTAGTGTGGGTCTGTGTACTTTAATAATGGGACACACACTCAGTGTGAGAGAGTACAGTGATGGGGAGAGGTGTCGTGTGGGTCTGTGTACTTTAACAATGGGACACACACTCAGTATGAGAGAGTACAGTGATGGGGGAGAGGAGCAGTGTGGGTCTGTGTACATTAATAATGGGACACACACTCAGTGTGAGAGACTACAGTGATGGGGAGAGGTGTAGTGTGGGTCTGTGTACTTTAATAATGGGACACACACTCAGTATGAGAGAGTACAGTGATGGGGGAGAGGAGCAGTGTGCGTCTGTCTATGTTAAGAATGGGACACACACTCAGTGTGAGAGAGTACAGTGATGGGGGAGAGGTGCAGTGTGAGTCTGTGTACTTTAATAATGGGACACACACTCAGTGTGAGAGAGTACAGTGATGGGGGAGAGGTGCAGTGTGAGTCTGTCTATGTTAAGAATGGGACACACACTCAGTGTGAGAGAGTACAGTGATGGGGGAGAGGTGCAGTGTGGGTCTGTGTACTTTAACAATGGGACACACACTCAGTGTGAGAGAGTACAGTGATGGGGGAGAGGTGTCGT
Organism: Chiloscyllium plagiosum; assembly: GCF_037043375.1. NCBI lineage: Eukaryota > Metazoa > Chordata > Chondrichthyes > Orectolobiformes > Hemiscylliidae > Chiloscyllium > Chiloscyllium plagiosum. The sequence continues at coordinate 57,163,874 of NW_028270173.1, forward strand.
GTGCGTCTGTGTTTGTTAATAATGGGACACACTCACTGTGAGAGAGTACAGTGATGGGGAGAGGAGCAGTGTGCGTCTGTCTTTGTTAATAATGGGACACACTCAGTGTGAGAGACTACAGTGATGGTGAGAGGTGTAGTGTGGGTCTGTGTACTTTAATAATGGGACACACACTCAGTGTGAGAGAGTACAGTGATGGGGAGAGGTGTAGTGTGGGTCTGTGTACTTTAACAATGGGACACATACTCAGTATGAGAGAGTACAGTGATGGGGAGAGGTGCAGTGTGCGTCTGTCTATGTTAATAATGGGACACACACTCAGTGTGAGAGAGTACAGTGATGGGGGAGAGGTGTAGTGTGGGTCTGTGTACTTTAATAATGGGACACACACTCAGTATGAGAGAGTACAGTGATGGGGAGAGGTGCAGTGTGGGTCTGTGTACATTAATAATGGGACACACACTCAGTGTGAGAGACTACAGTGATGGGGAGAGGTGTAGTGTGGGTCTGTGTACTTTAATAATGGGACACACACTCAGTATGAGAGAGTACAGTGATGGGGGAGAGGAGCAGTGTGCGTCTGTCTATGTTAATAATGGGACACACACTCAGTGTGAGAGAGTACAGTGATGGGGGAGAGGAGCAGTGTGCGTCTGTCTATGTTAATAATGGGAAACACACTCAGTGTGAGAGACTACAGTGATGGGGGAGAGGTGCAGTGTGGGTCTGTGTACTTTAATAATGGGACACACACTCAGTGTGAGAGTGTACAGTGATGGGGGAGAGGTGCAGTGTGAGTCTGTGTACTTTAATAATGGGACACACACTCAGTGTGAGAGAGTACAGTGATGGGGGAGAGGTGTAGTGTGGGTCTGTGTACTTTAATAATGGGACACACACTCAGTATGAGAGAGTACAGTGATGGGGAGAGGTGTCGTGTGGGTCTGTGTAATTTAACAATGGGACACACACTCAGTATGAGAGACTACAGTGATGGGGGAGAGGAGCAGTGTGCGTCTGTCAATGTTAATAATGGGACACACACTCAGTGTGAGAGAGTACAGTGATGGGGGAGAGGTGTAGTGTGGGTCTGTGTACTTTAATAATGGGACACACACTCAGTATGAGAGAATACAGTGATGGGGAGAGGTGCAGTGTGGGTCTGTGTACATTAATAATGGGACACACACTCAGTGTGAGAGACTACAGTGATGGGGAGAGGTGTAGTGTGGGTCTGTGTACTTTAATAATGGGACACACACTCAGTATGAGAGAGTACAGTGATGGGGGAGAGGAGCAGTGTGCGTCTGTCTATGTTAAGAATGGGACACACACTCAGTGTGAGAGAGTACAGTGATGGGGGAGAGGTGCAGTGTGAGTCTGTGTACTTTAATAATGGGACACACACTCAGTGTGAGAGAGTACAGTGATGGGGGAGAGGTGCAGTGTGAGTCTGTGTACTTTAATAATGGGACACACACTCATTGTGAGAGAGTACAGTGATGGGGGAGAGGTGCAGTGTGGGTCTGTGTACTTTAACAATGGGACACACACTCAGTGTGAGAGAGTACAGTGATGGGGGAGAGGTGTCGTGTGCGTCTGTGTTTGTTAATAATGGGACACACTCAGTGTGAGAGAGTACAGTGATGGGGAGAGGAGCAGTGTGCGTCTGTCTTTGTTAATAATGGGACACACTCAGAGTGAGAGACTACAGTGATGGTGAGAGGTGTAGTGTGGGTCTGTGTACTTTAATAATGGGACACACACTCAGTGTGAGAGAGTACAGTGATGGGGAGAGGTGCAGTGTGCGTCTGTCTATGTTAATAATGGGACACACACTCAGTGTGAGAGAGTACAGTGATGGGGGAGAGGTGTAGTGTGGGTCTGTGTACTTTAATAATGGGACACACACTCAGTATGAGAGAGTACAGTGATGGGGAGAGGTGCAGTGTGCGTCTGTCTATGTTAATAATGGGACACACACTCAGTGTGAGAGAGTACAGTGATGGGGGAGAGGTGTAGTGTGGGTCTGTGTACTTTAATAATGGGACACACACTCAGTATGAGAGAGTACAGTGATGGGGAGAGGTGCAGTGTGGGTCTGTGTACATTAATAATGGGACACACACTCAGTGTGAGAGACTACAGTGATGGGGAGAGGTGTAGTGTGGGTCTGTTTACTTTAACAATGGGACACATACTCAGTATGAGAGAGTACAGTGATGGGGAGAGGTGCAGTGTGCGTCTGTCTATGTTAATAATGGGACACACACTCAGTGTGAGAGAGTACAGTGATGGGGGAGAGGTGTAGTGTGGGTCTGTGTACTTTAATAATGGGACACACACTCAGTATGAGAGAGTACAGTGATGGGGAGAGGTGCAGTGTGGGTCTGTGTACATTAATAATGGGACACACACTCAGTGTGAGAGACTACAGTGATGGGGAGAGGTGTAGTGTGGGTCTGTGTACTTTAATAATGGGACACACACTCAGTATGAGAGAGTACAGTGATGGGGGAGAGGAGCAGTGTGCGTCTGTCTATGTTAATAATGGGACACACACTCAGTATGAGAGAGTACAGTGATGGGGGAGAGGTGTAGTGTGAGTCAGTGTACTTTAATAATGGGACACACACTCAGTGTGAGAGAGTACGGTGATGGGGGAGAGGAGCAGTGTGAGTCTGTGTACTTTAACAATGGGACACACACTCAGTTTGAGAGAGTACAGTGATGGGGGAGAGGAGCAGTGTGCGTCTGTCTATGTTAATAATGGGACACACACACAGTGTGAGAGAGTACAGTGATGGGGGAGAGGTGTAGTGTGGGTCTGTGGACTTTAGTAATGGGACACACACTCAGTGTGAGAGAGTACAGTGATGGGGGAGAGGAGCAGTGTGCGTCTGTCTATGTTAATAATGGGACACACACTCAGTGTGAGAGAGTACAGTGATGGGGGAGAGGTGTAGTGTGGGTCTGTGTACTTTAATAATGGGACACACACTCAGTGTGAGAGAGTACAGTGATGGGGGAGAGGAGCAGTGTGCGTCTGTCTATGTTAATAATGGGACACACACACAGTGTGAGAGAGTACAGTGATGGGGGAGAGGTGTAGTGTGGGTCTGTGTACTTTAATAATGGGACACACACTCAGTGTGAGAGAGTCCAGTGATGGGGGAGAGGTGCAGTGTGGGTCTGTGGACTTTAGTAATGGGACACACACTCAGTGTGAGAGAGTACAGTGATGGGGGAGAGGAGCAGTGTGCGTCTGTCTATGTTAATAATGGGACACACACTCAGTGTGAGAGAGTACAGTGATGGGGGAGAGGTGTAGTGTGGGTCTGTGTACTTTAATAATGGGACACACACTCAGTGTGAGAGAGTACAGTGATGGGGGAGAGGAGCAGTGTGCGTCTGTCTATGTTAATAATGGGACACACACTCAGTATGAGAGAGTACAGTGATGGGGAGAGGTGTAGTGTGGGTCTGTGTACTTTAATAATGGGACACACACTCAGTGTGAGAGAGTACAGTGATGGGGGAGAGGTGCAGTGTGGGTCTGTGTACTTTAATAATGGGACACACACTCAGTGTGAGAGAGTCCAGTGATGGGGGAGAGGTGCAGTGTGGGTCTGTGGACTTTAGTAATGGGACACACACTCAGTGTGAGAGAGTACAGTGATGGGGGAGAGGAGCAGTGTGCGTCTGTCTATGTTAATAATGGGACACACACTCAGTGTGAGAGAGTACAGTGATGGGGGAGAGGTGTAGTGTGGGTCTGTGTACTTTAATAATGGGACACACACTCAGTGTGAGAGAGTACAGTGATGGGGGAGAGGAGCAGTGTGCGTCTGTCTATGTTAATAATGGGACACACACTCAGTATGAGAGAGTACAGTGATGGGGAGAGGTGTAGTGTGGGTCTGTGTACTTTGATAATGGGACACACACTCAGTATGAGAGAGTAGTGATGGGGAGAGGAGCAGTGTGCGTCTGTCTATGTTAATAATGGGACACACACTCAGTATGAGACAGTACAGTGATGGGGGAGAGGAGCAGTGTGCGTCTGTCTATGTTAATAATGGGACACACACTCAGTGTGAGAGAGTACAGTGATGGGGGAGAGGAGCAGTGTGCGTCTGTCTATGTTAATAATGGGACACACACTCAGTGTGAGAGAGTACAGTGATGGGGGAGGGGAGCAGTGTGCGTCTGTCTATGTTAATAATGGGACACACACTCAGTGTGAGAGAGTACAGTGATGGGGGAGAGGAGCAGTGTGCGTCTGTCTATGTTAATAATGGGACACACACTCAGTATGAGAGTGTACAGTGATGGGGGAGAGGAGCAGTGTGCGTCTGTCTATGTTAATAATGGGACACACACTCAGTATGAGACAGTACAGTGATGGGGGAGAGGAGCAGTGTGCGTCTGTCTATGTTAATAATGGGACACACACTCAGTGTGAGAGAGTACAGTGATGTGGGAGAGGAGCAGTGTGAGTCTGTCTATGTTAATAATGGGACACACACTCAGTATGAGACAGTACAGTGATGGGGAGAGGTGTAGTGTGGGTCTGTGTACTTTAACAATGGGACACACACTCAGTGTGAGAGAGTACAGTGATGGGGGAGAGGTGTCGTGTGCGTCTGTGTTTGTTAATAATGGGACACACTCAGTGTGAGAGAGTACAGTGATGGGGAGAGGAGCAGTGTGCGTCTGTCTTTGTTAATAATGGGACACACTCAGAGTGAGAGACTACAGTGATGGTGAGAGGTGTAGTGTGGGTCTGTGTACTTTAATAATGGGACACACACTCAGTGTGAGAGAGTACAGTGATGGGGAGAGGTGCAGTGTGCGTCTGTCTATGTTAATAATGGGACACACACTCAGTGTGAGAGAGTACAGTGATGGGGGAGAGGTGTAGTGTGGGTCTGTGTACTTTAATAATGGGACACACACTCAGTATGAGAGAGTACAGTGATGGGGAGAGGTGCAGTGTGCGTCTGTCTATGTTAATAATGGGACACACACTCAGTGTGAGAGAGTACAGTGATGGGGGAGAGGTGTAGTGTGGGTCTGTGTACTTTAATAATGGGACACACACTCAGTATGAGAGAGTACAGTGATGGGGAGAGGTGCAGTGTGGGTCTGTGTACATTAATAATGGGACACACACTCAGTGTGAGAGACTACAGTGATGGGGAGAGGTGTAGTGTGGGTCTGTTTACTTTAACAATGGGACACATACTCAGTATGAGAGAGTACAGTGATGGGGAGAGGTGCAGTGTGCGTCTGTCTATGTTAATAATGGGACACACACTCAGTGTGAGAGAGTACAGTGATGGGGGAGAGGTGTAGTGTGGGTCTGTGTACTTTAATAATGGGACACACACTCAGTATGAGAGAGTACAGTGATGGGGAGAGGTGCAGTGTGGGTCTGTGTACATTAATAATGGGACACACACTCAGTGTGAGAGACTACAGTGATGGGGAGAGGTGTAGTGTGGGTCTGTGTACTTTAATAATGGGACACACACTCAGTATGAGAGAGTACAGTGATGGGGGAGAGGAGCAGTGTGCGTCTGTCTATGTTAATAATGGGACACACACTCAGTATGAGAGAGTACAGTGATGGGGGAGAGGTGTAGTGTGAGTCAGTGTACTTTAATAATGGGACACACACTCAGTGTGAGAGAGTACGGTGATGGGGGAGAGGAGCAGTGTGAGTCTGTGTACTTTAACAATGGGACACACACTCAGTTTGAGAGAGTACAGTGATGGGGGAGAGGAGCAGTGTGCGTCTGTCTATGTTAATAATGGGACACACACACAGTGTGAGAGAGTACAGTGATGGGGGAGAGGTGTAGTGTGGGTCTGTGGACTTTAGTAATGGGACACACACTCAGTGTGAGAGAGTACAGTGATGGGGGAGAGGAGCAGTGTGCGTCTGTCTATGTTAATAATGGGACACACACTCAGTGTGAGAGAGTACAGTGATGGGGGAGAGGTGTAGTGTGGGTCTGTGTACTTTAATAATGGGACACACACTCAGTGTGAGAGAGTACAGTGATGGGGGAGAGGAGCAGTGTGCGTCTGTCTATGTTAATAATGGGACACACACACAGTGTGAGAGAGTACAGTGATGGGGGAGAGGTGTAGTGTGGGTCTGTGTACTTTAATAATGGGACACACACTCAGTGTGAGAGAGTCCAGTGATGGGGGAGAGGTGCAGTGTGGGTCTGTGGACTTTAGTAATGGGACACACACTCAGTGTGAGAGAGTACAGTGATGGGGGAGAGGAGCAGTGTGCGTCTGTCTATGTTAATAATGGGACACACACTCAGTGTGAGAGAGTACAGTGATGGGGGAGAGGTGTAGTGTGGGTCTGTGTACTTTAATAATGGGACACACACTCAGTGTGAGAGAGTACAGTGATGGGGGAGAGGAGCAGTGTGCGTCTGTCTATGTTAATAATGGGACACACACTCAGTATGAGAGAGTACAGTGATGGGGAGAGGTGTAGTGTGGGTCTGTGTACTTTAATAATGGGACACACACTCAGTGTGAGAGAGTACAGTGATGGGGGAGAGGTGCAGTGTGGGTCTGTGTACTTTAATAATGGGACACACACTCAGTGTGAGAGAGTCCAGTGATGGGGGAGAGGTGCAGTGTGGGTCTGTGGACTTTAGTAATGGGACACACACTCAGTGTGAGAGAGTACAGTGATGGGGGAGAGGAGCAGTGTGCGTCTGTCTATGTTAATAATGGGACACACACTCAGTGTGAGAGAGTACAGTGATGGGGGAGAGGTGTAGTGTGGGTCTGTGTACTTTAATAATGGGACACACACTCAGTGTGAGAGAGTACAGTGATGGGGGAGAGGAGCAGTGTGCGTCTGTCTATGTTAATAATGGGACACACACTCAGTATGAGAGAGTACAGTGATGGGGAGAGGTGTAGTGTGGGTCTGTGTACTTTGATAATGGGACACACACTCAGTATGAGAGAGTAGTGATGGGGAGAGGAGCAGTGTGCGTCTGTCTATGTTAATAATGGGACACACACTCAGTATGAGACAGTACAGTGATGGGGGAGAGGAGCAGTGTGCGTCTGTCTATGTTAATAATGGGACACACACTCAGTGTGAGAGAGTACAGTGATGGGGGAGAGGAGCAGTGTGCGTCTGTCTATGTTAATAATGGGACACACACTCAGTGTGAGAGAGTACAGTGATGGGGGAGGGGAGCAGTGTGCGTCTGTCTATGTTAATAATGGGACACACACTCAGTGTGAGAGAGTACAGTGATGGGGGAGAGGAGCAGTGTGCGTCTGTCTATGTTAATAATGGGACACACACTCAGTATGAGAGTGTACAGTGATGGGGGAGAGGAGCAGTGTGCGTCTGTCTATGTTAATAATGGGACACACACTCAGTATGAGACAGTACAGTGATGGGGGAGAGGAGCAGTGTGCGTCTGTCTATGTTAATAATGGGACACACACTCAGTGTGAGAGAGTACAGTGATGTGGGAGAGGAGCAGTGTGAGTCTGTCTATGTTAATAATGGGACACACACTCAGTATGAGACAGTACAGTGATGGGGAGAGGTGTAGTGTGGGTCTGTGTACTTTAATAATGGGACACACACTCAGTGTGAGAGACTACAGTGATGGGGAGAGGTGTAGTGTGGGTCTGTGTACTTTAACAATGGGACACACACTCAGTGTGAGAGAGTACAGTGATGGGGGAGAGGTGTAGTGTGGGTCTGTGTACTTTATTAATGGGACACACACTCAGTGTGAGAGAGTACAGTGATGGGGGAGAGGTGCAGTGTGGGTCTGTGTACTTTAATAATGGGACACACACTCAGTGTGAGAGTGTACAGTGATGGGGGAGAGGCGCAGTGTGAGTCTGTGTACTTTAATAATGGGACACACACTCAGTGTGAGAGAGTACAGTGATGGGGGAGAGGTGTAGTGTGGGTCTGTGTACTTTAACAATGGGACACACACTCAGTGTGAGAGTGTACAGTGATGGGGAGAGGAGCAGTGTGGGTCTGTGTACTTTAACAATGGGACACACACTCAGTGTGAGAGAGTACAGTGATGTGGGAGAGGAGCAGTGTGCGTCTGTCTATGTTAATAATGGGACACACACTCAGTGTGAGAGACTACAGTGATGGGGGAGAGGTGTAGTGTGGGTCTGTGTACTTTAATAATGGGACACACACTCAGTGTGAGAGAGTACAGTGATGGGGAGAGGTGTAGTGTGGGGCTGTGTACTTTAATAATGGGACACACACTCACTGTGAGAGAGTACAGTGATGGGGAGAGGTGTAGTGTGGGTCTGTGTACTTTAATAATGGGACACACACTCAGTGTGAGAGAGTCCAGTGATGAGGGAGAGGTGCAGTGTGGGTCTGTGGACTTTAGTAATGGGACACACACTCAGTGTGAGAGAGTACAGTGATGGGGAGAGGTGCAGTGTGGGTCTGTGTACATTAATAATGGGACACACACTCAGTGTGAGAGACTACAGTGATGGGGAGAGGTGTAGTGTGGGTCTGTGTACTTTAATAATGGGACACACACTCAGTATGAGAGAGTACAGTGATGGGGGAGAGGAGCAGTGTGCGTCTGTCTATGTTAATAATGGGACACACACTCAGTATGAGAGAGTACAGTGATGGGGGAGAGGTGTAGTGTGAGTCTGTGTACTTTAATAATGGGACACACACTCAGTGTGAGAGAGTACGGTGATGGGGGAGAGGAGCAGTGTGAGTCTGTGTACTTTAACAATGGGACACACACTCAGTTTGAGAGAGTACAGTGATGGGGGAGAGGAGCAGTGTGCGTCTGTCTATGTTAATAATGGGACACACACACAGTGTGAGAGAGTACAGTGATGGGGGAGAGGTGTAGTGTGGGTCTGTGGACTTTAGTAATGGGACACACACTCAGTGTGAGAGAGTACAGTGATGGGGGAGAGGAGCAGTGTGCGTCTGTCTATGTTAATAATGGGACACACACTCAGTGTGAGAGAGTACAGTGATGGGGGAGAGGTGTAGTGTGGGTCTGTGTACTTTAATAATGGGACACACACTCAGTGTGAGAGAGTACAGTGATGGGGGAGAGGAGCAGTGTGCGTCTGTCTATGTTAATAATGGGACACACACACAGTGTGAGAGAGTACAGTGATGGGGGAGAGGTGTAGTGTGGGTCTGTGTACTTTAATAATGGGACACACACTCAGTGTGAGAGAGTCCAGTGATGGGGGAGAGGTGCAGTGTGGGTCTGTGGACTTTAGTAATGGGACACACACTCAGTGTGAGAGAGTACAGTGATGGGGGAGAGGAGCAGTGTGCGTCTGTCTATGTTAATAATGGGACACACACTCAGTGTGAGAGAGTACAGTGATGGGGGAGAGGTGTAGTGTGGGTCTGTGTACTTTAATAATGGGACACACACTCAGTGTGAGAGAGTACAGTGATGGGGGAGAGGAGCAGTGTGCGTCTGTCTATGTTAATAATGGGACACACACTCAGTATGAGAGAGTACAGTGATGGGGAGAGGTGTAGTGTGGGTCTGTGTACTTTAATAATGGGACACACACTCAGTGTGAGAGAGTACAGTGATGGGGGAGAGGTGCAGTGTGGGTCTGTGTACTTTAATAATGGGACACACACTCAGTGTGAGAGAGTCCAGTGATGGGGGAGAGGTGCAGTGTGGGTCTGTGGACTTTAGTAATGGGACACACACTCAGTGTGAGAGAGTACAGTGATGGGGGAGAGGAGCAGTGTGCGTCTGTCTATGTTAATAATGGGACACACACTCAGTGTGAGAGAGTACAGTGATGGGGGAGAGGTGTAGTGTGGGTCTGTGTACTTTAATAATGGGACACACACTCAGTGTGAGAGAGTACAGTGATGGGGGAGAGGAGCAGTGTGCGTCTGTCTATGTTAATAATGGGACACACACTCAGTATGAGAGAGTACAGTGATGGGGAGAGGTGTAGTGTGGGTCTGTGTACTTTGATAATGGGACACACACTCAGTATGAGAGAGTAGTGATGGGGAGAGGAGCAGTGTGCGTCTGTCTATGTTAATAATGGGACACACACTCAGTATGAGACAGTACAGTGATGGGGGAGAGGAGCAGTGTGCGTCTGTCTATGTTAATAATGGGACACACACTCAGTGTGAGAGAGTACAGTGATGGGGGAGAGGAGCAGTGTGCGTCTGTCTATGTTAATAATGGGACACACACTCAGTGTGAGAGAGTACAGTGATGGGGGAGGGGAGCAGTGTGCGTCTGTCTATGTTAATAATGGGACACACACTCAGTGTGAGAGAGTACAGTGATGGGGGAGAGGAGCAGTGTGCGTCTGTCTATGTTAATAATGGGACACACACTCAGTATGAGAGTGTACAGTGATGGGGGAGAGGAGCAGTGTGCGTCTGTCTATGTTAATAATGGGACACACACTCAGTATGAGACAGTACAGTGATGGGGGAGAGGAGCAGTGTGCGTCTGTCTATGTTAATAATGGGACACACACTCAGTGTGAGAGAGTACAGTGATGTGGGAGAGGAGCAGTGTGAGTCTGTCTATGTTAATAATGGGACACACACTCAGTATGAGACAGTACAGTGATGGGGAGAGGTGTAGTGTGGGTCTGTGTACTTTAATAATGGGACACACACTCAGTGTGAGAGACTACAGTGATGGGGAGAGGTGTAGTGTGGGTCTGTGTACTTTAACAATGGGACACACACTCAGTGTGAGAGAGTACAGTGATGGGGGAGAGGTGTAGTGTGGGTCTGTGTACTTTATTAATGGGACACACACTCAGTGTGAGAGAGTACAGTGATGGGGGAGAGGTGCAGTGTGGGTCTGTGTACTTTAATAATGGGACACACACTCAGTGTGAGAGTGTACAGTGATGGGGGAGAGGCGCAGTGTGAGTCTGTGTACTTTAATAATGGGACACACACTCAGTGTGAGAGAGTACAGTGATGGGGGAGAGGTGTAGTGTGGGTCTGTGTACTTTAACAATGGGACACACACTCAGTGTGAGAGTGTACAGTGATGGGGAGAGGAGCAGTGTGGGTCTGTGTACTTTAACAATGGGACACACACTCAGTGTGAGAGAGTACAGTGATGTGGGAGAGGAGCAGTGTGCGTCTGTCTATGTTAATAATGGGACACACACTCAGTGTGAGAGACTACAGTGATGGGGGAGAGGTGTAGTGTGGGTCTGTGTACTTTAATAATGGGACACACACTCAGTGTGAGAGAGTACAGTGATGGGGAGAGGTGTAGTGTGGGGCTGTGTACTTTAATAATGGGACACACACTCACTGTGAGAGAGTACAGTGATGGGGAGAGGTGTAGTGTGGGGCTGTGTACTTTAATAATGGGACACACACTCACTGTGAGAGAGTACAGTGATGGGGAGAGGTGTAGTGTGGGTCTGTGTACTTTAATAATGGGACACACACTCAGTGTGAGAGAGTCCAGTGATGAGGGAGAGGTGCAGTGTGGGTCTGTGGACTTTAGTAATGGGACACACACTCAGTGTGAGAGAGTACAGTGATGGGGGAGAGGAGCAGTGTGCATCTGTGTACTTTAATAATGGGACACACATTCAGTGTGAGAGAGTACAGTGATGGGGGAGAGGTGCAGTGTGAGTCTCTGTACTTTTATAATGGGACACACAGTCAGTGTGAGAGAGTACAGTGATGGGGAGAGGTGTAGTGTAGGTCTGTGTACTTTAATAATGGGACACACAGTCAGTGTGAGAGAGTACAGTGATGTGGGAGAGGAGCAGTGTGAGTCTGTCTATGTTAATAATGGGACACACACTCAGTATGAGACAGTACAGTGATGGGGAGAGGTGTAGTGTGGGTCTGTCTATGTTAATAATGGGACACACACTCAGTGTGAGAGAGTACAGTGATGTGGGAGAGGAGCAGTGTGAGTCTGTCTATGTTAATAATGGGACACACACTCAGTATGAGACAGTACAGTGATGGGGAGAGGTGTAGTGTGGGTCTGTGTACTTTAATAATGGGACACACACTCAGTGTGAGAGACTACAGTGATGGGGAGAGGTGTAGTGTGGGTCTGTGTACTTTAACAATGGGACACACACTCAGTGTGAGAGAGTACAGTGATGGGGGAGAGGTGTAGTGTGGGTCTGTGTACTTTATTAATGGGACACACACTCAGTGTGAGAGAGTACAGTGATGGGGGAGAGGTGCAGTGTGGGTCTGTGTACTTTAATAATGGGACACACACTCAGTGTGAGAGTGTACAGTGATGGGGGAGAGGCGCAGTGTGAGTCTGTGTACTTTAATAATGGGACACACACTCAGTGTGAGAGAGTACAGTGATGGGGGAGAGGTGTAGTGTGGGTCTGTGTACTTTAACAATGGGACACACACTCAGTGTGAGAGTGTACAGTGATGGGGAGAGGAGCAGTGTGGGTCTGTGTACTTTAACAATGGGACACACACTCAGTGTGAGAGAGTACAGTGATGTGGGAGAGGAGCAGTGTGCGTCTGTCTATGTTAATAATGGGACACACACTCAGTGTGAGAGACTACAGTGATGGGGGAGAGGTGTAGTGTGGGTCTGTGTACTTTAATAATGGGACACACACTCAGTGTGAGAGAGTACAGTGATGGGGAGAGGTGTAGTGTGGGGCTGTGTACTTTAATAATGGGACACACACAGTCAGTGTGAGAGATACAGTGATGGGGAGAGGTGTAGTGTTGGTCTGTGTACTTTAATAATGGGACACACACTCAGTATGAGAGAGTACAGTGATTGGGGAGAGGAGCAGTGTGCGTCTGTCTATGTTAATAATGGGACACACACTCAGTGTGAGAGACTACAGTGATGGGGGAGAGGTGCAGTGTGGGTCTGTGTACTTTAATAATGGGACACACACTCTGTGTGAGAGAGTACAGTGATGGTGGAGAGGAGCAGTGTGCGTCTGTCTATGTTAATAATGGGACACACACTCAGTATGAGAGAGTACAGTGATGGGGAGAGTTGTAGTGTGGGTCTGTGTACTTTATTAATGGGACACACACTCAGTGTGAGAGGGTACAGTGATGGGGGAGAGGTGTAGTGTGGGTCTGTGTACTTTATTAATGGGACACACACTCAGTGTGAGAGGGTACAGTGATGGGGGAGAGGTGCAGTGTGGGTCTGTGTACTTTAATAATGGGACACACACTCAGTGTGAGAGAGTACAGTGATGGGGGAGAAGTGCAGTGTGAGACTGTGTACTTTAATAATGGGACACACACACAGTGTGAGAGAGTACAGTGATGGGGGAGAGGAGCAGTGTGCGTCTGTCTATGTTAATAATGGGACACACACTCAGTGTGAGAGACTACAGTGATGGGGAGAGGTGTAGTGTGCGTCTGTGTACTTTAACAATGGGACACACACTCTGTGAGAGTGTACAGTGATGGGGGAGAGGTGCAGTGTGAGTCTGTGTACTTTAATAATGGGACACACACTCAGTGTGAGAGAGTACAGTGATGGGGGAAAGGTGTAGTTTGGGTCTGTGTACTTTAATAATGGGACACACACTCAGTGTGAGAGTGTACAGTGATGGGGGAGAGGAGCAGTGTGCATCTGTGTACTTTAATAATGGGACACACATTCAGTGTGAGAGAGTACAGTGATGGGGGAGAGGAGCAGTGTGGGTCTGTGTACTTTAATAATGGGATACACACTCAGTGTGAGAGAGTACAGTGATGGGGGAGAGGTGTAGTGTGAGTCTGTGTATTTTAATAATGGGACACACAGTCAGTGTGCGAGTGTACAGTGATGGGGGAGAGGTGTAGTGTGGGTCTGTGTACTTTAATAATGGGACACACAATCAGTGTGAGAGAGTACAGTGATGGGGGAGAGGTGCAGTGTGGGTCTGTGTACTTTAACAATGGGACACACACTCAGTGTGAGAGAGTACAGTGATGGGGAGAGGTGTAGTGTGGGTCTGTGTACTTTAATATTAGGACACACACTCAGTTTGAGAGAGTACAGTGATGGGGGAGAGGAGCAGTGTGCGTCTGTCTATGTTAATAGTGTGACACACACTCAGTGTGAGAGACTACAGTGATGGGGGAGAGGTGCAGTGTGGGTCTGTGTACTTTAATAATGGGACACACACTCAGTGTGAGAGAGTACAGTGATGGGGGAGAGGAGCAGTGTGAGTCTGTGTACTTTAATAATGGGACACACACTCAGTGTGAGAGAGTACAGTGATGGGGAGAGGTGCAGTGTGGGTCTGTGTACTTTAACAATGAGACACACACTCAGTGTGAGAGTGTACAGTGATGGGGGAGAGGTGTAGTGTGGGTCTGTGTACTTTAATAATGGGACACACACTCAGTATGAGAGAGTAGAGTGATGGGGAGAGGAGTAGTGTGGGTCTGTGTACTTTAATATTGGGACACACACTCAGTATGAGAGAGTACAGTGATGGGGAGAGGAGCAGTGTGCGTCTGTCTATGTTAATAGTGTGACACACACTCAGTGTGAGAGACTACAGTGATGGGGGAGAGGTGCAGTGTGGGTCTGTGTACTTTAATAATGGGACACACACTCAGTGTGAGAGAGTACTGTGATGGGGGAGAGGAGCAGTGTGAGTCTGTGTACTTTAATAATGGGACACACACTCAGTGTGAGAGAGTACAGTGATGGGGAGAGGTGCAGTGTGGGTCTGTGTACTTTAACAATGAGACACACACTCAGTGTGAGAGTGTACAGTGATGGGGGAGAGGTGTAGTGTGAGTCTGTGTACTTTAATAATGGGACACACACTCAGTGTGAGAGAGTACAGTGATGGGGAGAGGTGCAGTGTGGGTCTGTGTACTTTAACAATGAGACACACACTCAGTGTGAGAGTGTACAGTGATGGGGGAGAGGTGCAGTGTGGGTCTGTGTAGTTTAGTAATGGGACACACACTCACTGTGAGAGAGTACAGTGATGGGGGAGAGGTGTAGTGTGGGTCTGTGTACTTTAATAATGGGACACACACTCAGTGTGAGAGAGTACAGTGATGGAGGAGAGGTGTAGTGTGGGTCTGTGTACTTTAATAATGGGACACACACTCAGTGTGAGAGAGTACAGTGATGGGGGAGAGGAGCAGTGTGAGTCTGTGTACTTTAATAATGGGACACACACTCAGTGTGAGAGAGTACAGTGATGGGGAGAGGTGTAGTGTGGGTCTGTGTACTTTAACAATGAGACACACACTCAGTGTGAGAGTGTACAGTGATGGGGAGAGGTGCAGTGTGGGTCTGTGTACTTTAACAATGGGACACACACTCAGTGTGAGAGTGCACAGTGATGGGGGAGAGGAGCAGTGTGCGTCTGTGTACTTTAATAATGGGACACACACTCAGTTTGAGAGAGTACAGTGATGGGGGAGAGGTGCAGTGTGAGTCTGTGTACTTTAATAATGGGACACACACTCAGTATGAGAGAGTACAGTGATGGGGGAGAGGTGCAGTCTGGGTCTGTGTTGTTTAGTAATGGGACACACACTCAGTGTGAGAGAGTACAGTGATGGAGGAGAGGTGTAGTGTGGGTCTGTGTACTTTAATAATGGGACACAAACTCAGTATGAGAGAGTACAGTGAAGGGGAGAGGTGTAGTGTGGGTCTGTGTAGTTTAATAATGGGACACACACTCACTGTGAGAGAGTACAGTGATGGGGGAGAGGTGTAGTGTGGGTCTGTGTACTTTAATAATGGGACACACACTCACTGTGAGAGAGTACAGTGATGGGGGAGAGGAGCAGTGTGGGTCTGTGTACTTTAATAATGGGACACACACTCAGTGTGAGAGTGCACAGTGATGGGGGAGAGGAGCAGTGTGCGTCTGTGTACTTTAATAATGGGACACACACTCAGTATGAGAGAGTACAGTGATGGGGAGAGGTGTAGTGTGGGTCTGTGTACTTTAACAATGAGACACATACTCAGTGTGAGAGAGTACAGTGATGGGGGAGAGGTGCAGTGTGAGTCTGTGTTCTTTAATAATGGGACACACACAGTGTGAGAGAGTACAGTGATGGGGGAGAGGTGCAGTGTGAGTCGGTGTACTTTAATAATGGGACACACACTCAGTGCGAGAGTGTACAGTGATGGGGGAGAGGTGCAGTATGGGTCTGTGTACTTTAACAATGGGACACACACTCAGTGTGAGAGAGTACAGTGATGGGGGAGAGGTGTCGTGTGCGTCTGTGTTTGTTAATAATGGGACACACTCAGTGTGAGAGAGTACAGTGATGGGGAGAGGAGCAGTGTGCGTCTGTCTTTGTTAATAATGGGACACACTCAGTGTGAGAGACTACAGTGATGGTGAGAGGTGTAGTGTGGGTCTGTGTACTTTAATAATGGGACACACACTCAGTGTGAGAGAGTACAGTGATGGGGAGAGGTGTAGTGTGGGTCTGTTTACTTTAACAATGGGACACACACTCAGTATGAGAGAGTACAGTGATGGGGAGAGGTGCAGTGTGCGTCTGTCTATGTTAATAATGGGACACACACTCAGTGTGAGAGAGTACAGTGATGGGGGAGAGGTGTAGTGTGGGTCTGTGTACTTTAATAATGGGACACACACTCAGTATGAGAGAGTACAGTGATGGGGAGAGGTGCAGTGTGGGTCTGTGTACATTAATAATGGGACACACACTCAGAGTGAGAGACTACAGTGATGGGGAGAGGTGTAGTGTGGGTCTGTGTACTTTAACAATGAGACACACACTCAGTGTGAGAGAGTACTGTGAGGGGGGAGAGGAGCAGTGTGCGTCTGTGTACTTTAATAATGGGACACACACTCAGTATGAGAGAGTACAGTGATGGGGGAGAGGTGCAGTGTGAGTCTGTGTACTTTAATAATGGGACACACACACAGTGTGAGAGAGTACAGTGATGGGGGAGAGGAGCAGTGTGCGTCTGTCTATGTTAATAATGGGACACACACTCAGTGTGAGAGACTACAGTGATGGGGAGAGGTGTAGTGTGGGTCTGTGTAGTTTCGTAATGGGACACACACTCAGTGTGAGAGAGTACAGTGATGGGGGAGAGGTGTAGTGTGGGTCTGTGTAGTTTCGTAATGGGACACACATTCAGTGTGAGAGAGTACAGTGATGGGGGAGAGGTGTAGTGTGGGTCGGTGTACTTTAATAATGGGACACAAACTCAGTGTGAGAGAGTACAGTGATGGGGAGAGTTGTAGTGTGGGTCTGTGTACTTTAATAATGGGACACACACTCACTGTGAGAGAGTACGGTGATGGGGGAGAGGAGCAGTGTGGGTCTGTGTACTTTAATAATGGGACACACACTCAGTGTGAGAGAGTACAGTGATGGGGGAGAGGTGTAGTGTGGGTCTGTGTACTTTATTAATGGGACACACACTCAGTGTGAGAGAGTACAGTGATGGGGGAGAGGTGCAGTGTGAGTCTGTGTACTTTAATAATGGGACACACACACAGTGTGAGAGAGTACAGTGATGGGGGAGAGGAGCAGTGTGCGTCTGTCTATGTTAATAATGGGACACACACTCAGTGTGAGAGACTACAGTGATGGGGAGAGGTGTAGTGTGGGTCTGTGTACTTTAACAATGGGACACACACTCTGTGAGAGTGTACAGTGATGGGGGAGTGGTGCAGTGTGAGTCTGTGTCTTTAATAATGGGACACACACTCAGTGTGAGAGAGTACAGTGATGGGGGAAAGGTGTAGTGTGGGTCTGTGTACTTTAATAATGGGACACACACTCAGTGTGAGAGTGTACAGTGATGGGGGAGAGGAGCAGTGTGCATCTGTGTACTTTAATAATGGGACACACATTCAGTGTGAGAGAGTACAGTGATGGGGGAGAGGAGCAGTGTGGGTCTGTGTACTTTAATAATGGGATACACACTCAGTGTGAGAGAGTACAGTGATGGGGGAGAGGTGTAGTGTGAGTCTGTGTATTTTAATAATGGGACACACACTCAGTGTGAGAGAGTACAGTGATGGGGGAGGGGTGCAGTGTGGGTCTGTGTACTTTAACAATGGGACACACATTCAGTGTGAGAGAGTACAGTGATGGGGGAGAGGAGCAGTGTGCGTCTGTGTACTTTAATAATGGGACACACACTCAGTGTGAGAGAGTACAGTGATGGGGGAGAGGTGTAGTGTGGGTCTGTGTACTTTAATAATGGGACACACACTCAGTGTGAGAGTGTACAGTGATGGGGGAGAGGTGCAGTGTGGGTCTGTGTACTTTAATAATGGGACACACACTCAGTGTGAGGGAGTACAGTGATGGGGGAGAGGAGCAGTGTGCGTCTGTCTATGTTAATAATGGGACACACACTCAGTGTGAGAGAGTACAGTGATGGGGGAGAGGTGTAGTGTGGGTCTGTGTACTTGAATAATGGGACACACACTCAGTGTGAGAGTGTACAGTGATGGGGGAGAGGAGCAGTGTGCGTCTGTGTACTTTAATAATGGGACACACACTCAGTGTGAGAGACTACAGTGATGGGGGAGAGGTGTAGTGTGGGTCTGTGTACTTTAATAATGGGACACACACTCAGTGTGAGAGAGTACAGTGATGGGGGAGAGGTGCAGTGTGAGTCTGTGAATTTTAATAATGGGACACACACTCAGTGTGAGAGAGTACAGTGATGGGGGAGAGGTGCACTGTGGGTCTGTGTACTTTAACAATGGGACACACACTCAATGTGAGAGAGTACAGCGATGGGGGAGAGGTGTAGTGTGGGTCTGTGTACTTTAACAATGGGACACACACTCAGTGTGAGAGAGTACAGTGATGGGGGAGAGGTGTAGTGTGGGTCTGTGTACTTTAACAATGGGACACACACTCAGTGTGAGAGAGTACAGTGATGGGGGAGAGGTGTAGTGTGGGTCTGTGTACTTTAATAATGGGACACACACTCAGTGTGAGAGAGTACAGTGATGGGGGAGAGGAGCAGTGTGCGTCTGTCAATGTTAATAATGGGACACACACTCAGTGTGAGAGACTACAGTGATGGTGAGAGGTGTAGTGTGGGTCTGTGTACTTTAATAATGGGACACACACTCAGTGTGAGAGAGTACAGTGATGGGGGAGAGGAGCAGTCTGCGTCTGTCTATGTTAATAATGGGACACACACTCAGTGTGAGAGACTACAGTGATGGGGGAGAGGTGTAGTGTTGGTCTGTGTACTTTAATAATGGGACACACACTCAGTATGAGAGAGTACAGTGATGGGGAGAGGTGTAGTGTGGGTCTGTGTACTTTAATAATGGGACACACACTCAGTGTGAGAGAGTACAGTGATGGGGAGTGGTGTAGTGTGGGTCTGTGTACTTTAATAATGGGACACACACTCAGTATGAGAGAGTACAGTGATGGGGGAGAGGAGCAGTGTGCGTCTGTCTATGTTAATAATGGGACACACACTCAGTGTGCGAGACTACAGTGATGGGGGAGAGGAGCAGTGTGCGTCTGTCTATGTTAATAATGGGACACACACTCAGTGTGAGAGACTACAGTGATGGGGGAGAGGTGCAGTGTGGGTCTGTGTACTTTAATAATGGGACACACACTCAGTGTGAGAGAGTACAGTGATGGGGGAGAGGTGCAGTGTGTGTCTGTGTACTTTAATAATGGGACACACACTCAGTGTGAGAGAGTACAGTGATGGGGGAGAGGAGCAGTGTGCGTCTGTCTATGTTAATAATGGGACACACACTCAGTGTGAGAGACTACAGTGATGGGGACAGGTGTAGTGTGCGTCTGTGTACTTTAATAATGGGACACACACTCAGTGTGAGAGTGTACAGTGATGGGGGAGAGGAGCAGTGTGCATCTGTGTACTTTAATAATGGGACACACATTCAATGTTAGAGAGTACAGTGATGGTGTAGAGGTGCAGTGTGAGTCTGTGTAATTTAATAATGGGACACAGTCAGTGTGAGAGAGTACAGTGATGGGGGAGAGGTGCAGTGTGGGTCTGTGTACTTTAATAATGGGACACACACTCAGTGTGAGAGTGTACAGTGATGAGGGAGAGGTGCAGTGTGGGTCTGTGTACTTTAACAATGGGACACACACTCAGTGTGAGAGAGGACAGTGATGGGGGAGAGGAGCAGTGAGCGTCTGTCTATGTTAATAATGGGACACACACTCAGTATGAGAGAGTACAGTGATGGGGAGAGGTGTAGTGTGGGTCTGTGTACTTTAATAATGGGACACACACTCAGTGTGAGAGAGAACAGTGATGGGGAGAGGTGTAGTGTGGGTCTGTGTACTTTAATAATGGGACACACACTCAGTATGAGAGAGTACAGTGATGGGAGAGAGGAGCAGTGTGCGTCTGTCTATGTTAATAATGGGACACACACTCAGTGTGAGAGAGTACAGTGATGGGGGAGAGGTGCAGTGTGGGTCTGTGTACTTTAACAATGAGACACACACTCAGTGTGAGAGAGTACAGTGATGGGGGAGAGGAGCAGTGTGGGTCTGTGTACTTTAATAATGGGACACACACTCAGTATGAGAGAGTACAGTGATGGGGAGAGGTGTAGTGTGGGTCTGTGTACTTTAACAATGGGACACACACTCAGTGTGAGAGAGTACAGTGATGGGGGAGAGGTGTAGTGTGGGTCTGTGTACTTTAATAATGGGACACACACTCAGTGTGAGAGAGTACAGTGATGGGGGAGAGGAGCAGTGTGCGTCTGTCAATGTTAATAATGGGACACACACTCAGTGTGAGAGACTACAGTGATGGTGAGAGGTGTAGTGTGGGTCTGTGTACTTTAATAATGGGACACACACTCAGTGTGAGAGAGTACAGTGATGGGGGAGAGGAGCAGTCTGCGTCTGTCTATGTTAATAATGGGACACACACTCAGTGTGAGAGACTACAGTGATGGGGGAGAGGTGTAGTGTTGGTCTGTGTACTTTAATAATGGGACACACACTCAGTATGAGAGAGTACAGTGATGGGGAGAGGTGTAGTGTGGGTCTGTGTACTTTAATAATGGGACACACACTCAGTGTGAGAGAGTACAGTGATGGGGAGTGGTGTAGTGTGGGTCTGTGTACTTTAATAATGGGACACACACTCAGTATGAGAGAGTACAGTGATGGGGGAGAGGAGCAGTGTGCGTCTGTCTATGTTAATAATGGGACACACACTCAGTGTGCGAGACTACAGTGATGGGGGAGAGGAGCAGTGTGCGTCTGTCTATGTTAATAATGGGACACACACTCAGTGTGAGAGACTACAGTGATGGGGGAGAGGTGCAGTGTGGGTCTGTGTACTTTAATAATGGGACACACACTCAGTGTGAGAGAGTACAGTGATGGGGGAGAGGTGCAGTGTGTGTCTGTGTACTTTAATAATGGGACACACACTCAGTGTGAGAGAGTACAGTGATGGGGGAGAGGAGCAGTGTGCGTCTGTCTATGTTAATAATGGGACACACACTCAGTGTGAGAGACTACAGTGATGGGGACAGGTGTAGTGTGCGTCTGTGTACTTTAATAATAGGACACACACTCAGTGTGAGAGTGTACAGTGATGGGGGAGAGGAGCAGTGTGCATCTGTGTACTTTAATAATGGGACACACATTCAATGTTAGAGAGTACAGTGATGGTGTAGAGGTGCAGTGTGAGTCTGTGTAATTTAATAATGGGACACAGTCAGTGTGAGAGAGTACAGTGATGGGGGAGAGGTGCAGTGTGGGTCTGTGTACTTTAATAATGGGACACACACTCAGTGTGAGAGTGTACAGTGATGAGGGAGAGGTGCAGTGTGGGTCTGTGTACTTTAACAATGGGACACACACTCAGTGTGAGAGAGGACAGTGATGGGGGAGAGGAGCAGTGAGCGTCTGTCTATGTTAATAATGGGACACACACTCAGTATGAGAGAGTACAGTGATGGGGAGAGGTGTAGTGTGGGTCTGTGTACTTTAATAATGGGACACACACTCAGTGTGAGAGAGAACAGTGATGGGGAGAGGTGTAGTGTGGGTCTGTGTACTTTAATAATGGGACACACACTCAGTATGAGAGAGTACAGTGATGGGAGAGAGGAGCAGTGTGCGTCTGTCTATGTTAATAATGGGACACACACTCAGTGTGAGAGAGTACAGTGATGGGGGAGAGGTGCAGTGTGCGTCTGTCTATGTTAATAATGGGACACACACTCAGTGTGAGAGACTACAGTGATGGGGAGAGGTGTAGTGTGGGTCTGTGTACTTTAACAATGGGACACACACTCAGTGTGAGAGTGTACAGTGATGGGGGAGAGGTGCAGTGTGAGTCTGTGTACTTTAATAATGGGACACACACTCAGTGTGAGAGAGTACAGTGATGGGGGAGAGGTGCAGTGTGAGTCTGTGTACTTTAATAATGGGACACACACTCAGTGTGAGAGAGTACAGTGATGGGGAGAGGTGTAGTGTGGGTCTGTGTACTTTAACAATGGGACACACACTCAGTGTGAGAGAGTACAGTGATGGGGAGAGGTGCAGTGTGGGTCTGTGTACTTTAATAATGGGACACATACTCAGTGTGAGAGAGTACAGTGATGGGTGAGAGGAGCAGTGTGCGTCTGTCGATGTTAATAATGGGACACGCTCAGTGTGAGAGACTACAGTGATGGTGAGAGGTGTAGTGTGGGTCTGTGTACTTTAATAATGGGACACACACTCAGTGTGAGAGAGTACAGTAATGGGGAGAGGTGTAGTGTGGGTCTGTGTACTTTAACAATGGGACACACACTCAGTATGAGAGAGTACAGTGATGGGGGAGAGGAGCAGTGTGCGTCTGTCTATGTTAATAATGGGACACACACTCAGTGTGAGAGAGTACAGTGATGGGGAGTGGAGCAGTGTGGGTCTGTGTACTTTAATAATGGGACATACACTCAGTATGAGAGAGTACAGTGATGGGGGAGAGGAGCAGTGTGCGTCTGTCTATGTTAATAATGGGACACACACTCAGTGTGAGAGACTACAGTGATGGGGAGAGGTGTAGTGTGGGTCTGTGTACTTTAATAATGGGACATACACTCAGTATGAGAGAGTACAGTGATGGGGAGAGGAGCAGTGTGCGTCTGTCTATGTTAATAATGGGACACACACTCAGTGTGAGAGAGTACAGTGATGGGGGAGAGGAGCAGTGTGCGTCTGTCTATGTTAATAATGGGACACACACTCAGTGTGAGAGACTACAATGATGGGGGAGAGGTGCAGTGTGGGTCTGTGTACTTTAATAATGGGACACACACTCAGTGTGAGAGAGTACAGTGATGGGGGAGAGGTGCAGTGTGAGTCTGTGTACTTTAATAATGGGACACACACTCAGTGTGAGAGACTACAGTGATGGGGGAGAGGAGCAGTGTGCGTCTGTGTACTTTAATAATGGGACACACACTCAGTGTGAGAGAGTACAGTGATGGGGGAGAGGTGCAGTGTGAGTCTGTGTACTTTAATAATGGGACACACACTCAGTGTGAGAGAGTACAGTGATGGGGGAGAGGAGCAGTGTGCGTCTGTCTATGTTAATAATGGGACACACACTCAGTGTGAGAGACTACAATGATGGGGGAGAGGTGCAGTGTGGGTCTGTGTACTTTAATAATGGGACACACACTCAGTGTGAGAGAGTACAGTGATGGGGGAGAGGTGTACTGTGGGTCTGTGTACTTTAATAATGGGACACACACTCAGTGTGAGAGAGTACAGTGATGGAGGAGAGGTGCAGTGTGGGTCTGTGTACTTTAACAATGAGACACACACTCAGTGTGAGAGAGTACAGTGATGTGGGAGAGGAGCAGTGTGCGTCTGTCTATGTTAATAATGGGACACACACTCAGTGTGAGAGAGTACAGTGATGGGGGAGAGGTGTAGTGTGGGTCTGTGTACTTTAATAATGGGACACACACTCAGTGTGAGAGTGTACAGTGATGGGGGAGAGGTGTAGTGTGGGTCTGTGTACTTTAATAATGGGACACACACTCAGTGTGAGAGAGTACAGTGATGGGGGAGAGGTGCAGTGTGGGTCTGTGTACTTTAATAATGGGACACACACTCACTGTGAGAGAGTACAGTGATGGGGGAGAGGTGCAGTGTGGGTCTGTGTACTTTAACAATGGGACACACACTCAGTGTGAGAGTGTACAGTGATGGGGGAGAGGAGCAGTGTGGGTCTGTGTACTTTAATAATGGGACACACACTCAGTATGAGAGAGTACAGTGATGGGGAGAGGAGCAGTGTGGGTCTGTGTACTTTAATAATGGGACACATACTCAGTATGAGAGAGTACAGTGATGGGGGAGAGGAGCAGTGTGCGTCTGTCTATGTTAATAATGGGACACACACTCAGTATGAGAGAGTACAGTGATGTGGGAGAGGAGCAGTGTGCGTCTGTCTATGTTAATAATGGGACACACACTCAGTATGAGAGAGTACAGTGATGTGGGAGAGGAGCAGTGTGCGTCTGTCTATGTTAATAATGGGACACACACTCAGTGTGAGAGAGTACAGTGATGGGGGAGAGGAGCAGTGTGCGTCTGTCTATGTTAATAATGGGACACACACTCAGTATGAGAGAGTACAGTGATGTGGGAGAGTAGCAGTGTGCGTCTGTCTGTGTTAATAATGGGACACACACTCAGTGTGAGAGAGTACAGTGATGGGGGAGAGGTGTAGTGTGGGTCTGTGTACTTTAATAATGGGACACACACTCACTGTGAGAGAGTACAGTGATGGGGAGAGGTGTAGTGTGGGTCTGTGTACTTTAATAATGGGTCACACACTCAGTATGAGAGAGTACAGTGATGGGGGAGAGGGGCAGTGTGCGTCTGTCTATGTTAATAATGGGACACATACTCAGTGTGAGAGAGTACAGTGATGGGGGAGAGGTGTAGTGTGGGTCTGTGTACTTTAATAATGGGACACACACTCACTGTGAGAGAGTACAGTGATGGGGAGAGGTGCAGTGTGGGTCTGTGTACTTTAATAATGGGACACACACTCAGTGTGAGAGAGTACAGCGATGGGGGAGAGGTGTAGTGTGGGTCTGTGTACTTTAACAATGAGACACACACTCAGTGTGAGAGTGTACAGTGATGGGGGAGAGGTGTAGTGTGGGTCTGTGTACTTTAATAATGGGACACACACTCAGTGTGAGAGAGTACAGTGATGGGGGAGAGGAGCAGTGTGCGTCTGTCAATGTTAATAATGGGACACACACTCAGTGTGAGAGACTACAGTGATGGTGAGAGGTGTAGTGTGGGTCTGTGTACTTTAATAATGGGACACACACTCAGTGTGAGAGAGTACAGTGATGGGGGAGAGGAGCAGTCTGCGTCTGTCTATGTTAATAATGGGACACACACTCAGTGTGAGAGACTACAGTGATGGGGGAGAGGTGTAGTGTTGGTCTGTGTACTTTAATAATGGGACACACACTCAGTATGAGAGAGTACAGTGATGGGGAGAGGTGTAGTGTGGGTCTGTGTACTTTAATAATGGGACACACACTCAGTGTGAGAGAGTACAGTGATGGGGAGTGGTGTAGTGTGGGTCTGTGTACTTTAATAATGGGACACACACTCAGTATGAGAGAGTACAGTGATGGGGGAGAGGAGCAGTGTGCGTCTGTCTATGTTAATAATGGGACACACACTCAGTATGAGAGAGTACAGTGATGGGGGAGAGGAGCAGTGTGGGTCTGTGTACTTTAACAATGGGACACACACTCAGTGTGAGAGAGTACAGTGATGGGGGAGAGGTGTAGTGTGGGTCTGTGTACTTTAACAATGGGACACACACTCAGTGTGAGAGAGTACAGTGATGGGGGAGAGGTGTAGTGTGGGTCTGTGTACTTTAATAATGGGACACACACTCAGTGTGAGAGAGTACAGTGATGGGGGAGAGGAGCAGTGTGCGTCTGTCAATGTTAATAATGGGACACACACTCAGTGTGAGAGACTACAGTGATGGTGAGAGGTGTAGTGTGGGTCTGTGTACTTTAATAATGGGACACACACTCAGTGTGAGAGAGTACAGTGATGGGGGAGAGGAGCAGTCTGCGTCTGTCTATGTTAATAATGGGACACACACTCAGTGTGAGAGACTACAGTGATGGGGGAGAGGTGTAGTGTTGGTCTGTGTACTTTAATAATGGGACACACACTCAGTATGAGAGAGTACAGTGATGGGGAGAGGTGTAGTGTGGGTCTGTGTACTTTAATAATGGGACACACACTCAGTGTGAGAGAGTACAGTGATGGGGAGTGGTGTAGTGTGGGTCTGTGTACTTTAATAATGGGACACACACTCAGTATGAGAGAGTACAGTGATGGGGGAGAGGAGCAGTGTGCGTCTGTCTATGTTAATAATGGGACACACACTCAGTGTGCGAGACTACAGTGATGGGGGAGAGGAGCAGTGTGCGTCTGTCTATGTTAATAATGGGACACACACTCAGTGTGAGAGACTACAGTGATGGGGGAGAGGTGCAGTGTGGGTCTGTGTACTTTAATAATGGGACACACACTCAGTGTGAGAGAGTACAGTGATGGGGGAGAGGTGCAGTGTGTGTCTGTGTACTTTAATAATGGGACACACACTCAGTGTGAGAGAGTACAGTGATGGGGGAGAGGAGCAGTGTGCGTCTGTCTATGTTAATAATGGGACACACACTCAGTGTGAGAGACTACAGTGATGGGGACAGGTGTAGTGTGCGTCTGTGTACTTTAATAATGGGACACACACTCAGTGTGAGAGTGTACAGTGATGGGGGAGAGGAGCAGTGTGCATCTGTGTACTTTAATAATGGGACACACATTCAATGTTAGAGAGTACAGTGATGGTGTAGAGGTGCAGTGTGAGTCTGTGTAATTTAATAATGGGACACAGTCAGTGTGAGAGAGTACAGTGATGGGGGAGAGGTGCAGTGTGGGTCTGTGTACTTTAATAATGGGACACACACTCAGTGTGAGAGTGTACAGTGATGAGGGAGAGGTGCAGTGTGGGTCTGTGTACTTTAACAATGGGACACACACTCAGTGTGAGAGAGGACAGTGATGGGGGAGAGGAGCAGTGAGCGTCTGTCTATGTTAATAATGGGACACACACTCAGTATGAGAGAGTACAGTGATGGGGAGAGGTGTAGTGTGGGTCTGTGTACTTTAATAATGGGACACACACTCAGTGTGAGAGAGAACAGTGATGGGGAGAGGTGTAGTGTGGGTCTGTGTACTTTAATAATGGGACACACACTCAGTATGAGAGAGTACAGTGATGGGAGAGAGGAGCAGTGTGCGTCTGTCTATGTTAATAATGGGACACACACTCAGTGTGAGAGAGTACAGTGATGGGGGAGAGGTGCAGTGTGCGTCTGTCTATGTTAATAATGGGACACACACTCAGTGTGAGAGACTACAGTGATGGGGAGAGGTGTAGTGTGGGTCTGTGTACTTTAACAATGGGACACACACTCAGTGTGAGAGTGTACAGTGATGGGGGAGAGGTGCAGTGTGAGTCTGTGTACTTTAATAATGGGACACACACTCAGTGTGAGAGAGTACAGTGATGGGGGAGAGGTGCAGTGTGAGTCTGTGTACTTTAATAATGGGACACACACTCAGTGTGAGAGAGTACAGTGATGGGGAGAGGTGTAGTGTGGGTCTGTGTACTTTAACAATGGGACACACACTCAGTGTGAGAGAGTACAGTGATGGGGGAGAGGTGCAGTGTGGGTCTGTGTACTTTAATAATGGGACACATACTCAGTGTGAGAGAGTACAGTGATGGGTGAGAGGAGCAGTGTGCGTCTGTCGATGTTAATAATGGGACACGCTCAGTGTGAGAGACTACAGTGATGGTGAGAGGTGTAGTGTGGGTCTGTGTACTTTAATAATGGGACACACACTCAGTGTGAGAGAGTACAGTAATGGGGAGAGGTGTAGTGTGGGTCTGTGTACTTTAACAATGGGACACACACTCAGTGTGAGAGAGTACAGTGATGGGGGAGAGGAGCAGTGTGCGTCTGTCTATGTTAATAATGGGACACACACTCAGTGTGAGAGAGTACAGTGATGGGGAGTGGAGCAGTGTGGGTCTGTGTACTTTAATAATGGGACATACACTCAGTATGAGAGAGTACAGTGATGGGGGAGAGGAGCAGTGTGCGTCTGTCTATGTTAATAATGGGACACACACTCAGTGTGAGAGACTACAGTGATGGGGAGAGGTGTAGTGTGGGTCTGTGTACTTTAATAATGGGACATACACTCAGTATGAGAGAGTACAGTGATGGGGAGAGGAGCAGTGTGCGTCTGTCTATGTTAATAATGGGACACACACTCAGTGTGAGAGAGTACAGTGATGGGGGAGAGGAGCAGTGTGCGTCTGTCTATGTTAATAATGGGACACACACTCAGTGTGAGAGACTACAATGATGGGGGAGAGGTGCAGTGTGGGTCTGTGTACTTTAATAATGGGACACACACTCAGTGTGAGAGAGTACAGTGATGGGGGAGAGGTGCAGTGTGAGTCTGTGTACTTTAATAATGGGACACACACTCAGTGTGAGAGACTACAGTGATGGGGGAGAGGAGCAGTGTGCGTCTGTGTACTTTAATAATGGGACACACACTCAGTGTGAGAGAGTACAGTGATGGGGGAGAGGTGCAGTGTGAGTCTGTGTACTTTAATAATGGGACACACACTCAGTGTGAGAGAGTACAGTGATGGGGGAGAGGAGCAGTGTGCGTCTGTCTATGTTAATAATGGGACACACACTCAGTGTGAGAGACTACAATGATGGGGGAGAGGTGCAGTGTGGGTCTGTGTACTTTAATAATGGGACACACACTCAGTGTGAGAGAGTACAGTGATGGGGGAGAGGTGTACTGTGGGTCTGTGTACTTTAATAATGGGACACACACTCAGTGTGAGAGAGTACAGTGATGGAGGAGAGGTGCAGTGTGGGTCTGTGTACTTTAACAATGGGACACACACTCAGTGTGAGAGAGTACAGTGATGTGGGAGAGGAGCAGTGTGCGTCTGTCTATGTTAATAATGGGACACACACTCAGTGTGAGAGAGTACAGTGATGGGGGAGAGGTGTAGTGTGGGTCTGTGTACTTTAATAATGGGACACACACTCAGTGTGAGAGTGTACAGTGATGGGGGAGAGGTGTAGTGTGGGTCTGTGTACTTTAATAATGGGACACACACTCAGTGTGAGAGAGTACAGTGATGGGGGAGAGGTGCAGTGTGGGTCTGTGTACTTTAATAATGGGACACACACTCACTGTGAGAGAGTACAGTGATGGGGGAGAGGTGCAGTGTGGGTCTGTGTACTTTAACAATGGGACACACACTCAGTGTGAGAGTGTACAGTGATGGGGGAGAGGAGCAGTGTGGGTCTGTGTACTTTAATAATGGGACACACACTCAGTATGAGAGAGTACAGTGATGGGGAGAGGAGCAGTGTGGGTCTGTGTACTTTAATAATGGGACACATACTCAGTATGAGAGAGTACAGTGATGGGGGAGAGGAGCAGTGTGCGTCTGTCTCTGTTAATAATGGGACACACACTCAGTATGAGAGAGTACAGTGATGTGGGAGAGGAGCAGTGTGCGTCTGTCTATGTTAATAATGGGACACACACTCAGTATGAGAGAGTACAGTGATGTGGGAGAGGAGCAGTGTGCGTCTGTCTATGTTAATAATGGGACACACACTCAGTGTGAGAGAGTACAGTGATGGGGGAGAGGAGCAGTGTGCGTCTGTCTATGTTAATAATGGGACACACACTCAGTATGAGAGAGTACAGTGATGTGGGAGAGTAGCAGTGTGCGTCTGTCTATGTTAATAATGGGACACACACTCAGTGTGAGAGAGTACAGTGATGGGGGAGAGGTGTAGTGTGGGTCTGTGTACTTTAATAATGGGACACACACTCACTGTGAGAGAGTACAGTGATGGGGAGAGGTGTAGTGTGGGTCTGTGTACTTTAATAATGGGTCACACACTCACTATGAGAGAGTACAGTGATGGGGGAGAGGGGCAGTGTGCGTCTGTCTATGTTAATAATGGGACACATACTCAGTGTGAGAGAGTACAGTGATGGGGGAGAGGTGTAGTGTGGGTCTGTGTACTTTAATAATGGGACACACACTCACTGTGAGAGAGTACAGTGATGGGGAGAGGTGCAGTGTGGGTCTGTGTACTTTAATAATGGGACACACACTCAGTGTGAGAGAGTACAGCGATGGGGGAGAGGTGTAGTGTGGGTCTGTGTACTTTAACAATGAGACACACACTCAGTGTGAGAGTGTACAGTGATGGGGGAGAGGAGCAGTGTGGGTCTGTGTACTTTAGTAATGGGACACACACTAAGTGTGAGAGAGTACAGTGATGGGGGAGAGGAGCAGTGTGGGTCTGTGTACTTTAATAATGGGACACACACTCAGTATGAGAGAGTACAGTGATGGGGAGAGGAGCAGTGTGGGTCTGTGTACTTTAATAATGGGACACACACTCAGTATGAGAGAGTACAGTGATGGGGGAGAGGAGCAGTGTGGGTCTGTGTACTTTAATAATGGGACACACACTCAGTATGAGAGAGTACAGTGATGGGGAGAGGTGTAGTATGGGTCTGTGTACTTTAATAATGGGACACACACTCAGTATGAGAGAGTACAGCGATGGGGGAGAGGTGTAGTGTGGGTCTGTGTACTTTAATAATGGGACACACACTCAGTGTGAGAGAGTACAGCGATGGGGGAGAGGTGCAGTGTGGGTCTGTGTACTTTAATAATGGGACACACACTCAGTATGAGAGAGTACAGCGATGGGGGAGAGGTGCAGTGTGGGTCTGTGTACTTTAATAATGGGACACACACTCAGTGTGAGAGAGTACAGTGATGGGGAGAGGTGTAGTGTGGGTCTGTGTACTTTAACAATGGGGCACACACTCAGTGTGAGAGAGTACAGTGATGGGGAGAGGTGTAGTGTGGGTCTGTGTACTTTAATAATGGGACACACACTCAGTATGAGAGAGTACAGTGATGGGGGAGAGGTGCAGTGTGAGTCTGTGTACTTTAATAATGGGACACACACTCAATGTGAGAGAGTACAGTGATGGGGAGAGGTGTAGTGTGGGTCTGTGTACTTTAATAATGGGACACACACTCAGTATGAGAGAGTACAGTGATGTGGGAGAGGAGCAGTGTGCGTCTGTCTATGTTAATAATGGGACACACACTCAGTGTGAGAGACTACAGTGATGGGGGAGAGGTGCAGTGTGGGTCTGTGTACTTTAATAATGGGACACACACTCAGTGTGAGAGAGTACAGTGATGGGGGAGAGGAGCAGTGTGCGTCTGTCTATGTTAATAATGGGACACACACTCAGTATGAGAGAGTACAGTGATGTGGGAGAGTAGCAGTGTGCGTCTGTCTATGTTAATAATGGGACACACACTCAGTGTGAGAGAGTACAGTGATGGGGGAGAGGTGTAGTGTGGGTCTGTGTACTTTAATAATGGGACACACACTCACTGTGAGAGAGTACAGTGATGGGGAGAGGTGTAGTGTGGGTCTGTGTACTTTAATAATGGGTCACACACTCACTATGAGAGAGTACAGTGATGGGGGAGAGGGGCAGTGTGCGTCTGTCTATGTTAATAATGGGACACATACTCAGTGTGAGAGAGTACAGTGATGGGGGAGAGGTGTAGTGTGGGTCTGTGTACTTTAATAATGGGACACACACTCACTGTGAGAGAGTACAGTGATGGGGAGAGGTGCAGTGTGGGTCTGTGTACTTTAATAATGGGACACACACTCAGTGTGAGAGAGTACAGCGATGGGGGAGAGGTGTAGTGTGGGTCTGTGTACTTTAACAATGAGACACACACTCAGTGTGAGAGTGTACAGTGATGGGGGAGAGGAGCAGTGTGGGTCTGTGTACTTTAGTAATGGGACACACACTAAGTGTGAGAGAGTACAGTGATGGGGGAGAGGAGCAGTGTGGGTCTGTGTACTTTAATAATGGGACACACACTCAGTATGAGAGAGTACAGTGATGGGGAGAGGAGCAGTGTGGGTCTGTGTACTTTAATAATGGGACACACACTCAGTATGAGAGAGTACAGTGATGGGGGAGAGGAGCAGTGTGGGTCTGTGTACTTTAATAATGGGACACACACTCAGTATGAGAGAGTACAGTGATGGGGAGAGGTGTAGTATGGGTCTGTGTACTTTAATAATGGGACACACACTCAGTATGAGAGAGTACAGCGATGGGGGAGAGGTGTAGTGTGGGTCTGTGTACTTTAATAATGGGACACACACTCAGTGTGAGAGAGTACAGCGATGGGGGAGAGGTGCAGTGTGGGTCTGTGTACTTTAATAATGGGACACACACTCAGTATGAGAGAGTACAGCGATGGGGGAGAGGTGCAGTGTGGGTCTGTGTACTTTAATAATGGGACACACACTCAGTGTGAGAGAGTACAGTGATGGGGAGAGGTGTAGTGTGGGTCTGTGTACTTTAACAATGGGGCACACACTCAGTGTGAGAGAGTACAGTGATGGGGAGAGGTGTAGTGTGGGTCTGTGTACTTTAATAATGGGACACACACTCAGTATGAGAGAGTACAGTGATGGGGGAGAGGTGCAGTGTGAGTCTGTGTACTTTAATAATGGGACACACACTCAATGTGAGAGAGTACAGTGATGGGGAGAGGTGTAGTGTGGGTCTGTGTACTTTAATAATGGGACACACACTCAGTATGAGAGAGTACAGTGATGTGGGAGAGGAGCAGTGTGCGTCTGTCTATGTTAATAATGGGACACACACTCAGTGTGAGAGACTACAGTGATGGGGGAGAGGTGCAGTGTGGGTCTGTGTACTTTAATAATGGGACACACACTCAGTGTGAGAGAGTACAGTGATGGGGGAGAGGAGCAGTGTGGGTCTGTGTACTTTAGTAATGGGGCACACACTCAGTATGAGAGAGTACAGTGATGGGGGAGAGGAGCAGTGTGCGTCTGTCTATGTTAATAATGGGACACACACTCAGTGTGAGAGACTACAGTGATGGGGGAGAGGAGCAGTGTGCGTCTGTCTATGTTAATAATGGGACACACACTCAGTGTGAGAGACTACAGGGATGGGGGAGAGGTGCAGTGTGGGTCTGTGTACTTTAACAATGAGACACACACTCAGTGTGAGAGAGTACAGTGATGGGGGAGAGGAGCAGTGTGGGTCTGTGTCCTTTAATAATGGGACACACACTCAGTATGAGAGAGTACAGTGATGGGGAGAGGTGTAGTGTGGGTCTGTGTACTTTAATAATGGGACACACACTCAGTATGAGAGAGTACAGTGATGGGGGAGAGGTGTAGTGTGGGTCTGTGTACTTTAACAATGAGACACACACTCAGTGTGAGAGTGTACAGTGATGGGGGAGAGGTGCAGTGTGGGTCTGTGTAGTTTAGTAATGGGACACACACTCAGTGTGAGAGAGTACAGTGATGGGGGAGAGGTGTAGTGTGGGTCTGTGTACTTTAATAATGGGACACAAACTCAGTATGAGAGAGTACAGTGATGGGGGAGAGGTGCAGTGTGAATCTGTGTACTTTAATAATGGGACACACACTCAGTGTGAGAGAGTACAGTGATGGGGGAGAGGTGCAGTGTGAGTCTGTGTACTTTAATAATGGGACACACACTCAGTGTGAGAGAGTACAGTGATGGGGGAGAGGTGTAGTGTGGGTCTGTGTACTTTAATGATGGGACACACACTCACTGTGAGAGAGTACAGTGATGGGGAGAGGTGTAGTGTGGGTCTGTGTACTTTAATACTGGGACACACACTCAGTATGAGAGAGTACAGTGATGGGGAGAGGAGCAGTGTGCGTCTGTCTATGTTAATAATGGGACACACACTCAGTGTGAGAGAGTACAGTGATGGGGTGAGATGTAGTGTGGGTCTGTGTACTTTAATAATGGGACACACACTCAGTGTGAGAGAGTACAGTGAAGGGGGAGAGGTGTAGTGTGGGTCTGTGTACTTTAATAATGGGACACACACTCAGTGTGAGAGAGTACAGTGATGGGGAGAGGAGCAGTGTGGGTCTGTGTACTTTAATAATGGGACACACACTCAGTATGAGAGAGTACAGTGATGGGGGAGAGTTGTAGTGTGGGTCTGTGTACTTTAATAATGGGACACACACTCAGTGTGAGAGAGTACAGTGATGGGGGAGAGGTGTAGTGTGCGTCTGTCTATGTTAATAATGGGACACACACTCAGTATGAGAGACTACAGTGATGGGGGAGAGGTGTGGTGTGGGTCTGTGTACTTTAATAATGGGACACACACTCAGTGTGAGAGTGTACAGTGATGGGGGAGAGGAGCAGTGTGCGTCTGTGTACTTTAATAATGGGACACACACTCAGTGTGAGAGAGTACAGTGATGGGGAGAGGTGTAGTGTGGGTCTGTGTACTTTAACAATGGGACACACACTCAGTGTGAGAGTGTACAGTGATGGGGAGAGTTGTAGTGTGGGTCTGTGTACTTTAACAATGGGACACACACTCAGTGTGAGAGAGTACAGTGATGGGGAGAGGTGTAGTGTGGGTCTGTGTACTTTAACAATGGGGCACACACTCAGTGTGAGTGTGTACAGTGATGGGGGAGAGGAGCAGTGTGCGTCTGTGTACTTTAATAATGGGACACACACTCACTGTGAGAGAGCACAGTGATGGGGAGAGGTGTAGTGTGTGTCTGTGTACTTTGACAATGGGACACACACTCAGTATGAGAGAGTACAGTGATGGGGAGAGGTGTAGTGTGGGTCTGTGTACTTTGATAATGGGACACACACTCACTGTGAGAGAGTACAGTGATGGAGAGAGGTGTAGTGTGGGTCTGTGTACTTTGATAATGGGACGCACACTCAGTATGAGAGAGTACAGTGATGGGGGAGAGGAGCAGTGTGCGTCTGTCTATGTTAATAATGGGACACACACTCAGTATGAGACAGTGCAGTGATGGGGAGAGGTGTAGTGTGGGTCTGTGTACTTTAATAATGGGACACACTCTCAGTGTGAGAGACCACAGTGATGGGGAGAGGTGTAGTGTGGGTCTGTGTACTTTAACAATGGGACACACACTCAGTGTGAGAGAGTACAGTGATGGGGGAGAGGTGTCGTGTGGGTCTGTGTACTTTAATAATGGGACACACACTCAATGTGAGAGAGTACAGTGATGGGGGAGAGGAGCAGTGTGCGTCTGTCTATGTTAATAATGGGACACACACTCAGTGTGAGACAGTACAGTGATGTGGGAGAGGAGCAGTGTGCGTCTGTCTATGTTAATAATGGGACACACACTCAGTGTGAGAGAGTACAGTGATGGGGGAGAGGTGTCGTGTGGGTCTGTGTACTTTAACAATGGGACACACACTCAGTGTGAGAGTGTACAGTGATGGGGGAGAGGTACAGTGTGGGTCTGTGTACTTTAATAATGGGACACACACTCAGTGTGAGAGAGTACAGTGATGGGGGAGAGGTGCAGTGTGAGTCTGTGTACTTTAATAATGGGACACACACTCAGTGTGAGAGAGTACAGTGATGGGGGAGAGGTGTCGTGTGGGTCTGTGTATTTTAACAATGGGACACACACTCAGTGTGAGAGAGTACAGTGATGTGGGAGAGGAGCAGTGTGGGTCTGTGTACTTTAATAATGGGACACACACTCAGTGTGAGAGAGTACAGTGATGGGGAGAGGTGCAGTGTGCGTCTGTCTATGTTAAAAATGGGACACACACTCAGTGTGAGAGAGTACAGTGATGGGGGAGAGGTGTAGTGTGGGTCTGTGTACTTTAATAATGGGACACACACTCAGTGTGAGAGAGTACAGTGATGGTGAGAGGTGTAGTGTGGGTCTGTGTACTTTAATAATGGGACACACACTCAGTGTGAGAGAGTACAGTGATGGGGGAGAGGTGTAGTGTGGGTCTGTGTACTTTAATAATGGGACACACACTCAGTGTGAGAGAGTACTGTGATGGGGGAGAGATGTAATGTGGGTCTGTGTACTTTAATAATGGGACACACACTCACTGTGAGAGAGTACAGTGATGGGGAGAGATGTAGTGTGGGTCTGTGTACTTTCATACTGGGACACACACTCAGTATGAGAGAGTACAGTGATGGGGAGAGGTGTAGTGTGGGTCTGTGTACTTTAATAATGGGACACACACTCACTGTGAGAGAATACAGTGATGGTGAGAGATGTAGTGTGGGTCTGTGTACTTTAATAATGGGACACACACTCAGTGTGAGAGAGTACAGTGATGGGGAGAGGTGTAGTGTGGGTCTGTGTACTTTAACAATGGGACACACACTCAGTGTGAGAGAGTACAGTGATGGGGGAGAGGAGCAATGTGCGTCTGTCTATGTTAATAATGGGACACACACTCAGTGTGAGAGAGTACAGTGATGGGGGAGAGGTGCAGTGTGCGTCTGTCTATGTTAACAATGGGACACACACTCAGTGTGAGAGAGTACAGTGATTGGGAGAGATGTAGTGTGGGTCTGTGTACTTTAATAATGGGACACACACTCAGTGTGAGAGAGTACAGTGATGGGGGAGAGGTGCAGTGTGAGTCTGTGTACTTTAATAATGGGACACACACTCAGTGTGAGAGAGTACAGTGATTGGGAGAGGTGCAGTGTGGGTCTGTGTACTTTAACAATGGGACACACTCAGTGTGAGAGAGTACAGTGAATTGGGAGAGGAGCAGTGTGCGTCTGTCTATGTTAATAATGGGAAACACACTCAGTGTGAGAGAGTACAGTGATGGGGGAGGTGCAGTGTGCGTCTGTCTATGTTAACAATGGGACACACACTCAGTATGAGACAGTACAGTGATGGGGGAGAGGAGCAGTGTGCGTCTGTCTATGTTAATAGTGGGACACACACTCAGTGTGAGAGACTACAGTAATGGGGGAGAGGTGCAGTGTGGGTCTCTGTACTTGAATAATGGGACACACACTCAGTGTGAGAGAGTACAGTGATGGGGAGAGATGTAGTGTGGGTCTGTGTACTTTAATAATGGGACACACACTCAGTATGAGAGAGTACAGCGATGGGGGAGAGGTGCAGTGTGGGTCTGTGTACTTTAATAATGGGACACACACTCAGTGTGAGAGAGTACAGTGATGGGGAGAGGTGTAGTGTGGGTCTGTGTACTTTAACAATGGGGCACACACTCAGTGTGAGAGAGTACAGTGATGGGGAGAGGTGTAGTGTGGGTCTGTGTACTTTAATAATGGGACACACACTCAGTATGAGAGAGTACAGTGATGGGGGAGAGGTGCAGTGTGAGTCTGTGTACTTTAATAATGGGACACACACTCAATGTGAGAGAGTACAGTGATGGGGAGAGGTGTAGTGTGGGTCTGTGTACTTTAATAATGGGACACACACTCAGTATGAGAGAGTACAGTGATGTGGGAGAGGAGCAGTGTGCGTCTGTCTATGTTAATAATGGGACACACACTCAGTGTGAGAGACTACAGTGATGGGGGAGAGGTGCAGTGTGGGTCTGTGTACTTTAATAATGGGACACACACTCAGTGTGAGAGAGTACAGTGATGTGGGAGAGGAGCAGTGTGGGTCTGTGTACTTTAGTAATGGGGCACACACTCAGTATGAGAGAGTACAGTGATGGGGGAGAGGAGCAGTGTGCGTCTGTCTATGTTAATAATGGGACACACACTCAGTGTGAGAGACTACAGTGATGGGGGAGAGGAGCAGTGTGCGTCTGTCTATGTTAATAATGGGACACACACTCAGTGTGAGAGACTACAGGGATGGGGGAGAGGTGCAGTGTGGGTCTGTGTACTTTAACAATGAGACACACACTCAGTGTGAGAGAGTACAGTGATGGGGGAGAGGAGCAGTGTGGGTCTGTGTACTTTAATAATGGGACACACACTCAGTATGAGAGAGTACAGTGATGGGGAGAGGTGTAGTGTGGGTCTGTGTACTTTAATAATGGGACACACACTCAGTATGAGAGAGTACAGTGATGGGGGAGAGGTGTAGTGTGGGTCTGTGTACTTTAACAATGAGACACACACTCAGTGTGAGAGTGTACAGTGATGGGGGAGAGGTGCAGTGTGGGTCTGTGTAGTTTAGTAATGGGACACACACTCAGTGTGAGAGAGTACAGTGATGGGGGAGAGGTGTAGTGTGGGTCTGTGTACTTTAATAATGGGACACAAACTCAGTATGAGAGAGTACAGTGATGGGGGAGAGGTGCAGTGTGAATCTGTGTACTTTAATAATGGGACACACACTCAGTGTGAGAGAGTACAGTGATGGGGGAGAGGTGCAGTGTGAGTCTGTGTACTTTAATAATGGGACACACACTCAGTGTGAGAGAGTACAGTGATGGGGGAGAGGTGTAGTGTGGGTCTGTGTACTTTAATGATGGGACACACACTCACTGTGAGAGAGTACAGTGATGGGGAGAGGTGTAGTGTGGGTCTGTGTACTTTAATACTGGGACACACACTCAGTATGAGAGAGTACAGTGATGGGGAGAGGAGCAGTGTGCGTCTGTCTATGTTAATAATGGGACACACACTCAGTGTGAGAGAGTACAGTGATGGGGAGAGATGTAGTGTGGGTCTGTGTACTTTAATAATGGGACACACACTCAGTGTGAGAGAGTACAGTGAAGGGGGAGAGGTGTAGTGTGGGTCTGTGTACTTTAATAATGGGACACACACTCAGTGTGAGAGAGTACAGTGATGGGGAGAGGAGCAGTGTGGGTCTGTGTACTTTAATAATGGGACACACACTCAGTATGAGAGAGTACAGTGATGGGGGAGAGTTGTAGTGTGGGTCTGTGTACTTTAATAATGGGACACACACTCAGTGTGAGAGAGTACAGTGATGGGGGAGAGGTGTAGTGTGCGTCTGTCTATGTTAATAATGGGACACACACTCAGTATGAGAGACTACAGTGATGGGGGAGAGGTGTGGTGTGGGTCTGTGTACTTTAATAATGGGACACACACTCAGTGTGAGAGTGTACAGTGATGGGGGAGAGGAGCAGTGTGCGTCTGTGTACTTTAATAATGGGACACACACTCAGTGTGAGAGAGTACAGTGATGGGGAGAGGTGTAGTGTGGGTCTGTGTACTTTAACAATGGGACACACACTCAGTGTGAGAGTGTACAGTGATGGGGAGAGTTGTAGTGTGGGTCTGTGTACTTTAACAATGGGACACACACTCAGTGTGAGAGAGTACAGTGATGGGGAGAGGTGTAGTGTGGGTCTGTGTACTTTAACAATGGGGCACACACTCAGTGTGAGTGTGTACAGTGATGGGGGAGAGGAGCAGTGTGCGTCTGTGTACTTTAATAATGGGACACACACTCACTGTGAGAGAGCACAGTGATGGGGAGAGGTGTAGTGTGTGTCTGTGTACTTTGACAATGGGACACACACTCAGTATGAGAGAGTACAGTGATGGGGAGAGGTGTAGTGTGGGTCTGTGTACTTTGATAATGGGACACACACTCACTGTGAGAGAGTACAGTGATGGAGAGAGGTGTAGTGTGGGTCTGTGTACTTTGATAATGGGACGCACACTCAGTATGAGAGAGTACAGTGATGGGGGAGAGGAGCAGTGTGCGTCTGTCTATGTTAATAATGGGACACACACTCAGTATGAGACAGTGCAGTGATGGGGAGAGGTGTAGTGTGGGTCTGTGTACTTTAATAATGGGACACACTCTCAGTGTGAGAGACCACAGTGATGGGGAGAGGTGTAGTGTGGGTCTGTGTACTTTAACAATGGGACACACACTCAGTGTGAGAGAGTACAGTGATGGGGGAGAGGTGTCGTGTGGGTCTGTGTACTTTAATAATGGGACACACACTCAATGTGAGAGAGTACAGTGATGGGGGAGAGGAGCAGTGTGCGTCTGTCTATGTTAATAATGGGACACACACTCAGTGTGAGACAGTACAGTGATGTGGGAGAGGAGCAGTGTGCGTCTGTCTATGTTAATAATGGGACACACACTCAGTGTGAGAGAGTACAGTGATGGGGGAGAGGTGTCGTGTGGGTCTGTGTACTTTAACAATGGGACACACACTCAGTGTGAGAGTGTACAGTGATGGGGGAGAGGTACAGTGTGGGTCTGTGTACTTTAATAATGGGACACACACTCAGTGTGAGAGAGTACAGTGATGGGGGAGAGGTGCAGTGTGAGTCTGTGTACTTTAATAATGGGACACACACTCAGTGTGAGAGAGTACAGTGATGGGGGAGAGGTGTCGTGTGGGTCTGTGTATTTTAACAATGGGACACACACTCAGTGTGAGAGAGTACAGTGATGTGGGAGAGGAGCAGTGTGGGTCTGTGTACTTTAATAATGGGACACACACTCAGTGTGAGAGAGTACAGTGATGGGGAGAGGTGCAGTGTGCGTCTGTCTATGTTAAAAATGGGACACACACTCAGTGTGAGAGAGTACAGTGATGGGGGAGAGGTGTAGTGTGGGTCTGTGTACTTTAATAATGGGACACACACTCAGTGTGAGAGAGTACAGTGATGGTGAGAGGTGTAGTGTGGGTCTGTGTACTTTAATAATGGGACACACACTCAGTGTGAGAGAGTACAGTGATGGGGGAGAGGTGTAGTGTGGGTCTGTGTACTTTAATAATGGGACACACACTCAGTGTGAGAGAGTACTGTGATGGGGGAGAGATGTAATGTGGGTCTGTGTACTTTAATAATGGGACACACACACACTGTGAGAGAGTACAGTGATGGGGAGAGATGTAGTGTGGGTCTGTGTACTTTCATACTGGGACACACACTCAGTATGAGAGAGTACAGTGATGGGGAGAGGTGTAGTGTGGGTCTGTGTACTTTAATAATGGGACACACACTCACTGTGAGAGAATACAGTGATGGTGAGAGATGTAGTGTGGGTCTGTGTACTTTAATAATGGGACACACACTCAGTGTGAGAGAGTACAGTGATGGGGAGAGGTGTAGTGTGGGTCTGTGTACTTTAACAATGGGACACACACTCAGTGTGAGAGAGTACAGTGATGGGGGAGAGGAGCAATGTGCGTCTGTCTATGTTAATAATGGGACACACACTCAGTGTGAGAGAGTACAGTGATGGGGGAGAGGTGCAGTGTGCGTCTGTCTATGTTAACAATGGGACACACACTCAGTGTGAGAGAGTACAGTGATTGGGAGAGATGTAGTGTGGGTCTGTGTACTTTAATAATGGGACACACACTCAGTGTGAGAGAGTACAGTGATGGGGGAGAGGTGCAGTGTGAGTCTGTGTACTTTAATAATGGGACACACACTCAGTGTGAGAGAGTACAGTGATTGGGAGAGGTGCAGTGTGGGTCTGTGTACTTTAACAATGGGACACACTCAGTGTGAGAGAGTACAGTGAATTGGGAGAGGAGCAGTGTGCGTCTGTCTATGTTAATAATGGGAAACACACTCAGTGTGAGAGAGTACAGTGATGGGGGAGGTGCAGTGTGCGTCTGTCTATGTTAACAATGGGACACACACTCAGTGTGAGAGAGTACAGTGATGGGGAGAGATGTAGTGTGGGTCTGTGTACTTTAATAATGGGACACACACTCAGTGTGAGAGAGTACAGTGATGGGGGAGAGGTGCAGTGTGAGTCCGTGTACTTTAATAATGGGACACACACTCAGTGTGAGAGAGTACAGTGATGGGGGAGAGGTGCAGTGTGGGTCTGTGTACTTTAACAATGGGACACACACTCAGTGTGAGAGAGTACAGTGATGTGGGAGAGGAGCAGTGTGCGTCTGTCTATGTTAATAATGGGACACACACTCAGTGTGAGAGAGTACAGTGATGGGGGAGAGGTGTATTGTGGGTCTGTGTACTTTAATAATCGGACACACACTCAGTGTGAGAGAGTACAGTGATGGGGAGAGGTGTAGTGTGGGTCTGTGTACTTTAATAATGGGACACACACTCAGTATGAGAGATTACAGTGATGGGGGAGAGGAGCAGTGTGCGTCTGTCTATGTTAATAATGGGACACACACTCAGTGTGAGAGATTACAGTGATGGGGGAGAGGTGCAGTGTGGGTCTGTGTACTTTAACAATGGGAGACACACTCAGTGTGAGAGTGTACAGTGATGGGGAGAGTTGTAGTGTGGGTCTGTGTACTTTAACAATGGGACACACACTCAGTGTGAGAGAGTACAGTGATGGGGAGAGGTGTAGTGTGGGTCTGTGTACTTTAACAATGGGGCACACACTCAGTGTGAGTGTGTACAGTGATGGGGGAGAGGAGCAGTGTGCGTCTGTGTACTTTAATAATGGGACACACACTCACTGTGAGAGAGTACAGTGATGGGGAGAGGTGTAGTGTGTGTCTGTGTACTTTGATAATGGGACACACACTCAGTATGAGAGAGTACAGTGATGGGGAGAGGTGTAGTGTGGGTCTGTGTACTTTGATAATGGGACACACACTCACTGTGAGAGAGTACAGTGATGGAGAGAGGTGTAGTGTGGGTCTGTGTACTTTGATAATGGGACGCACACTCAGTATGAGAGAGTACAGTGATGGGGGAGAGGAGCAGTGTGCGTCTGTCTATGTTAATAATGGGACACACACTCAGTATGAGACAGTGCAGTGATGGGGAGAGGTGTAGTGTGGGTCTGTGTACTTTAATAATGGGACACACTCTCAGTGTGAGAGACCACAGTGATGGGGAGAGGTGTAGTGTGGGTCTGTGTACTTTAACAATGGGACACACACTCAGTGTGAGAGAGTACAGTGATGGGGGAGAGGTGTCGTGTGGGTCTGTGTACTTTAATAATGGGACACACACTCAATGTGAGAGAGTACAGTGATGGGGGAGAGGAGCAGTGTGCGTCTGTCTATGTTAATAATGGGACACACACTCAGTGTGAGACAGTACAGTGATGTGGGAGAGGAGCAGTGTGCGTCTGTCTATGTTAATAATGGGACACAC
The DNA here is from genome assembly GCF_037043375.1 of Chiloscyllium plagiosum. Lineage (NCBI taxonomy): Eukaryota > Metazoa > Chordata > Chondrichthyes > Orectolobiformes > Hemiscylliidae > Chiloscyllium > Chiloscyllium plagiosum. Next base: position 57,207,034 of record NW_028270173.1, read on the forward strand.
ACTCAGTGTGAGAGAGTACAGTGATGGGGGAGAGGTGTCGTGTGGGTCTGTGTACTTTAACAATGGGACACACACTCAGTGTGAGAGTGTACAGTGATGGGGGAGAGGTGCAGTGTGGGTCTGTGTACTTTAATAATGGGACACACACTCAGTGTGAGAGAGTACAGTGATGGGGGAGAGGTGCAGTGTGAGTCTGTGTACTTTAATAATGGGACACACACTCAGTGTGAGAGAGTACAGTGATGGGGGAGAGGTGTCGTGTGGGTCTGTGTATTTTAACAATGGGACACACACTCAGTGTGAGAGAGTACAGTGATGTGGGAGAGGAGCAGTGTGGGTCTGTGTACTTTAATAATGGGACACACACTCAGTGTGAGAGAGTACAGTGATGGGGAGAGGTGCAGTGTGCGTCTGTCTATGTTACAAATGGGACACACACTCAGTGTGAGAGAGTACAGTGATGGGGGAGAGGTGTAGTGTGGGTCTGTGTACTTTAATAATGGGACACACACTCAGTGTGAGAGAGTACAGTGATGGTGAGAGGTGTAGTGTGGGTCTGTGTACTTTAATAATGGGACACACACTCAGTGTGAGAGAGTACAGTGATGTGGGAGAGGTGTAGTGTGGGTCTGTGTACTTTAATAATGGGACACACACTCAGTGTGAGAGAGTACAGTGATGGGGGAGAGATGTAATGTGGGTCTGTGTACTTTAATAATGGGACACACACTCACTGTGAGATAGTACAGTGATGGGGAGAGATGTAGTGTGGGTCTGTGTACTTTCATACTGGGACACACACTCAGTATGAGAGAGTACAGTGATGGGGAGAGGTGTAGTGTGGGTCTGTGTACTTTAATAATGGGACACACACTCACTGTGAGAGAGTACAGTGATGGTGAGAGATGTAGTGTGGGTCTGTGTACTTTAATAATGGGACACACACTCAGTGTGAGAGAGTACAGTGATGGGGAGAGGTGTAGTGTGGGTCTGTGTACTTTAACAATGGAACACACACTCAGTGTGAGAGAGTACAGTGATGGGGGAGAGGAGCAATGTGCGTCTGTCTATGTTAATAATGGGACACACACTCAGTGTGAGAGAGTACAGTGATGGGGGAGAGGTGCAGTGTGCGTCTGTCTATGTTAACAATGGGACACACACTCAGTGTGAGAGAGTACAGTGGTTGGGAGAGATGTAGTGTGCGTCTGTGTACTTTGATAATGGGACACACACTCAGTGTGAGAGAGTACAGTGATGGGGGAGAGGTGCAGTGTGAGTCTGTGTACTTTAATAATGGGACACACACTCAGTGTGAGAGAGTACAGTGATTGGGAGAGGTGCAGTGTGGGTCTGTGTACTTTAACAATGGGACACACTCAGTGTGAGAGAGTACAGTGATGTGGGAGAGGAGCAGTGTGCGTCTGTCTATGTTAATAATGGGAAACACACTCAGTGTGAGAGAGTACAGTGATGGGGGAGGTGCAGTGTGCGTCTGTCTATGTTAACAATGGGACACACACTCAGTGTGAGAGAGTACAGTGATGGGGAGAGATGTAGTGTGGGTCTGTGTACTTTAATAATGGGACACACACTCAGTGTGAGAGAGTACAGTGATGGGGGAGAGGTGCAGTGTGAGTCCGTGTACTTTAATAATGGGACACACACTCAGTGTGAGAGAGTACAGTGATGGGGGAGAGGTGCAGTGTGGGTCTGTGTACTTTAACAATGGGACACACACTCAGTGTGAGAGAGTACAGTGATGTGGGAGAGGAGCAGTGTGCGTCTGTCTATGTTAATAATGGGACACACACTCAGTGTGAGAGAGTACAGTGATGGGGGAGAGGTGTATTGTGGGTCTGTGTACTTTAATAATCGGACACACACTCAGTGTGAGAGAGTACAGTGATGTGGAGAGGTGTAGTGTGGGTCTGTGTACTTTAATAATGGGACACACACTCAGTATGAGAGATTACAGTGATGGGGGAGAGGAGCAGTGTGCGTCTGTCTATGTTAATAATGGGACACACACTCAGTGTGAGAGATTACAGTGATGGGGGAGAGGTGCAGTGTGGGTCTGTGTACTTTAACAATGGGAGACACACTCAGTGTGAGAGTGTACAGTGATGGGGAGAGTTGTAGTGTGGGTCTGTGTACTTTAACAATGGGACACACACTCAGTGTGAGAGAGTACAGTGATGGGGAGAGGTGTAGTGTGGGTCTGTGTACTTTAACAATGGGGCACACACTCAGTGTGAGTGTGTACAGTGATGGGGGAGAGGAGCAGTGTGCGTCTGTGTACTTTAATAATGGGACACACACTCACTGTGAGAGAGTACAGTGATGGGGAGAGGTGTAGTGTGTGTCTGTGTACTTTGATAATGGGACACACACTCAGTATGAGAGAGTACAGTGATGGGGAGAGGTGTAGTGTGGGTCTGTGTACTTTGATAATGGGACACACACTCACTGTGAGAGAGTACAGTGATGGAGAGAGGTGTAGTGTGGGTCTGTGTACTTTGATAATGGGACGCACACTCAGTATGAGAGAGTACAGTGATGGGGGAGAGGAGCAGTGTGCGTCTGTCTATGTTAATAATGGGACACACACTCAGAATGAGACAGTGCAGTGATGGGGAGAGGTGTAGTGTGGGTCTGTGTACTTTAATAATGGGACACACTCTCAGTGTGAGAGACCACAGTGATGGGGAGAGGTGTAGTGTGGGTCTGTGTACTTTAACAATGGGACACACACTCAGTGTGAGAGAGTACAGTGATGGGGGAGAGGTGTCGTGTGGGTCTGTGTACTTTAATAATGGGACACACACTCAATGTGAGAGAGTACAGTGATGGGGGAGAGGAGCAGTGTGCGTCTGTCTATGTTAATAATGGGACACACACTCAGTGTGAGACAGTACAGTGATGTGGGAGAGGAGCAGTGTGCGTCTGTCTATGTTAATAATGGGACACACACTCAGTGTGAGAGAGTACAGTGATGGGGGAGAGGTGTCGTGTGGGTCTGTGTACTTTAACAATGGGACACACACTCAGTGTGAGAGTGTACAGTGATGGGGGAGAGGTGCAGTGTGGGTCTGTGTACTTTAATAATGGGACACACACTCAGTGTGAGAGAGTACAGTGATGGGGGAGAGGTGCAGTGTGAGTCTGTGTACTTTAATAATGGGACACACACTCAGTGTGAGAGAGTACAGTGATGGGGGAGAGGTGTCGTGTGGGTCTGTGTATTTTAACAATGGGACACACACTCAGTGTGAGAGAGTACAGTGATGTGGGAGAGGAGCAGTGTGGGTCTGTGTACTTTAATAATGGGACACACACTCAGTGTGAGAGAGTACAGTGATGGGGAGAGGTGCAGTGTGCGTCTGTCTATGTTACAAATGGGACACACACTCAGTGTGAGAGAGTACAGTGATGGGGGAGAGGTGTAGTGTGGGTCTGTGTACTTTAATAATGGGACACACACTCAGTGTGAGAGAGTACAGTGATGGTGAGAGGTGTAGTGTGGGTCTGTGTACTTTAATAATGGGACACACACTCAGTGTGAGAGAGTACAGTGATGTGGGAGAGGTGTAGTGTGGGTCTGTGTACTTTAATAATGGGACACACACTCAGTGTGAGAGAGTACAGTGATGGGGGAGAGATGTAATGTGGGTCTGTGTACTTTAATAATGGGACACACACTCACTGTGAGATAGTACAGTGATGGGGAGAGATGTAGTGTGGGTCTGTGTACTTTCATACTGGGACACACACTCAGTATGAGAGAGTACAGTGATGGGGAGAGGTGTAGTGTGGGTCTGTGTACTTTAATAATGGGACACACACTCACTGTGAGAGAGTACAGTGATGGTGAGAGATGTAGTGTGGGTCTGTGTACTTTAATAATGGGACACACACTCAGTGTGAGAGAGTACAGTGATGGGGAGAGGTGTAGTGTGGGTCTGTGTACTTTAACAATGGAACACACACTCAGTGTGAGAGAGTACAGTGATGGGGGAGAGGAGCAATGTGCGTCTGTCTATGTTAATAATGGGACACACACTCAGTGTGAGAGAGTACAGTGATGGGGGAGAGGTGCAGTGTGCGTCTGTCTATGTTAACAATGGGACACACACTCAGTGTGAGAGAGTACAGTGATTGGGAGAGATGTAGTGTGCGTCTGTGTACTTTGATAATGGGACACACACTCAGTGTGAGAGAGTACAGTGATGGGGGAGAGGTGCAGTGTGAGTCTGTGTACTTTAATAATGGGACACACACTCAGTGTGAGAGAGTACAGTGATTGGGAGAGGTGCAGTGTGGGTCTGTGTACTTTAACAATGGGACACACTCAGTGTGAGAGAGTACAGTGATGTGGGAGAGGAGCAGTGTGCGTCTGTCTATGTTAATAATGGGAAACACACTCAGTGTGAGAGAGTACAGTGATGGGGGAGGTGCAGTGTGCGTCTGTCTATGTTAACAATGGGACACACACTCAGTGTGAGAGAGTACAGTGATGGGGAGAGATGTAGTGTGGGTCTGTGTACTTTAATAATGGGACACACACTCAGTGTGAGAGAGTACAGTGATGGGGGAGAGGTGCAGTGTGAGTCCGTGTACTTTAATAATGGGACACACACTCAGTGTGAGAGAGTACAGTGATGGGGGAGAGGTGCAGTGTGGGTCTGTGTACTTTAACAATGGGACACACACTCAGTGTGAGAGAGTACAGTGATGTGGGAGAGGAGCAGTGTGCGTCTGTCTATGTTAATAATGGGACACACACTCAGTGTGAGAGAGTACAGTGATGGGGGAGAGGTGTATTGTGTGTCTGTGTACTTTAATAATCGGACACACACTCAGTGTGAGAGAGTACAGTGATGGGGATAGGTGTAGTGTGGGTCTGTGTACTTTAATAATGGGACACACACTCAGTATGAGAGAGTACAGTGATGGGGGAGAGGAGCAGTGTGCGTCTGTCTATGTTAATAATGGGACACACACTCAGTGTGAGAGATTACAGTGATGGGGGAGAGGTGCAGTGTGGGTCTGTGTACTTTAACAATGGGAGACACACTCAGTGTGAGAGTGTACAGTGATGGGGAGAGTTGTAGTGTGGGTCTGTGTACTTTAACAATGGGACACACACTCAGTGTGAGAGAGTACAGTGATGGGGAGAGGTGTAGTGTGGGTCTGTGTACTTTAACAATGGGGCACACACTCAGTGTGAGTGTGTACAGTGATGGGGGAGAGGAGCAGTGTGCGTCTGTGTACTTTAATAATGGGACACACACTCACTGTGAGAGAGTACAGTGATGGGGAGAGGTGTAGTGTGTGTCTGTGTACTTTGATAATGGGACACACACTCAGTATGAGAGAGTACAGTGATGGGGAGAGGTGTAGTGTGGGTCTGTGTACTTTGATAATGGGACACACACTCACTGTGAGAGAGTACAGTGATGGAGAGAGGTGTAGTGTGGGTCTGTGTACTTTGATAATGGGACGCACACTCAGTATGAGAGAGTACAGTGATGGGGGAGAGGAGCAGTGTGCGTCTGTCTATGTTAATAATGGGACACACACTCAGTATGAGACAGTGCAGTGATGGGGAGAGGTGTAGTGTGGGTCTGTGTACTTTAATAATGGGACACACTCTCAGTGTGAGAGACCACAGTGATGGGGAGAGGTGTAGTGTGGGTCTGTGTACTTTAACAATGGGACACACACTCAGTGTGAGAGAGTACAGTGATGGGGGAGAGGTGTCGTGTGGGTCTGTGTACTTTAATAATGGGACACACACTCAATGTGAGAGAGTACAGTGATGGGGGAGAGGAGCAGTGTGCGTCTGTCTATGTTAATAATGGGACACACACTCAGTGTGAGACAGTACAGTGATGTGGGAGAGGAGCAGTGTGCGTCTGTCTATGTTAATAATGGGACACACACTCAGTGTGAGAGAGTACAGTGATGGGGGAGAGGTGTCGTGTGGGTCTGTGTACTTTAACAATGGGACACACACTCAGTGTGAGAGTGTACAGTGATGGGGGAGAGGTGCAGTGTGGGTCTGTGTACTTTAATAATGGGACACACACTCAGTGTGAGAGAGTACAGTGATGGGGGAGAGGTGCAGTGTGAGTCTGTGTACTTTAATAATGGGACACACACTCAGTGTGAGAGAGTACAGTGATGGGGGAGAGGTGTCGTGTGGGTCTGTGTATTTTAACAATGGGACACACACTCAGTGTGAGAGAGTACAGTGATGTGGGAGAGGAGCAGTGTGGGTCTGTGTACTTTAATAATGGGACACACACTCAGTGTGAGAGAGTACAGTGATGGGGAGAGGTGCAGTGTGCGTCTGTCTATGTTACAAATGGGACACACACTCAGTGTGAGAGAGTACAGTGATGGGGGAGAGGTGTAGTGTGGGTCTGTGTACTTTAATAATGGGACACACACTCAGTGTGAGAGAGTACAGTGATGGTGAGAGGTGTAGTGTGGGTCTGTGTACTTTAATAATGGGACACACACTCAGTGTGAGAGAGTACAGTGATGTGGGAGAGGTGTAGTGTGGGTCTGTGTACTTTAATAATGGGACACACACTCAGTGTGAGAGAGTACAGTGATGGGGGAGAGATGTAATGTGGGTCTGTGTACTTTAATAATGGGACACACACTCACTGTGAGATAGTACAGTGATGGGGAGAGATGTAGTGTGGGTCTGTGTACTTTCATACTGGGACACACACTCAGTATGAGAGAGTACAGTGATGGGGAGAGGTGTAGTGTGGGTCTGTGTACTTTAATAATGGGACACACACTCACTGTGAGAGAGTACAGTGATGGTGAGAGATGTAGTGTGGGTCTGTGTACTTTAATAATGGGACACACACTCAGTGTGAGAGAGTACAGTGATGGGGAGAGGTGTAGTGTGGGTCTGTGTACTTTAACAATGGAACACACACTCAGTGTGAGAGAGTACAGTGATGGGGGAGAGGAGCAATGTGCGTCTGTCTATGTTAATAATGGGACACACACTCAGTGTGAGAGAGTACAGTGATGGGGGAGAGGTGCAGTGTGCGTCTGTCTATGTTAACAATGGGACACACACTCAGTGTGAGAGAGTACAGTGGTTGGGAGAGATGTAGTGTGCGTCTGTGTACTTTGATAATGGGACACACACTCAGTGTGAGAGAGTACAGTGATGGGGGAGAGGTGCAGTGTGAGTCTGTGTACTTTAATAATGGGACACACACTCAGTGTGAGAGAGTACAGTGATTGGGAGAGGTGCAGTGTGGGTCTGTGTACTTTAACAATGGGACACACTCAGTGTGAGAGAGTACAGTGATGTGGGAGAGGAGCAGTGTGCGTCTGTCTATGTTAATAATGGGAAACACACTCAGTGTGAGAGAGTACAGTGATGGGGGAGGTGCAGTGTGCGTTTGTCTATGTTAACAATGGGACACACACTCAGTGTGAGAGAGTACAGTGATGGGGAGAGATGTAGTGTGGGTCTGTGTACTTTAATAATGGGACACACACTCAGTGTGAGAGAGTACAGTGATGGGGGAGAGGTGCAGTGTGAGTCCGTGTACTTTAATAATGGGACACACACTCAGTGTGAGAGAGTACAGTGATGGGGGAGAGGTGCAGTGTGGGTCTGTGTACTTTAACAATGGGACACACACTCAGTGTGAGAGAGTACAGTGATGTGGGAGAGGAGCAGTGTGCGTCTGTCTATGTTAATAATGGGACACACACTCAGTGTGAGAGAGTACAGTGATGGGGGAGAGGTGTATTGTGGGTCTGTGTACTTTAATAATCGGACACACACTCAGTGTGAGAGAGTACAGTGATGTGGAGAGGTGTAGTGTGGGTCTGTGTACTTTAATAATGGGACACACACTCAGTATGAGAGATTACAGTGATGGGGGAGAGGAGCAGTGTGCGTCTGTCTATGTTAATAATGGGACACACACTCAGTGTGAGAGATTACAGTGATGGGGGAGAGGTGCAGTGTGGGTCTGTGTACTTTAACAATGGGAGACACACTCAGTGTGAGAGTGTACAGTGATGGGGAGAGTTGTAGTGTGGGTCTGTGTACTTTAACAATGGGACACACACTCAGTGTGAGAGAGTACAGTGATGGGGAGAGGTGTAGTGTGGGTCTGTGTACTTTAACAATGGGGCACACACTCAGTGTGAGTGTGTACAGTGATGGGGGAGAGGAGCAGTGTGCGTCTGTGTACTTTAATAATGGGACACACACTCACTGTGAGAGAGTACAGTGATGGGGAGAGGTGTAGTGTGTGTCTGTGTACTTTGATAATGGGACACACACTCAGTATGAGAGAGTACAGTGATGGGGAGAGGTGTAGTGTGGGTCTGTGTACTTTGATAATGGGACACACACTCACTGTGAGAGAGTACAGTGATGGAGAGAGGTGTAGTGTGGGTCTGTGTACTTTGATAATGGGACGCACACTCAGTATGAGAGAGTACAGTGATGGGGGAGAGGAGCAGTGTGCGTCTGTCTATGTTAATAATGGGACACACACTCAGAATGAGACAGTGCAGTGATGGGGAGAGGTGTAGTGTGGGTCTGTGTACTTTAATAATGGGACACACTCTCAGTGTGAGAGACCACAGTGATGGGGAGAGGTGTAGTGTGGGTCTGTGTACTTTAACAATGGGACACACACTCAGTGTGAGAGAGTACAGTGATGGGGGAGAGGTGTCGTGTGGGTCTGTGTACTTTAATAATGGGACACACACTCAATGTGAGAGAGTACAGTGATGGGGGAGAGGAGCAGTGTGCGTCTGTCTATGTTAATAATGGGACACACACTCAGTGTGAGACAGTACAGTGATGTGGGAGAGGAGCAGTGTGCGTCTGTCTATGTTAATAATGGGACACACACTCAGTGTGAGAGAGTACAGTGATGGGGGAGAGGTGTCGTGTGGGTCTGTGTACTTTAACAATGGGACACACACTCAGTGTGAGAGTGTACAGTGATGGGGGAGAGGTGCAGTGTGGGTCTGTGTACTTTAATAATGGGACACACACTCAGTGTGAGAGAGTACAGTGATGGGGGAGAGGTGCAGTGTGAGTCTGTGTACTTTAATAATGGGACACACACTCAGTGTGAGAGAGTACAGTGATGGGGGAGAGGTGTCGTGTGGGTCTGTGTATTTTAACAATGGGACACACACTCAGTGTGAGAGAGTACAGTGATGTGGGAGAGGAGCAGTGTGGGTCTGTGTACTTTAATAATGGGACACACACTCAGTGTGAGAGAGTACAGTGATGGGGAGAGGTGCAGTGTGCGTCTGTCTATGTTACAAATGGGACACACACTCAGTGTGAGAGAGTACAGTGATGGGGGAGAGGTGTAGTGTGGGTCTGTGTACTTTAATAATGGGACACACACTCAGTGTGAGAGAGTACAGTGATGGTGAGAGGTGTAGTGTGGGTCTGTGTACTTTAATAATGGGACACACACTCAGTGTGAGAGAGTACAGTGATGTGGGAGAGGTGTAGTGTGGGTCTGTGTACTTTAATAATGGGACACACACTCAGTGTGAGAGAGTACAGTGATGGGGGAGAGATGTAATGTGGGTCTGTGTACTTTAATAATGGGACACACACTCACTGTGAGATAGTACAGTGATGGGGAGAGATGTAGTGTGGGTCTGTGTACTTTCATACTGGGACACACACTCAGTATGAGAGAGTACAGTGATGGGGAGAGGTGTAGTGTGGGTCTGTGTACTTTAATAATGGGACACACACTCACTGTGAGAGAGTACAGTGATGGTGAGAGATGTAGTGTGGGTCTGTGTACTTTAATAATGGGACACACACTCAGTGTGAGAGAGTACAGTGATGGGGAGAGGTGTAGTGTGGGTCTGTGTACTTTAACAATGGAACACACACTCAGTGTGAGAGAGTACAGTGATGGGGGAGAGGAGCAATGTGCGTCTGTCTATGTTAATAATGGGACACACACTCAGTGTGAGAGAGTACAGTGATGGGGGAGAGGTGCAGTGTGCGTCTGTCTATGTTAACAATGGGACACACACTCAGTGTGAGAGAGTACAGTGATTGGGAGAGATGTAGTGTGCGTCTGTGTACTTTGATAATGGGACACACACTCAGTGTGAGAGAGTACAGTGATGGGGGAGAGGTGCAGTGTGAGTCTGTGTACTTTAATAATGGGACACACACTCAGTGTGAGAGAGTACAGTGATTGGGAGAGGTGCAGTGTGGGTCTGTGTACTTTAACAATGGGACACACTCAGTGTGAGAGAGTACAGTGATGTGGGAGAGGAGCAGTGTGCGTCTGTCTATGTTAATAATGGGAAACACACTCAGTGTGAGAGAGTACAGTGATGGGGGAGGTGCAGTGTGCGTCTGTCTATGTTAACAATGGGACACACACTCAGTGTGAGAGAGTACAGTGATGGGGAGAGATGTAGTGTGGGTCTGTGTACTTTAATAATGGGACACACACTCAGTGTGAGAGAGTACAGTGATGGGGGAGAGGTGCAGTGTGAGTCCGTGTACTTTAATAATGGGACACACACTCAGTGTGAGAGAGTACAGTGATGGGGGAGAGGTGCAGTGTGGGTCTGTGTACTTTAACAATGGGACACACACTCAGTGTGAGAGAGTACAGTGATGTGGGAGAGGAGCAGTGTGCGTCTGTCTATGTTAATAATGGGACACACACTCAGTGTGAGAGAGTACAGTGATGGGGGAGAGGTGTATTGTGTGTCTGTGTACTTTAATAATCGGACACACACTCAGTGTGAGAGAGTACAGTGATGGGGATAGGTGTAGTGTGGGTCTGTGTACTTTAATAATGGGACACACACTCAGTATGAGAGAGTACAGTGATGGGGGAGAGGAGCAGTGTGCGTCTGTCTATGTTAATAATGGGACACACACTCAGTGTGAGAGATTACAGTGATGGGGGAGAGGTGCAGTGTGGGTCTGTGTACTTTAATAATGGGACACACACTCAGTGTGAGAGAGTACAGTGATGGGGGAGAGGAGCAGTGTGGGTCTGTGTACTTTAGTAATGGGACACACACTCAGTATGAGAGAGTACAGTGATGGGGGAGAGGAGCAGTGTGCGTCTGTCTATGTTAATAATGGGACACACACTCAGTGTGAGAGAGTACAGTGATGGGGGAGAGGAGCAGTGTGCGTCTGTCTATGTTAATAATGGGACACACACTCAGTGTGAGAGAGTACAGTGATGGGGGAGAGGTGCAGTGTGCGTCTGTCTATGTTAACAATGGGACACACACTCAGTGTGAGAGAGTACAGTGATGGGGAGAGATGTAGTGTGGGTCTGTGTACTTTAATAATGGGACACACACTCAGTGTGAGAGAGTACAGTGATGGGGGAGAGGTGCAGTGTGAGTCTGTGTACTTTAATAATGGGACACACACTCAGTGTGAGAGAGTACAGTGATTGGGAGAGGTGCAGTGTGGGTCTGTGTACTTTAACAATGGGACACACTCAGTGTGAGAGAGTACAGTGATGTGGGAGAGGAGCAGTGTGCGTCTAACTATGTTAATAATGGGACACACACTCAGTGTGAGAGAGTACAGTGATGGGGGAGAGGTGCAGTGTGAGTCTGTGTACTTTAATAATGGGACACACACTCAGTGTGAGAGAGTACAGTGATGGGGAGAGGTGTAGTGTGGGTCTGTGTACTTTAATAATGGGACACACACTCAGTATGAGAGAGTACAGTGATGGGGGAGAGGAGCAGTGTGCGTCTGTCTATGTTAATAATGGGACACACACTCAGTGTGAGAGACTACAGTGATGGGGGAGAGGTGCAGTGTGGGTCTGTGTACTTTAATAATGGGACACACACTCAGTGTGAGAGAGTACAGTGATGGGGGAGAGGAGCAGTGTGGGTCTGTGTACTTTAGTAATGGGACACACACTCAGTATGAGAGAGTGCAGTGATGGGGGAGAGGAGCAGTGTGCGTCTGTCTATGTTAATAATGGGACACACACTCAGTGTGAGAGACTACAGTGATGGGGGAGAGGAGCAGTGTGCGTCTGTCTATGTTAATAATGGGACACACACTCAGTGTGAGAGACTACAGTGATGGGGGAGAGGTGCAGTGTGGGTCTGTGTACTTTAACAATGAGACACACACTCAGTGTGAGAGAGTACAGTGATGGGGGAGAGGAGCAGTGTGGGTCTGTGTACTTTAATAATGGGACACACACTCAGTATGAGAGAGTACAGTGATGGGGAGAGGTGTAGTGTGGGTCTGTGTACTTTAATAATGGGACACACACTCAGTATGAGAGAGTACAGTGATGGGGGAGAGGTGTAGTGTGGGTCTGTGTACTTTAACAATGAGACACACACTCAGTGTGAGAGTGTACAGTGATGGGGGAGAGGTGCAGTGTGGGTCTGTGTAGTTTAGTAATGGGACACACACTCAGTGTGAGAGAGTACAGTGATGGGGGAGAGGTGTACTGTGGGTCTGTGTACTTTAATAATGGGACACAAACTCAGTATGAGAGAGTACAGTGATGGGGGAGAGGTGCAGTGTGAGTCTGTGTACTTTAATAATGGGACACACACTCAGTGTGAGAGAGTACAGTGATGGGGGACAGGTGCAGTGTGAGTCTGTGTACTTTAATAATGGGACACACACTCAGTGTGAGAGAGTACAGTGATGGGGGAGAGGTGTAGTGTGGGTCTGTGTACTTTAATAATGGGACACACACTCACTGTGAGAGAGTACAGTGATGGGGAGAGGTGTCGTGTGGGTCTGTGTACTTTAATACTGGGACACACACTCAGTATGAGAGAGTACAGTGATGGGGAGAGGAGCAGTGTGCGTCTGTCTATGTTAATAATGGGACACACACTCAGTGTGAGAGACTACAGTGATGGGGAGAGGTGCAGTGTGGGTCTGTGTACTTTAATAATGGGACACACACTCAGTGTGAGAGAGTACAGCGATGGGGGAGAGGTGTAGTGTGGGTCTGTGTACTTTAATAATGGGACACACACTCAGTATGAGAGAGTACAGTGATGGGGAGAGGTGTAGTGTGGGTCTGTGTACTTTAATAATGGGACACACACTCAGTGTGAGAGTGTACAGTGATGGGGGAGAGGAGCAGTGTGGGTCTGTGTACTTTAACAATGAGACACACACTCAGTTGGAGAGTGTACAGTGATGGGGGAGAGGAGCAGTGTGCGTCTGTCTATGTTAATAATGGGACACACACTCAGTGTGAGACAGTACAGCGATGTGGGAGAGGAGCAGTGTGCGTCTGTCTATGTTAATAATGGGACACACACTCAGTGTGAGAGAGTACAGTGATGGGGGAGAGGTGTCGTGTGGGTCTGTGTACTTTAACAATGGGACACACACTCAGTGTGAGAGTGTACAGTGATGGGGGAGAGGTGCAGTGTGGGTCTGTGTACTTTAATAATGGGACACACACTCAGTGTGAGAGAGTACAGTGATGGGGGAGAGGTGCAGTGTGAGTCTGTGTACTTTAATAATGGGACACACACTCAGTGTGAGAGAGTACAGTGATGGGGGAGAGGTGTCGTTTGGGTCTGTGTATTTTAACAATGGGACACACACTCAGTGTGAGAGAGTACAGTGATGTGGGAGAGGAGCAGTGTGGGTCTGTGTACTTTAATAATGGGACACACACTCAGTGTGAGAGAGTACAGTGATGGGGAGAGGTGCAGTGTGCGTCTGTCTATGTTAATAATGGGACACACACTCAGTGTGAGAGAGTACAGTGATGGGGGAGAGGTGTAGTGTGGGTCTGTGTACTTTAATAATGGGACACACACTCAGTGTGAGAGAGTACAGTGATGGTGAGAGGTGTAGTGTGGGTCTGTGTACTTTAATAATGGGACACACACTCAGTGTGAGAGAGTACAGTGATGGGGGAGAGGTGTAGTGTGGGTCTGTGTACTTTAATAATGGGACACACACTCAGTGTGAGAGAGTACAGTGATGGGGGAGAGATGTAGTGTGGGTCTGTGTACTTTAATAATGGGACACCCACTCACTGTGAGAGAGTACAGTGATGGGGAGAGATGTAGTGTGGGTCTGTGTACTTTCATACTGGGACACACACTCAGTATGAGAGAGTACAGTGATGGGGAGAGGTGTAGTGTGGGTCTGTGTACTTTAATAATGGGACACACACTCACTGTGAGAGAGTACAGTGATGGTGAGAGGTGTAGTGTGGGTCTGTGTACTTTAATAATGGGACACACACTCAGTGTGAGAGAGTACAGTGATGGGGAGAGGTGTAGTGTGGGTCTGTGTACTTTAACAATGGGACACACACTCAGTGTGAGAGAGTACAGTGATGGGGGAGAGGAGCAATGTGCGTCTGTCTATGTTAATAATGGGACACACACTCAGTGTGAGAGAGTACAGTGATGGGGGAGAGGTGCAGTGTGCGTCTGTCTATGTTAACAATGGGACACACACTCAGTGTGAGAGAGTACAGTGATGGGGAGAGATGTAGTGTGGGTCTGTGTACTTTAATAATGGGACACACACTCAGTGTGAGAGAGTACAGTGATGGGGGAGAGGTGCAGTGTGAGTCTGTGTACTTTAATAATAGGACACACACTCAGTGTGAGAGAGTACAGTGATTGGGAGAGGTGCAGTGTGGGTCTGTGTACTTTAACAATGGGACACACTCAGTGTGAGAGAGTACAGTGATGGGGGAGAGGAGCAGTGTGCGTCTGTCTATGTTAATAATGGGAAACACACTCAGTGTGAGAGAGTACAGTGATGGGGGAGAGGTGCAGTGTGCGTCTGTCTATGTTAACAATGGGACACACACTCAGTGTGAGAGAGTACAGTGATGGGGAGAGATGTAGTGTGGGTCTGTGTACTTTAATAATGGGACACACACTCAGTGTGAGAGAGTACAGTGATGGGGGAGAGGTGCAGTGTGAGTCCGTGTACTTTAATAATGGGACACACACTCAGTGTGAGAGAGTACAGTGATGGGGGAGAGGTGCAGTGTGGGTCTGTGTACTTTAACAATGGGACACACACTCAGTGTGAGAGAGTACAGTGATGTGGGAGAGGAGCAGTGTGCGTCTGTCTATGTTAATAATGGGACACACACTCAGTGTGAGAGAGTACAGTGATGGGGGAGAGGTGTATTGTGGGTCTGTGTACTTTAATAATGGGACACACACTCAGTGTGAGAGAGTACAGTGATGGGGAGAGGTGTAGTGTGGGTCTGTGTACTTTAATAATGGGACACACACTCAGTATGAGAGAGTACAGTGATGGGGGAGAGGAGCAGTGTGCGTCTGTCTATGTTAATAATGGGACACACACACAGTGTGAGAGAGTACAGTGATGGGGGAGAGGAGCAGTGTGGGTCTGTGTACTTTAGTAATGGGACACACACTCAGTATGAGAGAGTACAGTGATGGGGGAGAGGAGCAGTGTGCGTCTGTCTATGTTAATAATGGGACACACACTCAGTGTGAGAGAGTACAGTGATGGGGGAGAGGAGCAGTGTGCGTCTGTCTATGTTAATAATGGGACACACACTCAGTGTGAGAGAGTACAGTGATGGGGGAGAGGTGCAGTGTGCGTCTGTCTATGTTAACAATGGGACACACACTCAGTGTGAGAGAGTACAGTGATGGGGAGAGATGTAGTGTGGGTCTGTGTACTTTAATAATGGGACACACACTCAGTGTGAGAGAGTACAGTGATGGGGGAGAGGTGCAGTGTGCGTCTGTGTACTTTAATAATGGGACACACACTCAGTGTGAGAGAGTACAGTGATTGGGAGAGGTGCAGTGTGGGTCTGTGTACTTTAACAATGGGACACACTCAGCGTGAGAGAGTACAGTGATGTGGGAGAGGAGCAGTGTGCATCTGTCTATGTTAATAATGGGACACACACTCAGTGTGAGAGAGTACAGTGATGGGGGAGAGGTGCAGTGTGAGTCTGTGTACTTTAATAATGGGACACACACTCAGTGTGAGAGAGTACAGTGATGGGGGAGAGGAGCAGTGTGGGTCTGTGTACTTTAGTAATGGGACACACACTCAGTATGAGAGAGTACAATGATGGGGGAGAGGAGCAGTGTGCGTCTGTCTATGTTAATAATGGGACACACACTCAGTGTGAGAGACTACAGTGATGGGGGAGAGGAGCAGTGTGCGTCTGTCTATGTTAATAATGGGACACACACTCAGTGTGAGAGACTACAGTGATGGGGGAGAGGTGCAGTGTGGGTCTGTGTACTTTAACAATGAGACACACACTCAGTGTGAGAGAGTACAGTGATGGGGGAGAGGAGCAGTGTGGGTCTGTGTACTTTAATAATGGGACACACACTCAGTATGAGAGAGTACAGTGATGGGGAGAGGTGTAGTGTGGGTCTGTGTACTTTAATAATGGGACACACACTCAGTATGAGAGAGTACAGTGATGGGGGAGAGGTGTAGTGTGGGTCTGTGTACTTTAACAATGAGACACACACTCAGTGTGAGAGTGTACAGTGATGGGGGAGAGGTGCAGTGTGGGTCTGTGTAGTTTAGTAATGGGACACACACTCAGTGTGAGAGAGTACAGTGATGGGGGAGAGGTGTAGTGTGGGTCTGTGTACTTTAATAATGGGACACAAACTCAGTATGAGAGAGTACAGTGATGGGGGAGAGGTGCAGTGTGAGTCTGTGTACTTTAATAATGGGACACACACTCAGTGTGAGAGAGTACAGTGATGGGGGAGAGGTGCAGTGTGAGTCTGTGTACTTTAATAATGGGACACACACTCAGTGTGAGAGAGTGCAGTGATGGGGGAGAGGTGTAGTGTGGGTCTGTGTACTTTAATAATGGGACACACACTCACTGTGAGAGAGTACAGTGATGGGGAGAGGTGTAGTGTGGGTCTGTGTACTTTAATACTGGGACACACAATCAGTATGAGAGAGTACAGTGATGGGGAGAGGAGCAGTGTGCGTCTGTCTATGTTAATAATGGGACACACACTCAGTGTGTGAGAGTACAGTGATGGGGAGAGATGTAGTGTGGGTCTGTGTACTTTAATAATGGGACACACACTCAGTGTGAGAGAGTACAGTGAAGGGGGAGAGGTGTAGTGTGGGTCTGTGTACTTTAATAATGGGACACACACTCAGTGTGAGAGAGTACAGTGATGGGGAGAGGAGCAGTGTGGGTCTGTGTACTTTAAAATTGGGACACACACTCAGTGTGAGAGAGTACAGTGATGGGGGAGAGGTGTAGTGTGCGTCTGTCTATGTTAATAATGGGGCACACACTCAGTATGAGAGACTACAGTGATGGGGGAGAGGTGTGGTGTGGGTCTGTGTACTTTAATAATGGGACACACACTCAGTGTGAGAGTGTACAGTGATGGGGGAGAGTATCAGTGTGCGTCTGTGTACTTTAATAATGGGACACACACTCAGTGTGAGAGTGTACAGTGATGGGGAGAGGTGTAGTGTGGGTCTGTGTACTTTAACAATGGGACACACACTCAGTGTGAGAGTGTACAGTGATGGGGAGAGGTGTAGTGTGGGTCTGTGTACTTTAACAATGGGACACACACTCAGTGTGAGAGAGTACAGTGATGGGGAGAGGTGTAGTGTGGGTCTGTGTACTTTAACAATGGGGCACACACTCACTGTGAGAGAGTACAGTGATGGGGAGAGGTGTAGTGTGGGTCTGTGTACTTTGATAATGGGACACACACTCACTGTGAGAGAGTACAGTGATGGAGAGAGGTGTAGTGTGGGTCTGTGTACTTTGATAATGGGACGCACACTCAGTATGAGAGAGTACAGTGATGGGGGAGAGGAGCAGTGTGCGTCTGTCTATGTTAATAATGGGACACACACTCAGTATGAGACAGTGCAGTGATGGGGAGAGGTGTAGTGTGGGTCTGTGTACTTTAATAATGGGACACACTCTCAGTGTGAGAGACCACAGTGATGGGGAGAGGTGTAGTGTGGGTCTGTGTACTTTAACAATGGGACACACACTCAATGTGAGAGAGTACAGTGATGGGGAGAGGAGCAGTGTGCGTTTGTCTATGTTAATAATGGGACACACACTCAGTGTGAGACAGTACAGTGATGTGGGAGAGGAGCAGTGTGCGTCTGTCTATGTTAATAATGGGACACACACTCAGTGTGAGAGAGTACAGTGATGGGGGAGAGGTGTCGTGTGGGTCTGTGTACTTTAACAATGGGACACACACTCAGTGTGAGAGTGTACAGTGATGGGGGAGAGGTGCAGTGTGGGTCTGTGTACTTTAATAATGGGACACACACTCAGTGTGAGAGAGTACAGTGATGGGGGAGATGTGTCGTGTGGGTCTGTGTACTTTAATAATGGGACACACACTCAATGTGAGAGAGTACAGTGATGGGGAGAGGAGCAGTGTGCGTCTGTCTATGTTAATAATGGGACACACACTCAGTGTGAGACAGTACAGTGATGTGGGAGAGGAGCAGTGTGCGTCTGTCTATGTTAATAATGGGACACACACTCAGTGTGAGAGAGTACAGTGATGGGGGAGAGGTGTCGTGTGGGTCTGTGTACTTTAACAATGGGACACACACTCAGTGTGAGAGTGTACAGTGATGGGGGAGAGGTGCAGTGTGGGTCTGTGTACTTTAATAATGGGACACACACTCAGTGTGAGAGAGTACAGTGATGGGGGAGAGGTGCAGTGTGAGTCTGTGTACTTTAATAATGGGACACACACTCAGTGTGAGAGAGTACAGTGATGGGGGAGAAGTGTCGTGTGGGTCTGTGTATTTTAACAATGGGACACACACTCAGTGTGAGAGAGTACAGTGATGTGGGAGAGGAGCAGTGTGGGTCTGTGTACTTTAATAATGGGACACACACTCAGTGTGAGAGAGTACAGTGATGGGGAGAGGTGCAGTGTGCGTCTGTCTATGTTAATAATGGGACACACACTCAGTGTGAGAGAGTACAGTGATTGGGGAGAGGAGCAGTGTGCGTCTGTCTATGTTAATAATGGGACACACACTCAGTGTGAGAGAGTACAGTGATGGGGGAGAGGAGCAATGTGCGTCTGTCTATGATAATAATGGGACACACACTCACTGTGAGAGAGTACAGTGATGGGGGAGAGGTGTAGTGTGGGTCTGTGTACTTTAATAATGGGGGACACACATTCAGTGTGAGAGAGTACAGTGATGTGGGAGAGGAGCAGTGTGCGTCTGTCTATGTTAATAATGGGACACACACTCAGTGTGAGAGAGGACAGTGATGGGGGAGAGCTGTAGTGTGGGTCTGTGTACTTTAATAATGGGACACACACAGTGTGAGAGAGTACAGTGATGGGGGAGAGGTGTAGTGTGGGTCTGTGTACTTTAATATTGGGACACACACTCAGTATGAGAGAGTACAGTGATGGGGGAGAGGAGCAGTGTGCGTCTGTCTATGTTAATAGTGGGACACACACTCAGTGTGAGAGACTACAGTGATGGGGGAGAGGTGCAGTGTGGGTCTGTGTACTTGAATAATGGGACACACACTCAGTGTGAGAGAGTACAGTGATGGGGGAGAGGAGCAGTGTGAGTCTGTGTACTTTAATAATGGGACACACACTCAGTGTGAGAGTGCACAGTGATGGGGGAGAGGAGCAGTGTGCGTCTGTGTACTTTAATAATGGGACACACACTCAGTTTGAGAGAGTACAGTGATGGGGGAGCGGTGCAGTGTGAGTCTGTGTACTTTAATAATGGGACACACACTCAGTATGAGAGAGTACAGTGTTGGGGGAGAGGAGCAGTGTGCGTCTGTCTATGTTAATAATGGGACACACACTCAGTGTGAGAGAGTACAGTGATGGGGGAGAGGAGCAGTGTGCGTCTGTCTATGTTAATAATGGGACACACACTCAGTGTGAGAGACTACAGTGATGGGGGAGAGGAGCAGTGTGCGTCTGTCTATGTTAATAATGGGACACACAGTCAGTGTGTGTGATGGGGGAGAGGTGCAGTGTGAGTCTGTGTACTTTAATAATGGGACACACACTCAGTGCGAGAGTGTACAGTGATGGGGGAGAGGAGCAGTGTGCGTCTGTGTACTTTAATAATGGGACACACACTCAGTGTGAGAGAGTACAGTGATGGGGAGAGGTGCAGTGTGGGTCTGTCTATGTTAATAATGGGACACACACTCAGTGTGAGAGACTACAGTGATGGGGGAGAGGTGCAGTGTGGGTCTGTGTACTTTAATAATGGGACACACACTCAGTGTGAGAGACTACAGGGATGGAGGAGAGGTGCAGTGTGGGTCTGTGTACTTTAATAATGGGACACATACTCAGTGTGAGAGACTACAGTGATGGGGGAGAGGTGTAGTGTGGGTCTGTGTACTTTAATAATGGGACACACACTCAGTGTGAGAGAGTACAGTGATGGGGGAGAGGTGTAGTGTGGGTCTGTGTACTTTAATAATGGGACACACACTCAGTGTGAGAGTGTACAGTGATGGGGGAGAGGTGTAGTGTGGGTCTGTGTACTTTAATAATGGGACACACACTCAGTGTGAGAGAGTACAGTGATGAGGGAGAGGTGCAGTGTGGGTCTGTGTACTTTAATAATGGGACACACACTCAGTGTGAGAGACTACAGTGATGGGGAGAGGTGCAGTGTGGGTCTGTGTACTTTAATAATGGGACACACACTCAGTGTGAGAGAGTACAGTGATGGGGGAGAGGTGTAGTGTGGGTCTGTGTACGTTAATAATGGGACACACGCTCAGTGTGAGAGACTACAGTGATGGGGAGAGGTGTAGTGTGGGTCTGTGTACGTAAAAAATGGGACACACACTCAGTGTGAGAGAGTACAGTGATGGGGGAGAGGTGTAGTGTGGGTCTGTGTACTTTAATAATGGGACACACACTCAGTGTGAGAGAGTACAGTGATGGGGAGAGGTGTAGTGTGGGTCCGTGTACTTTAATAATGGGACACACACTCAGTGTGAGAGAGTACAGTGATGGGGAGAGGAGCAGTGTGCGTCTGTCTATGTTAATAATGGGACACACACTCAGTGTGAGAGAGTACAGTGATGGGGGAGAGGAGCAGTGTGCGTCTGTCTATGTTAATAATGGGACACACACTCAGTGTGAGAGACTACAATGATGGGGGAGAGGTGCAGTGTGGGTCTGTGTACTTTAATAATGGGACACACACTCTGTGTGAGAGAGTACAGTGATGGGGGAGAGGTGCAGTGTGAGTCTGTGTACTTTAATAATGGGACACACACTCAGTGTGAGAGACTACAGTGATGGGGGAGAGGAGCAGTGTGCGTCTGTGTACTTTAATAATGGGACACACACTCAGTGTGAGAGAGTACAGTGATGGGGGAGAGGTGCAGTGTGAGTCTGTGTACTTTAATAATGGGACACACACTCAGTATGAGAGAGTACAGTGATGGGGGAGAGGTGCAGTGTGGGTCTGTGTACTTTAACAATGGGACACACACTCAGTGCGAGAGAGTACAGTGATGGGGGAGAGGTGTAGTGTGGGTCTGTATACTTTAATAATGGGACACACACTCAGTGTGAGAGTGTACAGTGATGGGGGAGAGGAGCAGTGTGCGTCTGTGTACTTTAACAATGGGACACACACTCACTGTGAGAGAGTACAGTGATGGGGGAGAGGTGCAGTGTGGGTCTGTGTACTTTAACAATGGGACACACACTCAGTGTGAGAGAGTACAGTGATGTGGGAGAGGAGCAGTGTGCGTCTGTCTATGTTAATAATGGGACACACACTCAGTGTGAGAGAGTACAGTGATGGGGGAGATGTGTAGTGTGGGTCTGTGTACTTTAATAATGGGACACACACTCACTGTGAGAGAGTACAGTGATGGGGAGAGGTGTAGTGTGGGTCTGTGTACTTTAATAATGGGTCACACACTCAGTATGAGAGAGTACAGTGATGGGGGAGAGGAGCAGTGTGCGTCTGTCTATGTTAATAATGGGACACACACTCAGTGTGAGAGACTACAGTGATGGGGAGAGGTGCAGTGTGGGTCTGTGTACTTTAATAATGGGACACACACTCAGTATGAGAGAGTACAGTGATGGGGAGAGGTGTAGTGTGGGTCTGTGTACTTTAATAATGGGACACACACTCAGTGTGAGAGAGTACAGTGATTGGGAGAGGTGCAGTGTGGGTCTGTGTAATTTAACAATGGGACACACTCAGTGTGAGAGAGTACAGTGATGTGGGAGAGGAGCAGTGTGCGTCTGTCTATGTTAATAATGGGACACACACTCAGTGTGAGAGAGTACAGTGATGGGGGAGAGCTGTAGTGTGGGTCTGTGTACTTTAATAATGGGACACACACAGTGTGAGAGAGTACAGTGATGGGGGAGAGGTGTAGTGTGGGTCTGTGTACTTTAATATTGGGACACACACTCAGTATGAGAGAGTACAGTGATGGGGGAGAGGAGCAGTGTGCGTCTGTCTATGTTAATAGTGGGACACACACTCAGTGTGAGAGACTACAGTGATGGGGGAGAGGTGCAGTGTGGGTCTGTGTACTTGAATAATGGGACACACACTCAGTGTGAGAGAGTACAGTGATGGGGGAGAGGAGCAGTGTGAGTCTGTGTACTTTAATAATGGGACACACACTCAGTGTGAGAGTGCACAGTGATGGGGACAGGAGCAGTGTGCGTCTGTGTACTTTAATAATGGGACACACACTCAGTTTGAGAGAGTACAGTGATGGGGGAGAGGTGCAGTGTGAGTCTGTGTACTTTAATAATGGGACACACACTCAGTATGAGAGAGTACAGTGTTGGGGGAGAGGAGCAGTGTGCGTCTGTCTATGTTAATAATGGGACACACACTCAGTGTGAGAGAGTACAGTGATGGGGGAGAGGAGCAGTGTGCGTCTGTCTATGTTAATAATGGGACACACACTCAGTGTGAGAGACTACAGTGATGGGGGAGAGGAGCAGTGTGCGTCTGTCTATGTTAATAATGGGACACACAGTCAGTGTGTGTGATGGGGGAGAGGTGCAGTGTGAGTCTGTGTACTTTAATAATGGGACACACACTCAGTGCGAGAGTGTACAGTGATGGGGGAGAGGAGCAGTGTGCGTCTGTGTACTTTAATAATGGGACACACACTCAGTGTGAGAGAGTACAGTGATGGGGAGAGGTGCAGTGTGGGTCTGTCTATGTTAATAATGGGACACACACTCAGTGTGAGATACTACAGTGATGGGGGAGAGGTGCAGTGTGGGTCTGTGTACTTTAATAATGGGACACACACTCAGTGTGAGAGACTACAGTGATGGAGGAGAGGTGCAGTGTGGGTCTGTGTACTTTAATAATGGGACACATACTCAGTGTGAGAGACTACAGTGATGGGGGAGAGGTGTAGTGTGGGTCTGTGTACTTTAATAATGGGACACACACTCAGTGTGAGAGAGTACAGTGATGGGGGAGAGGTGTAGTGTGGGTCTGTGTACTTTAATAATGGGACACACACTCAGTGTGAGAGTGGACAGTGATGGGGGAGAGGTGTAGTGTGGGTCTGTGTACTTTAATAATGGGACACACACTCTGTGTGAGAGAGTACAGTGATGAGGGAGAGGTGCAGTGTGGGTCTGTGTACTTTAATAATGGGACACACACTCAGTGTGAGAGACTACAGTGATGGGGAGAGGTGCAGTGTGGGTCTGTGTACTTTAATAATGGGACACACACTCAGTGTGAGAGAGTACAGTGATGGGGGAGAGGTGTAGTGTGGGTCTGTGTACAATAATAATGGGACACACGCTCAGTGTGAGAGACTACAGTGATGGGGAGAGGTGTAGTGTGGGTCTGTGTACGTTAATAATGGGACACACACTCAGTATGAGAGAGTACAGTGATGGGGGAGAGGTGTAGTGTGGGTCTGTGTACTTTAATAATGGGACACACACTCAGTGTGAGAGAGTACAGTGATGGGGAGAGGAGCAGTGTGCGTCTGTCTATGTTAATAATGGGACACACACTCAGTGTGAGAGAGTACAGTGATGGGGGAGAGGAGCAGTGTGCGTCTGTCTATGTTAATAATGGGACACACACTCAGTGTGAGAGACTACAATGATGGGGGAGAGGTGCAGTGTGGGTCTGTGTACTTTAATAATGGGACACACACTCAGTGTGAGAGAGTACAGTGATGGGGGAGAGGTGCAGTGTGAGTCTGTGTACTTTAATAATGGGACACACACTCAGTGTGAGAGACTACAGTGATGGGGGAGAGGAGCAGTGTGCGTCTGTGTACTTTAATAATGGGACACACACTCAGTGTGAGAGAGTACAGTGATGGGGGAGAGGTGCAGTGTGAGTCTGTGTACTTTAATAATGGGACACACACTCAGTATGAGAGAGTACAGTGATGGGGGAGAGGTGTAGTGTGGGTCTGTGTATGTTAATAATGGGACACACGCTCAGTGTGAGAGACTACAGTGATGGGGAGAGGTGTAGTGTGGGTCTGTGTACGTTAATAATGGGACACACACTCAGTGTGAGAGAGTACAGTGATGGGGGAGAGGTGTAGTGTGGATCTGTGTACTTTAATAATGGGACACACACTCAGTGTGAGAGAGTACAGTGATGGGGAGAGGTGAAGTGTGGGTCCGTGTACTTTAATAATGGGACACACACTCAGTGTGAGAGAGTACAGTGATGGGGAGAGGAGCAGTGTGCGTCTGTCGATGTTAATAATGGGACACACACTCAGTGTGAGAGAGTACAGTGATGGGGGAGAGGAGCAGTGTGCGTCTGTCTATGTTAATAATGGGACACACACTCAGTGTGAGAGACTACAATGATGGGGGAGAGGTGCAGTGTGGGTCTGTGTACTTTAATAATGGGACACACACTCTGTGTGAGAGAGTACAGTGATGGGGGAGAGGTGCAGTGTGAGTCTGTGTACTTTAATAATGGGACACACACTCAGTGTGAGAGACTACAGTGATGGGGGAGAGGAGCAGTGTGCGTCTGTGTACTTTAATAATGGGACACACACTCAGTGTGAGAGAGTACAGTGATGGGGGAGAGGTGCAGTGTGAGTCTGTGTACTTTAATAATGGGACACACACTCAGTATGAGAGAGTACAGTGATGGGGGAGAGGTGCAGTGTGGGTCTGTGTACTTTAACAATGGGACACACACTCAGTGCGAGAGAGTACAGTGATGGGGGAGAGGTGTAGTGTGGGTCTGTATACTTTAATAATGGGACACACACTCAGTGTGAGAGTGTACAGTGATGGGGGAGAGGAGCAGTGTGCGTCTGTGTACTTTAACAATGGGACACACACTCACTGTGAGAGAGTACAGTGATGGGGGAGAGGTGCAGTGTGGGTCTGTGTACTTTAACAATGGGACACACACTCAGTGTGAGAGAGTACAGTGATGTGGGAGAGGAGCAGTGTGCGTCTGTCTATGTTAATAATGGGACACACACTCAGTGTGAGAGAGTACAGTGATGGGGGAGAGGTGTAGTGTGGGTCTGTGTACTTTAATAATGGGACACACACTCACTGTGAGAGAGTACAGTGATGGGGAGAGGTGTAGTGTGGGTCTGTGTACTTTAATAATGGGTCACACACTCAGTATGAGAGAGTACAGTGATGGGGGAGAGGAGCAGTGTGCGTCTGTCTATGTTAATAATGGGACACACACTCAGTGTGAGAGACTACAGTGATGGGGAGAGGTGCAGTGTGGGTCTGTGTACTTTAATAATGGGACACACACTCAGTGTGAGAGAGTACAGCGATGGGGGAGAGGTGTAGTGTGGGTCTGTGTACTTTAATAATGGGACACACACTCAGTATGAGAGAGTACAGTGATGGGGAGAGGTGTAGTGTGGGTCTGTGTACTTTAACAATGAGACACACACTCAGTGTGAGAGTGTACAGTGATGGGGGAGAGGAGCAGTGTGGGTCTGTGTACTTTAACAATGAGACACACACTCAGTTGGAGAGTGTACAGTGATGGGGGAGAGGTGCAGTGTGGGTCTGTGTAGGTTAGTAATGGGACACACACTCAGTGTAAGAGTGTACAGTGATGGGAGAGAGGTGTAGTGTGGGTCTGTGTACTTTAATAATGGGACACACACTCAGTGTGAGAGAGTACAGTGATGGTGAGAGGTGTAGTGTGGGTCTGTGTACTTTAATAATGGGACACACACTCAGTGTGAGAGAGTACAGTGATGGGGGAGAGGTGTAGTGTGGGTCTGTGTACTTTAATAATGGGACACACACTCAGTGTGAGAGAGTACAGTGATGGGGGAGAGATGTAGTGTGGGTCTGTGTACTTTAATAATGGGACACACACTCACTGTGAGAGAGTACAGTGATGGGGAGAGATGTAGTGTGGGTCTGTGTACTTTCATACTGGGACACACACTCAGTATGAGAGAGTACAGTGATGGGGGAGTGGTGTAGTGTGGGTCTGTGTACTTTAATAATGGGACACACACACAGTGTGAGAGAGTACAGTGATGGGGGAGAGGAGCAGTGTGCGTCTGTCTATGTTAATAATGGGACACACACTCAGTATGAGAGAGGACAGTGATGGGGAGAAGTGTAGTGTGGGTCTGTGTACTTTGATAATGGGACACACACTCAGTATGAGAGTGTACAGTGATGGGGAGAGGAGCAGTGTGCGTCTGTCTATGTTAATAATGGGACACACACTCAGTGTGAGAGACTACAGTGATGGGGAGAGGTGTAGTGTGGGTCTGTGTACTTTAACAATGGGACACACACTCAGTGTGAGAGAGTACAGTGATGGGGGAGAGGAGCAATGTGCGTCTGTCTATGTTAATAATGGGACTCACACTCAGTGTGAGAGAGTACAGTGATGGGGGAGAGGTGCAGTGTGCGTCTGTCTATGTTAACAATGGGACACACACTCAGTGTGAGAGACTACAGTGATGGGGAGAGATGTAGTGTGGGTCTGTGTACTTTAATAATGGGACACACACTCAGTGTGAGAGAGTACAGTGATGGGGGAGAGGAGCAGTGTGAGTCTGTGTACTTTAATAATGGGACACACACTCAGTGTGAGAGTGCACAGTGATGGGGGAGAGGAGCAGTGTGCGTCTGTGTACTTTAATAATGGGACACACACTCAGTTTGAGAGAGTACAGTGATGGGGGAGAGGTGCAGTGTGAGTCTGTGTACTTTAATAATGGGACACACACTCAGTATGAGAGAGTACAGTGATGGGGGAGAGGTGTAGTGTGGGTCTGTGTACTTTAATAATGGGACACACACAGTGTGAGAGAGTACAGTGATGGGGGAGAGGTGTAGTGTGGGTCTGTGTACTTTAATATTGGGACACACACTCAGTATGAGAGAGTACAGTGATGGGGGAGAGGAGCAGTGTGCGTCTGTCTATGTTAATAATGGGACACACACTCAGTGTGAGAGAGTACAGCGATGGGGGAGAGGTGTAGTGTGGGTCTGTGTACTTTAATAATGGGACACACACTCAGTATGAGAGAGTACAGTGATGGGGAGAGGTGTAGTGTGGGTCTGTGTACTTTAACAATGAGACACACACTCAGTGTGAGAGTGTACAGTGATGGGGGAGAGGAGCAGTGTGGGTCTGTGTACTTTAACAATGAGACACACACTCAGTTGGAGAGTGTACAGTGATGGGGGAGAGGTGCAGTGTGGGTCTGTGTAGGTTAGTAATGGGACACACACTCAGTGTAAGAGTGTACAGTGATGGGAGAGAGGTGTAGTGTGGGTCTGTGTACTTTAATAATGGGACACACACTCAGTGTGAGAGAGTACAGTGATGGTGAGAGGTGTAGTGTGGGTCTGTGTACTTTAATAATGGGACACACACTCAGTGTGAGAGAGTACAGTGATGGGGGAGAGGTGTAGTGTGGGTCTGTGTACTTTAATAATGGGACACACACTCAGTGTGAGAGAGTACAGTGATGGGGGAGAGATGTAGTGTGGGTCTGTGTACTTTAATAATGGGACACACACTCACTGTGAGAGAGTACAGTGATGGGGAGAGATGTAGTGTGGGTCTGTGTACTTTCATACTGGGACACACACTCAGTATGAGAGAGTACAGTGATGGGGGAGAGGTGTAGTGTGGGTCTGTGTACTTTAATAATGGGACACACACACAGTGTGAGAGAGTACAGTGATGGGGGAGAGGAGCAGTGTGCGTCTGTCTATGTTAATAATGGGACACACACTCAGTATGAGAGAGGACAGTGATGGGGAGAAGTGTAGTGTGGGTCTGTGTACTTTGATAATGGGACACACACTCAGTATGAGAGAGTACAGTGATGGGGAGAGGAGCAGTGTGCGTCTGTCTATGTTAATAATGGGACACACACTCAGTGTGAGAGAGTACAGTGATGGGGAGAGGTGTAGTGTGGGTCTGTGTACTTTAACAATGGGACACACACTCAGTGTGAGAGAGTACAGTGATGGGGGAGAGGAGCAATGTGCGTCTGTCTATGTTAATAATGGGACACACACTCAGTGTGAGAGAGTACAGTGATGGGGGAGAGGTGCAGTGTGCGTCTGTCTATGTTAACAATGGGACACACACTCAGTGTGAGAGAGTACAGTGATGGGGAGAG
This sequence comes from Chiloscyllium plagiosum, assembly GCF_037043375.1. Classification (NCBI taxonomy): domain Eukaryota; kingdom Metazoa; phylum Chordata; class Chondrichthyes; order Orectolobiformes; family Hemiscylliidae; genus Chiloscyllium; species Chiloscyllium plagiosum. The sequence continues at coordinate 57,235,728 of NW_028270173.1, forward strand.
ATGTAGTGTGGGTCTGTGTACTTTAATAATGGGACACACACTCAGTGTGAGAGAGTACAGTGATGGGGGAGAGGTGCAGTGTGAGTCTGTGTACTTTAATAATGGGACACACACTCAGTGTGAGAGAGTACAGTGATTGGGAGAGGTGCAGTGTGGGTCTGTGTACTTTAGCAATGGGACACACTCAGTGAGAGAGAGTACAGTGATGTGGGAGAGGAGCAGTGTGCGTCTGTCTATGTTAATAATGGGACACACACTCAGTGTGAGAGAGTACAGTGATGGGGGAGAGCTGTAGTGTGGGTCTGTGTACTTTAATAATGGGACACACACAGTGTGAGAGAGTACAGTGATGGGGGAGAGGTGTAGTGTGGGTCTGTGTACTTTAATATTGGGACACACACTCAGTATGAGAGAGTACAGTGATGGGGGAGAGGAGCAGTGTGCGTCTGTCTATGTTAATAGTGGGACACACACTCAGTGTGAGAGACTACAGTGATGGGGGAGAGGTGCAGTGTGGGTCTGTGTACTTGAATAATGGGACACACACTCAGTGTGAGAGAGTACAGTGATGGGGGAGAGGAGCAGTGTGAGTCTGTGTACTTTAATAATGGGACACACACTCAGTGTGAGAGTGCACAGTGTTGGGGGAGAGGAGCAGTGTGCGTCTGTGTACTTTAATAATGGGACACACACTCAGTTTGAGAGAGTATAGTGATGGGGGAGAGGTGCAGTGTGAGTCTGTGTACTTTAATAATGGGACACACACTCAGTATGAGAGAGTACAGTGTTGGGGGAGAGGAGCAGTGTGCGTCTGTCTATGTTAATAATGGGACACACACTCAGTGTGAGAGAGTACAGTGATGGGGGAGAAGAGCAGTGTGCGTCTGTCTATGTTAATAATGGGACACACACTCAGTGTGAGAGACTACAGTGATGGGGGAGAGGAGCAGTGTGCGTCTGTCTATGTTAATAATGGGACACACAGTCAGTGTGTGTGATGGGGGAGAGGTGCAGTGTGAGTCTGTGTACTTTAATAATGGGACACACAGTCAGTGCGAGAGTGTACAGTGATGGGGGAGAGGAGCAGTGTGCGTCTGTGTACTTTAATAATGGGACACACACTCAGTGTGAGAGAGTACAGTGATGGGGAGAGGTGCAGTGTGGGTCTGTCTATGTTAATAATGGGACACACACTCAGTGTGAGATACTACAGTGATGGGGGAGAGGTGCAGTGTGGGTCTGTGTACTTTAATAATGGGACACATACTCAGTGTGAGAGACTACAGTGATGGGGGAGAGGTATAGTGTGGGTCTGTGTACTTTAATAATGGGACACACACTCAGTGTGAGAGAGTACAGTGATGGGGGAGAGGTGTAGTGTGGGTCTGTGTACTTTATTAATGGGACACACACTCAGTGTGAGAGTGGACAGTGATGGGGGAGAGGTGTAGTGTGGGTCTGTGTACTTTAATAATGGGACACACACTCTGTGTGAGAGAGTACAGTGATGAGGGAGAGGTGCAGTGTGGGTCTGTGTACTTTAATAATGGGACACACACTCAGTGTGAGAGAATACAGTGATGGGGAGAGGTGCAGTGTGGGTCTGTGTACTTTAATAATGGGACACACACTCAGTGTGAGAGAGTACAGTGATGGGGGAGAGGTGTAGTGTGGGTCTGTGTACGTTAATAATGGGACACACGCTCAGTGTGAGAGACTACAGTGATGGGGAGAGGTGTAGTGTGGGTCTGTGTACGTTAATAATGGGACACACACTCAGTGTGAGAGAGTACAGTGATGGGGGAGAGGTGTAGTGTGGGTCTGTGTACTTTAATAATGGGACACACACTCAGTGTGAGAGAGTACAGTGATGGGGAGAGGTGTAGTGTGGGTCCGTGTACTTTAATAATGGGACACACACTCAGTGTGAGAGAGTACAGTGATGGGGAGAGGAGCAGTGTGCATCTGTCTATGTTAATAATGGGACACACACTCAGTGTGAGAGAGTACAGTGATGGGGGAGAGGAGCAGTGTGCGTCTGTCTATGTTAATAATGGGACACACACTCAGTGTGAGAGACTACAATGATGGGGGAGAGGTGCAGTGTGGGTCTGTGTACTTTAATAATGGGACACACACTCAGTGTGAGAGAGTACAGTGATGGGGGAGAGGTGCAGTGTGAGTCTGTGTACTTTAATAATGGGACACACACTCAGTGTGAGAGACTACAGTGATGGGGGAGAGGAGCAGTGTGCGTCTGTGTACTTTAATAATGGGACACACACTCAGTGTGAGAGAGTACAGTGATGGGGGAGAGGTGCAGTGTGAGTCTGTGTACTTTAATAATGGGACACACACTCAGTATGAGAGAGTACAGTGATGGGGGAGAGGTGCAGTGTGGGTCTGTGTACTTTAACAATGGGACACACACTCACTGTGAGAGAGTACAGTGATGTGGGAGAGGAGCAGTGTGCGTCTGTCTATGTTAATAATGGGACACACACTCAGTGTGAGAGAGTACAGTGAAGGGGGAGAGGTGTAGTGTGGGTCTGTGTACTTTAATAAGGGGACACACACTCACTGTGAGAGAGTACAGTGATGGGGGAGAGGTGCAGTGTGGGTCTGTGTACTTTAACAATGGGACACACACTCAGTGTGAGAGAGTACAGTGATGGGGGAGAGGTGTAGTGTGGGTCTGTGTACTTTAACAATGGGACACACACTCAGTGTGAGAGAGTACAGTGATGGGGGAGAGGAGCAGTGTGCGTCTGTCTATGTTAATAATGGGACACACACTCAGTGTGAGAGACTACAGTGATGGGGAGAGGTGTAGTGTGGGTCTGTGTACTTTAATAATGGGACACACACTCACTGTGAGAGAGTACAGTGATGGGGAGAGGTGTAGTGTGGGTCTGTGTACTTTAATAATGGGACATACACTCACTGTGAGAGAGTACAGTGATGGGGGAGAGGAGCAGTGTGCGTCTGTCTATGTTAATAATGGGACACACACTCAGTGTGAGAGACTACAGTGATGGGGAGAGGTGCAGTGTGGGTCTGTGTACTTTAACAATGAGACACACACTCAGTGTGAGAGTGTACAGTGATGGGGGAGAGGAGCAGTGTGGGTCTGTGTACTTTAGTAATGGGACACACACTCAGTGTGAGAGAGTACAGTGATGGGGGAGAGGAGCAGTGTGGGTCTGTGTACTTTAATAATGGGACACACACTCAGTATGAGAGAGTACAGTGATGGGGAGAGGTGTAGTATGGGTCTGTGTACTTTAATAATGGGACACACACTCAGTGTGAGAGTGTACAGTGATGGGGGAGAGGAGCAGTGTGGGTCTGTGTACTTTAATAATGAGACACACACTCAGTTGGAGAGTGTACAGTGATGGGGGAGAGGTGCAGTGTGGGTCTGTGTAGTTTAGTAATGGGACACACACTCAGTGTAAGAGTGTACAGTGATGGGAGAGAGGCGTAGTGTGGGTCTGTGTACTTTAATAATGGGACACACACTCAGTGTGAGAGAGTACAGTGATGGGGGAGAGGTGTAGTGTGGGTCTGTGTACTTTAATAATGGGACACAAACTCAGTATGAGAGAGTACAGTGATGGGGGAGAGGTGCAGTGTGAGTCTGTGTGCTTTAATAATGGGACACACACTCAGTATGAGAGAGTACAGTGATGGGGGAGAGGTGCAGTGTGCGTCTGTCTATGTTAATAATGGGACACACACTCAGTGTGAGAGAGTACAGTGATGGGGGAGAGGTGTAGTGTGGGTCTGTGTACTTTAATAATGGGACACACACTCACTGTGAGAGAGTACAGTGATGGTGAGAGGTGTAGTGTGGGTCTGTGTACTTTAATAATGGGACACACACTCAGTGTGAGAGAGTACAGTGATGGGGGAGAGGTGTAGTGTGGGTCTGTGTACTTTAATAATGGGACACACACTCAGTGTGAGAGAGTACAGTGATGGGGGAGAGATGTAGTGTGGGTCTGTGTACTTTCATACTGGGACACACACTCAGTATGAGAGAGTACAGTGATGGGGAGAGGTGTAGTGTGGGTCTGTGTACTTTAATAATGGGACACACACTCACTGTGAGAGAGTACAGTGATGGTGAGAGGTGTAGTGTGGGTCTGTGTACTTTCATAATGGGACACACACTCAGTGTGAGAGAGTACAGTGATGGGGAGAGGTGTAGTGTGGGTCTGTGTACTTTGATAATGGGACACACACTCAGTATGAGAGAGTACAGTGATGGGGAGAGGAGCAGTGTGCGTCTGTCTATGTTAATAATGGGACACACACTCAGTGTGAGAGAGTACAGTGATGGGGAGAGGTGTAGTGTGGGTCTGTGTACTTTAACAATGGGACACACACTCAGTGTGAGAGAGTACAGTGATGGGGGAGAGGAGCAGTGTGCGTCTGTCTATGTTAATAATGGGACACACACTCAGTATGAGAGAGTACAGTGATGGGGGAGAGGAGCAATGTGCGTCTGTCTATGTTAATAATGGGACACACACTCAGTGTGAGAGAGTACAGTGATGGGGGAGAGGTGCAGTGTGCGTCTGTCTATGTTAACAATGGGACACACACTCAGTGTGAGAGAGTACAGTGATGGGGAGAGATGTAGTGTGGGTCTGTGTACTTTAATAATGGGACACACACTCAGTGTGAGAGAGTACAGTGATGGGGGAGAGGTGCAGTGTGAGTCTGTGTACTTTAATAATGGGACACACACTCAGTGTGAGAAAGTACAGTGATTGGGAGAGGTGCAGTGTGGGTCTGTGTACTTTAACAATGGGACACACTCAGTGTGAGAGAGTACAGTGATGTGGGAGAGGAGCAGTGTGCATCTGTCTATGTTAATAATGGGACACACACTCAGTGTGAGAGAGTACAGTGATGGGGTAGAGGTGCAGTGTGCGTCTGTCTATGTTAACAATGGGACACACACTCAGTGTGAGAGAGTACAGTGATGGGGAGAGATGTAGTGTGGGTCTGTGTACTTTAATAATGGGACACACACTCAGTGTGAGAGAGTACAGTGATGGGGGAGAGGTGCAGTGTGAGTCCGTGTACTTTAATAATGGGACACACACTCAGTGTGAGAGAGTACAGTGATGGGGGAGAGGTGCAGTGTGGGTCTGTGTACTTTAACAATGGGACACACACTCAGTGTGAGAGAGTACAGTGATGGGGGAGAGGAGCAGTGTGCGTCTGTCTATGTTAATAATGGGACACACACTCAGTGTGAGAGAGTACAGTGATGGGGGAGAGGTGTATTGTGGGTCTGTGTACTTTAATAATGGGACACACACTCACTGTGAGAGAGTACAGTGATGGGGAGAGGTGTAGTGTGGGTCGGTGTACTTTAATAATGGGACACACACTCAGTATGAGAGAGTACAGTGATGGGGGAGAGGAGCAGTGTGAGTCTGTGTACTTTAATAATGGGACACACACTCAGTGTGAGAGAGTACAGTGAAGGGGGAGAGGAGCAGTGTGCGTCTGTCTATGTTAATAATGGGACACACACTCACTGTGAGAGAGTACAGTGATGGGGGAGAGGTGTAGTGTGGGTCTGTGTACTTTAATAATGGGACACACACTCAGTGTGAGAGATTACAGTGATGGGGGAGAGGAGCAGTGTGGGTCTGTGTACTTTAGTAATGGGACACACACTCAGTATGAGAGAGTACAGTGATGGGGGAGAGGAGCAGTGTGCGTCTGTCTATGTTAATAATGGGACACACACTCAGTGTGAGAGAGTACAGTGATGGGGGAGAGGAGCAGTGTGCGTCTGTCTATGTTAATAATGGGACACACACTCAGTATGAGAGAGTACAGTGATGGGGGAGAGGTGCAGTGTGCTTCTGTGTACTTTAACAATGAGACACACACTCAGTGTGAGAGTGTACAGTGATGGGGGAGAGGAGCAGTGTGGGTCTGTGTACTTTAATAATGGGACACACACTCAGTGTGAGAGAGTACAGTGATGGGGGAGAGGTGCAGTGTGCGTCTGTCTATGTTAATAATGGGACACACACTCAGTGTGAGAGAGTACAGTGATGGGGGAGAGGTGTAGTGTGGGTCTGTGTACTTTAATAATGGGACACACACTCACTGTGAGAGAGTACAGTGATGGTGAGAGGTGTAGTGTGGGTCTGTGTACTTTAATAATGGGACACACACTCAGTGTGAGAGAGTACAGTGATGGGGGAGAGGTGTAGTGTGGGTCTGTGTACTTTAATAATGGGACACACACTCAGTGTGAGAGAGTACAGTGATGGGGGAGAGATGTAGTGTGGGTCTGTGTACTTTCATACTGGGACACACACTCAGTATGAGAGAGTACAGTGATGGGGAGAGGTGTAGTGTGGGTCTGTGTACTTTAATAATGGGACACACACTCACTGTGAGAGAGTACAGTGATGGTGAGAGGTGTAGTGTGGGTCTGTGTACTTTCATAATGGGACACACACTCAGTGTGAGAGAGTACAGTGATGGGGAGAGGTGTAGTGTGGGTCTGTGTACTTTGATAATGGGACACACACTCAGTATGAGAGAGTACAGTGATGGGGAGAGGAGCAGTGTGCGTCTGTCTATGTTAATAATGGGACACACACTCAGTGTGAGAGAGTACAGTGATGGGGAGAGGTGTAGTGTGGGTCTGTGTACTTTAACAATGGGACACACACTCAGTGTGAGAGAGTACAGTGATGGGGGAGAGGAGCAGTGTGCGTCTGTCTATGTTAATAATGGGACACACACTCAGTATGAGAGAGTACAGTGATGGGGGAGAGGAGCAATGTGCGTCTGTCTATGTTAATAATGGGACACACACTCAGTGTGAGAGAGTACAGTGATGGGGGAGAGGTGCAGTGTGCGTCTGTCTATGTTAACAATGGGACACACACTCAGTGTGAGAGAGTACAGTGATGGGGAGAGATGTAGTGTGGGTCTGTGTACTTTAATAATGGGACACACACTCAGTGTGAGAGAGTACAGTGATGGGGGAGAGGTGCAGTGTGAGTCTGTGTACTTTAATAATGGGACACACACTCAGTGTGAGAAAGTACAGTGATTGGGAGAGGTGCAGTGTGGGTCTGTGTACTTTAACAATGGGACACACACTCAGTGTGAGAGTGTACAGTGATGGGGGAGAGGAGCAGTGTGGGTCTGTGTACTTTAGTAATGGGACACACACTCAGTGTGAGAGAGTACAGTGATGGGGGAGAGGAGCAGTGTGGGTCTGTGTACTTTAATAATGGGACACACACTCAGTATGAGAGAGTACAGTGATGGGGAGAGGTGTAGTATGGGTCTGTGTACTTTAATAATGGGACACACACTCAGTATGAGAGAGTACAGTGATGGGGGAGAGGTGTAGTGTGGGTCTGTGTACTTTAACAATGAGACACACACTCAGTGTGCGAGTGTACAGTGATGGGGGAGAGGAGCAGTGTGGGTCTGTGTACTTTAACAATGAGACACACACTCAGTGTGAGAGTGTACAGTGATGGAGGAGAGGTGCAGTGTGGGTCTGTGTAGTTTAGTAATGGGACACACACTCAGTGTGAGAGAGTACAGTGATGGGGGAGAGGTGTAGTGTGGGTCTGTGTACTTTAATAATGGGACACACACTCACTGTGAGAGAGTACAGTGATGGGGAGAGGTGTAGTGTGGGTCTGTGTACTTTAATACTGGGACACACACTCAGTATGAGAGAGTACAGTGATGGGGGACAAGTGCAGTGTGGGTCTGTGTACTTTAATAATGGGACACACACTCAGTGTGAGAGAGTACAGTGATGGGGGAGAGGTGCAGTGTGAGTCTGTGTACTTTAATAATGGGACACACACTCAGTGTGAGAGAGTACAGTGATGGGGGAGAGGTGTAGTGTGGGTCTGTGTACTTTAATAATGGGACACACACTCACTGTGAGAGAGTACAGTGATGGGGAGAGGTGTAGTGTGGGTCTGTGTACTTTAATACTGGGACACACACTCAGTATGAGAGAGTACAGTGACGGGGGAGAGGTGTAGTGTGCGTCTGTCTATGTTAATAATGGGACACACACTCAGTATGAGACAGTACAGTGATGGGGAGAGGTGTAGTGTGGGTCTGTGTACTTTAATAATGGGACACACACTCAGTGTGAGAGAGTACAGTGATGGGGGAGAGGTGTAGTGTGCGTCTGTCTATGTTAATAATGGGACACACACTCAGTATGAGAGAGTACAGTGATGGGGGAGAGGTGTAGTGTGGGTCTGTGTACGTTAATAATGGGACACACGCTCAGTGTGAGAGACTACAGTGATGGGGAGAGGTGTAGTGTGGGTCTGTGTACGTTAATAATGGGACACACACTCAGTGTGAGAGAGTACAGTGATGGGGGAGAGGTGTAGTGTGGATCTGTGTACTTTAATAATGGGACACACACTCAGTGTGAGAGAGTACAGTGATGGGGAGAGGTGAAGTGTGGGTCCGTGTACTTTAATAATGGGACACACACTCAGTGTGAGAGAGTACAGTGATGGGGAGAGGAGCAGTGTGCGTCTGTCGATGTTAATAATGGGACACACACTCAGTGTGAGAGAGTACAGTGATGGGGGAGAGGAGCAGTGTGCGTCTGTCTATGTTAATAATGGGACACACACTCAGTGTGAGAGACTACAATGATGGGGGAGAGGTGCAGTGTGGGTCTGTGTACTTTAATAATGGGACACACACTCTGTGTGAGAGAGTACAGTGATGGGGGAGAGGTGCAGTGTGAGTCTGTGTACTTTAATAATGGGACACACACTCAGTGTGAGAGACTACAGTGATGGCGGAGAGGAGCAGTGTGCGTCTGTGTACTTTAATAATGGGACACACACTCAGTGTGAGAGAGTACAGTGATGGGGGAGAGGTGCAGTGTGAGTCTGTGTACTTTAATAATGGGACACACACTCAGTAGGAGAGAGTACAGTGATGGGGGAGAGGTGCAGTGTGGGTCTGTGTACTTTAACAATGGGACACACACTCAGTGCGAGAGAGTACAGTGATGGGGGAGAGGTGTAGTGTGGGTCTGTATACTTTAATAATGGGACACACACTCAGTGTGAGAGTGTACAGTGATGGGGGAGAGGAGCAGTGTGCGTCTGTGTACTTTAATAATGGGACACACACTCACTGTGAGAGAGTACAGTGATGGGGGAGAGGTGCAGTGTGGGTCTGTGTACTTTAACAATGGGACACACACTCAGTGTGAGAGAGTACAGTGATGTGGGAGAGGAGCAGTGTGCGTCTGTCTATGTTAATAATGGGACACACACTCAGTGTGAGAGAGTACAGTGATGGGGGAGAGGTGTAGTGTGGGTCTGTGTACTTTAATAATGGGACACACACTCAGTTTGAGACTGTACAGTGATGGGGGAGAGGAGCAGTGTGCGTCTGTGTACTTTAACAATGGGACACACACTCACTGTGAGAGAGTACAGTGATGGGGGAGAGGTGCAGTGTGGGTCTGTGTACTTTAACAATGGGACACACACTCAGTGTGAGAGAGTACAGTGATGTGGGAGAGGAGCAGTGTGCGTCTGTCTATGTTAATAATGGGACACACACTCAGTGTGAGAGAGTACAGTGATGGGGGAGAGGTGTAGTGTGGGTCCGTGTACTTTAATAATGGGACACACACTCACTGTGAGAGAGTACAGTGATGGGGAGAGGTGTAGTGTGGGTCTGTGTACTTTAATAATGGGTCACACACTCAGTATGAGAGAGTACAGTGATGGGGGAGAGGAGCAGTGTGCGTCTGTCTATGTTAATAATGGGACACACACTCAGTGTGAGAGACTACAGTGATGGGGAGAGGTGCAGTGTGGGTCTGTGTACTTTAATAATGGGACACACACTCAGTATGAGAGAGTACAGTGATGGGGAGAGGTGTAGTGTGGGTCTGTGTACTTTAACAATGAGACACACACTCAGTGTGAGAGTGTACAGTGATGGGGAGAGGTGCAGTGTGGGTCTGTGTACTTTAATAATGGGACACACACTCAGTGTGAGAGAGTACAGCGATGGGGGAGAGGTGTAGTGTGGGTCTGTGTACTTTAATAATGGGACACACACTCAGTATGAGAGAGTACAGTGATGGGGAGAGGTGTAGTGTGGGTCTGTGTACTTTAACAATGAGACACACACTCAGTTGGAGAGTGTACAGTGATGGGGGAGAGGTGCAGTGTGGGTCTATGTAGGTTAGTAATGGGACACACACTCAGTGTAAGAGTGTACAGTGATGGGAGAGAGGTGTAGTGTGGGTCTGTGTACTTTAATAATGGGACACACACTCAGTGTGAGAGAGTACAGTGATGGTGAGAGGTGTAGTGTGGGTCTGTGTACTTTAATAATGGGACACACACTCAGTGTGAGAGAGTACAGTGATGGGGGAGAGGTGTAGTGTGGGTCTGTGTACTTTAATAATGGGACACACACTCAGTGTGAGAGAGTACAGTGATGGGGGAAGAGATGTAGTGTGGGTCTGTGTACTTTAATAATGGGACACACACTCACTGTGAGAGAGTACAGTGATGGGGAGAGATGTAGTGTGGGTCTGTGTACTTTCATACTGGGACACACACTCAGTATGAGAGAGTACAGTGATGGGGGAGAGGTGTAGTGTGGGTCTGTGTACTTTGATAATGGGACACACACTCAGTATGAGAGAGTACAGTGATGGGGAGAGGAGCAGTGTGCGTCTGTCTATGTTAATAATGGGACACACACTCAGTGTGAGAGAGTACAGTGATGGGGAGAGGTGTAGTGTGGGTCTGTGTACTTTAACAATGGGACACACACTCAGTGTGAGAGAGTACAGTGATGGGGGAGAGGAGCAGTGTGCGTCTGTCTATGTTAATAATGGGACACACACTCAGTATGAGAGAGTACAGTGATGGGGGAGAGGAGCAATGTGCGTCTGTCTATGTTAATAATGGGACACACACTCAGTGTGAGAGAGTACAGTGATGGGGGAGAGGTGCAGTGTGCGTCTGTCTATGTTAACAATGGGACACACACTCAGTGTGAGAGAGTACAGTGATGGGGAGAGATGTAGTGTGGGTCTGTGTACTTTAATAATGGGACACACACTCAGTGTGAGAGAGTACAGTGATGGGGGAGAGGTGCAGTGTGAGTCTGTGTACTTTAATAATGAGACACACACTCAGTGTGAGAGAGTACAGTGATTGGGAGAGGTGCAGTGTGGGTCTGTGTACTTTAACAATGGGACACACTCAGTGTGAGAGAGTACAGTGATGTGGGAGAGGAGCAGTGTGCATCTGTCTATGTTAATAATGGGACACACACTCAGTGTGAGAGAATACAGTGATGGGGGAGAGGTGCAGTGTGCGTCTGTCTATGTTAACAATGGGACACACACTCAGTGTGAGAGAGTACAGTGATGGGGAGAGATGTAGTGTGGGTCTGTGTACTTTAATAATGGGACACACACTCAGTGTGAGAGAGTACAGTGATGGGGGAGAGGTGCAGTGTGAGTCCGTGTACTTTAATAATGGGACACACACTCACTGTGAGAGAGTACAGTGATGGGGGAGAGGTGCAGTGTGGGTCTGTGTACTTTAACAATGGGACACACACTCAGTGTGAGAGAGTACAGTGATGGGGGAGAGGAGCAGTGTGCGTCTGTCTATGTTAATAGTGGGACACACACTCAGTGTGAGAGAGTACAGTGATGGGGGAGAGGTGTATTGTGGGTCTGTGTACTTTAATAATGGGACACACACTCACTGTGAGAGAGTACAGTGATGGGGAGAGGTGTAGTGTGGGTCTGTGTACTTTAATAATGGGACACACACTCAGTATGAGAGAGTACAGTGATGGGGGAGAGGAGCAGTGTGAGTCTGTGTACTTTAATAATGGGACACACACTCAGTGTGAGAGAGTACAGTGATGGGGGAGAGGAGCAGTGTGCGTCTGTCTATGTTAATAATGGGACACACACTCACTGTGAGAGAGTACAGTGATGGGGGAGAGGTGTAGTGTGGGTCTGTGTACTTTAATAATGGGACACACACTCAGTGTGAGAGAGTACAGTGATGGGGGAGAGGAGCAGTGTGGGTCTGTGTACTTCAGTAATGGGACACACACTCAGTATGAGAGAGTACAGTGATGGGGGAGAGGAGCAGTGTGCGTCTGTCTATGTTAATAATGGGACACACACTCAGTGTGAGAGAGTACAGTGATGGGGGAGAGGAGCAGTGTGCGTCTGTCTATGTTAATAATGGGACACACACTCAGTATGAGAGAGTACAGTGATGGGGGAGAGGTGCAGTGTGCTTCTGTGTACTTTAACAATGAGACACACACTCAGTGTGAGAGTGTACAGTGATGGGGGAGAGGAGCAGTGTGGGTCTGTGTACTTTAGTAATGGGACACACACTCAGTGTGAGAGAGTACAGTGATGGGGGAGAGGAGCAGTGTGGGTCTGTGTACTTTAATAATGGGACACACACTCAGTATGAGAGAGTACAGTGATGGGGAGAGGTGTAGTGTGGGTCTGTGTACTTTAATAATGGGACACACACTCACTGTGAGAGAGTACAGTGATGGGGAGAGGTGTAGTGTGGGTCTGTGTACTTTAATACTGGGACACACACTCAGTATGAGAGAGTACAGTGATGGGGGAGAGGTGCAGTGTGGGTCTGTGTACTTTAATAATGGGACACACACTCAGTGTGAGAGAGTACAGTGATGGGGGAGAGGTGCAGTGTGAGTCTGTGTACTTTAATAATGGGACACACACTCAGTGTGAGAGAGTACAGTGATGGGGGAGAGGTGTAGTGTGGGTCTGTGTACTTTAATAATGGGACACACACTCACTGTGAGAGAGTACAGTGATGGGGAGAGGTGTAGTGTGGGTCTGTGTACTTTAATACTGGGACACACACTCAGTATGAGAGAGTACAGTGATGGGGGAGAGGTGTAGTGTGCGTCTGTCTATGTTAATAATGGGACACACACTCAGTGTGAGAGACTACAGTGATGGGGAGAGATGTAGTGTGGGTCTGTGTACTTTAATAATGGGACACACACTCAGTGTGAGAGAGTACAGTGAAGGGGGAGAGGTGTAGTGTGGGTCTGTGTAATTTAATAATGGGACACACACTCAGTGTGAGAGAGTACAGTGATGGGGAGAGGAGCAGTGTGGGTCTGTGTACTTTAATAATGGGACACACACTCAGTATGAGAGAGTACAGTGACGGGGGAGAGGTGTAGTGTGCGTCTGTCTATGTTAATAATGGGACACACACTCAGTATGAGACAGTACAGTGATGGGGAGAGGTGTAGTGTGGGTCTGTGTACTTTAATAATGGGACACACACTCAGTGTGAGAGAGTACAGTGATGGGGGAGAGGTGTAGTGTGCGTCTGTCTATGTTAATAATGGGACACACACTCAGTATGAGTGACTACAGTGATGGGGGAGAGGTGTAGTGTGGGTCTGTGTACTTTAATAATGGGACACACACTCAGTGTGAGAGTGTACAGTGATGGGGGAGAGGAGCAGTGTGCGTCTGTGTACTTTAACAATGGGACACACACTCAGTGTGAGAGTGTACAGTGATGGGGAGAGGTGTAGTGTGGGTCTGTGTACTTTAACATTGGGACACACACTCAGTGTGAGAGAGTACAGTGATGGGGAGAGGTGTAGTGTGGGTCTGTGTACTTTAACAATGGGACACACACTCAGTGTGAGAGTGTACAGTGATGGGGGAGAGGAGCAGTGTGCGTCTGTGTACTTTAATAATGGGACACACACTCACTGTGAGAGAGTACAGTGATGGGGAGAGGTGTAGTGTGTGTCTGTGTACTTTGATAATGGGACACACACTCAGTGTGAGAGAGTACAGTGATGGGGAGAGGTGTAGTGTGGGTCTGTGTACTTTGATAATGGGACACACACTCACTGTGAGAGAGTACAGTGATGGGGAGAGGTGTAGTGTGGGTCTGTGTACTTTGATAATGGGACACACACTCAGTATGAGAGAGTACAGTGATGGGGGAGAGGAGCAGTGTGCGTCTGTCTATGTTAATAATGGGACACACACTCAGTATGAGACAGTGCAGTGATGGGGAAAGGTGTAGTGTGGGTCTGTGTACTTTAATAATGGGACACACTCTCAGTGTGAAGACTACAGTGATGGGGAGAGGTGTAGTGTGGGTCTGTGTACTTTAACAATGGGACACACACTCAGTGTGAGAGAGTACAGTGATGGGGGAGAGGTGTCGTGTGGGTCTGTGTACTTTAATAATGGGACACACACTCAATGTGAGAGAGTACAGTGATGGGGGAGAGGTGCAGTGTGAGTCTGTGTACTTTAATAATGGGACACACACTCAGTGTGCGAGTGTACAGTGATGGGGGAGAGGTGTCGTGTGCGTCTGTGTACTTCAATAATGGGACACACACTCAGTGTGAGTGAGTACAGTGATGGGGGAGAGGTGCAGTGTGGGTCTGTGTACTTTAATAATGGGACACACACTCAGTGTGAGAGAGTACAGTGATGGGGGAGAGGTGCAGTGTGAGTCTGTGTACTTTAACAATGGGACACACACTCAGTGTGAGAGAGTACAGTGATGTGGGAGAGGAGCAGTGTGGGTCTGTGTACTTTAATAATGGGACACACACTCAGTGTGAGAGAGTACAGTGATGGGGAGAGGTGCAGTGTGCGTCTGTCTATGTTAATAATGGGACACACACTCAGTGTGAGAGAGTACAGCGATGGGGGAGAGGTGTAGTGTGGGTCTGTGTACTTTAACAATGGGACACACACTCAGTGTGAGAGAGTACAGTGATGGGGGAGAGGAGCAGTGTGCGTCTGTCTATGTTAATAATGGGACACACACTCAGTGTGAGAGAGTACAGTGATGGGGGAGAGGAGCAATGTGCGTCTGTCTATGTTAATAATGGGACACACACTCACTGTGAGAGAGTACAGTGATGGGGGAGAGGTGTAGAGTGGGTCTGTGTACTTTAATAATGGGGGACACACACTCAGTGTGAGAGAGTACAGTGATGTGGGAGAGGAGCAGTGTGCGTCTGTCTATGTTAATAATGGGACACACACTCAGTGTGAGAGAGTACAGTAATGGGGGAGAGCTGTAGTGTGGGTCTGTGTACTTTAATAATGGGACACACACAGTGTGAGAGAGTACAGTGATGGGGGAGAGGTGTAGTGTGGGTCTGTGTACTTTAATATTGGGACACACACTCAGTATGAGAGAGTACAGTGATGGGGGAGAGGAGCAGTGTGCGTCTGTCTATGTTAATAGTGGGACACACACTCAGTGTGAGAGACTACAGTGATGGGGGAGAGGTGCAGTGTGGGTCTGTGTACTTGAATAATGGGACACACACTCAGTGTGAGAGAGT
Organism: Chiloscyllium plagiosum; assembly: GCF_037043375.1. Classification (NCBI taxonomy): domain Eukaryota; kingdom Metazoa; phylum Chordata; class Chondrichthyes; order Orectolobiformes; family Hemiscylliidae; genus Chiloscyllium; species Chiloscyllium plagiosum. Next base: position 57,251,181 of record NW_028270173.1, read on the forward strand.
ACAGTGATGGGGGAGAGGAGCAGTGTGAGTCTGTGTACTTTAATAATGGGACACACACTCAGTGTGAGAGTGCACAGTGATGGGGGAGAGGAGCAGTGTGCGTCTGTGTACTTTAATAATGGGACACACACTCAGTTTGAGAGAATACAGTGATGGGGGAGAGGTGCAGTGTGAGTCTGTGTACTTTAATAATGGGACACACACTCAGTTTGAGAGAGTACAGTGTTGGGGGAGAGGAGCAGTGTGCGTCTGTCTATGTTAATAATGGGACACACACTCAGTGTGAGAGAGTACAGTGATGGGGGAGAGGAGCAGTGTGCGTCTGTCTATGTTATAATGGGACACACACTCAGTGTGAGAGACTACGGTGATGGGGGAGAGGAGCAGTGTGCGTCTGTCTATGTTAATAATGGGACACACACTCAGTATGAGAGAGTACAGTGATGGGGGAGAGGTGCAGTGTGAGTCTGTGTACTTTAATAATGGGACACACACTCAGTGCGAGAGTGTACCGTGATGGGGGAGAGGAGCAGTGTGCGTCTGTGTACTTTAATAATGGGACACATACTCAGTGTGAGAGACTACAGTGATGGGGGAGAGGTGTAGTGTGGGTCTGTGTACTTTAATAATGGGACACACACTCAGTGTGAGAGTGTACAGTGATGGGGGAGAGGTGTAGTGTGGGTCTGTGTACTTTAATAATGGGACACACACTCAGTGTGAGAGACTACAGTGATGGGGGAGAGGTGCAGTGTGGGTCTGTGTACTTTAATAATGGGACACACACTCAGTGTGAGAGACTACAGTGATGGAGGAGAGGTGCAGTGTGGGTCTGTGTACTTTAATAATGGGACACATACTCAGTGTGAGAGACTACAGTGATGGGGGAGAGGTGTAGTGTGGGTCTGTGTACTTTAATAATGGGACACACACTCAGTGTGAGAGAGTACAGTGATGGGGGAGAGGTGTAGTGTGGGTCTGTGTACTTTAATAATGGGACACACACTCAGTGTGAGAGTGTACAGTGATGGGGGAGAGGTGTAGTGTGGGTAGGTGTACTTTAATAATGGGACACACACTCAGTGTGAGAGAGTACAGTGATGAGGGAGAGGTGCAGTGTGGGTCTGTGTACTTTAATAATGGGACACACACTCAGTGTGAGAGAGTACAGTGATGGGGGAGAGGTGTCGTGTGGGTCTGTGTACTTTAACAATGGGACACACACTCAGTGTGAGAGTGTACAGTGATGGGGGAGAGGTGCAGTGTGGGTCTGTGTACTTTAATAATGGGACACACACTCAGTGTGAGAGAGTACAGTGATGGGGGAGAGGAGCAGTGTGGGTCTGTGTACTTTAATAATGGGACACACACTCAGTATGAGAGAGTACAGTGATGGGGAGAGGTGCAGTGTGCGTCTGTCTATGTTAATAATGGGACACACACTCAGTGTGAGAGAGTACAGTGATGGGGGAGAGGTGCAGTGTGAGTCTGTGTACTTTAATAATGGGACACACACTCAGTGTGAGAGAGTACAGTGATGGGGGAGAGGTGTAGTGTGGGTCTGTGTACTTTAACAATGGGACACACACTCAGTGTGAGAGAGTACAGTGATGGGGGAGAGGAGCAGTGTGCGTCTGTGTACTTTAATAATGGGACACACACTCAGTGTGAGAGAGTACAGTGATGTGGGAGAGGAGCAGTGTGGGTCTGTGTACTTTAATAATGGGACACACACTCAGTGTGAGAGAGTACAGTGATGGGGAGAGGTGCAGTGTGCGTCTGTCTATGTTAATAATGGGACACACACTCAGTGTGAGAGAGTACAACGATGGGCGAGAGGTGTAGTGTGGGTCTGTCTATGTTAATAATGGGACACACACTCAGTGTGAGAGAGTACAGTGATGGGGGAGAGGAGCAGTGTGCGTCTGTCTATGTTAATAATGGGACACACACTCAGTGTGAGAGAGTACAGTGATGGGGGAGAGGTGTAGTGTGGGTCTGTGTACTTTAATAATGGGGGACACACACTCAGTGTGAGAGAGTACAGTGATGGGGGAGAGCTGTAGTGTGGGTCTGTGTACTTTAATAATGGGACACAGACAGTGTGAGAGAGTACAGTGATGGGGGAGAGGTGTAGTGTGGGTCTGTGTACTTTAATAATGGGACACACACTCACTGTGAGAGAGTACAGTGATGGTGAGAGGTGTAGTGTGGGTCTGTGTACTTTCATAATGGGACACACACTCAGTGTGAGAGAGTACAGTGATGGGGAGAGGTGTAGTGTGGGTCTGTGTACTTTGATAATGGGACACACACTCAGTATGAGAGAGTACAGTGATGGGGAGAGGAGCAGTGTGCGTCTGTCTATGTTAATAATGGGACACACACTCAGTGTGAGAGAGTACAGTGATGGGGAGAGGTGTAGTGTGGGTCTGTGTACTTTAACAATGGGACACACACTCAGTGTGAGAGAGTACAGTGATGGGGGAGAGGAGCAGTGTGCGTCTGTCTATGTTAATAATGGGACACACACTCAGTATGAGAGAGTACAGTGATGGGGGAGAGGAGCAATGTGCGTCTGTCTATGTTAATAATGGGACACACACTCAGTGTGAGAGAGTACAGTGATGGGGGAGAGGTGCAGTGTGCGTCTGTCTATGTTAACAATGGGACACACACTCAGTGTGAGAGAGTACAGTGATGGGGAGAGATGTAGTGTGGGTCTGTGTACTTTAATAATGGGACACACACTCAGTGTGAGAGAGTACAGTGATGGGGGAGAGGTGCAGTGTGAGTCTGTGTACTTTAATAATGGGACACACACTCAGTGTGAGAGAGTACAGTGATTGGGAGAGGTGCAGTGTGGGTCTGTGTACTTTAACAATGGGACACACTCAGTGTGAGAGAGTACAGTGATGTGGGAGAGGAGCAGTGTGCATCTGTCTATGTTAATAATGGGACACACACTCAGTGTGAGAGAATACAGTGATGGGGGAGAGGTGCAGTGTGCGTCTGTCTATGTTAACAATGGGACACACACTCAGTGTGAGAGAGTACAGTGATGGGGAGAGATGTAGTGTGGGTCTGTGTACTTTAATAATGGGACACACACTCAGTGTGAGAGAGTACAGTGATGGGGGAGAGGTGCAGTGTGAGTCCGTGTACTTTAATAATGGGACACACACTCACTGTGAGAGAGTACAGTGATGGGGGAGAGGTGCAGTGTGGGTCTGTGTACTTTAACAATGGGACACACACTCAGTGTGAGAGAGTACAGTGATGGGGGAGAGGAGCAGTGTGCGTCTGTCTATGTTAATAGTGGGACACACATTCAGTGTGAGAGAGTACAGTGATGGGGGAGAGGTGTATTGTGGGTCTGTGTACTTTAATAATGGGACACACACTCACTGTGAGAGAGTACAGTGATGGGGAGAGGTGTAGTGTGGGTCTGTGTACTTTAATAATGGGACACACACTCAGTATGAGAGAGTACAGTGATGGGGGAGAGGAGCAGTGTGAGTCTGTGTACTTTAATAATGGGACACACACTCAGTGTGAGAGAGTACAGTGATGGGGGAGAGGAGCAGTGTGCGTCTGTCTATGTTAATAATGGGACACACACTCACTGTGAGAGAGTACAGTGATGGGGGAGAGGTGTAGTGTGGGTCTGTGTACTTTAATAATGGGACACACACTCAGTGTGAGAGAGTACAGTGATGGGGGAGAGGAGCAGTGTGGGTCTGTGTACTTTAGTAATGGGACACACACTCAGTATGAGAGAGTACAGTGATGGGGGAGAGGAGCAGTGTGCGTCTGTCTATGTTAATAATGGGACACACACTCAGTGTGAGAGAGTACAGTGATGGGGGAGAGGAGCAGTGTGCGTCTGTCTATGTTAATAATGGGACACACACTCAGTATGAGAGAGTACAGTGATGGGGGAGAGGTGCAGTGTGCTTCTGTGTACTTTAACAATGAGACACACACTCAGTGTGAGAGTGTACAGTGATGGGGGAGAGGAGCAGTGTGGGTCTGTGTACTTTAGTAATGGGACACACACTCAGTGTGAGAGAGTACAGTGATGGGGGAGAGGAGCAGTGTGGGTCTGTGTACTTTAATAATGGGACACACACTCAGTATGAGAGAGTATAGTGATGGGGAGAGGTGTAGTATGGGTCTGTGTACTTTAATAATGGGACACACACTCAGTATGAGAGAGTACAGTGATGGGGGAGAGGTGTAGTGTGGGTCTGTGTACTTTAACAATGAGACACACACTCAGTGTGCGAGTGTACAGTGATGGGGGAGAGGAGCAGTGTGGGTCTGTGTACTTTAACAATGAGACACACACTCAGTGTGAGAGTGTACAGTGATGGAGGAGAGGTGCAGTGTGGGTCTGTGTAGTTTAGTAATGGGACACACACTCAGTGTGAGAGAGTACAGTGATGGGGGAGAGGTGTAGTGTGGGTCTGTGTACTTGAATAATGGGACACACACTCACTGTGAGAGAGTACAGTGATGGGGAGAGGTGTAGTGTGGGTCTGTGTACTTTAATACTGGGACACACACTCAGTATGAGAGAGTACAGTGATGGGGGAGAGGTGCAGTGTGGGTCTGTATACTTTAATAATGGGACACACACTCAGTGTGAGAGAGTACAGTGATGGGGGAGAGGTGCAGTGTGAGTCTGTGTACTTTAATAATGGGACACACACTCAGTGTGAGAGAGTACAGTGATGGGGGAGAGGTGTAGTGTGGGTCTGTGTACTTTAATAATGGGACACACACTCACTGTGAGAGAGTACAGTGATGGGGAGAGGTGTAGTGTGGGTCTGTGTACTTTAATAATGGGACACACACTCAGTATGAGAGAGTACAGTGATGGGGGAGAGGTGTAGTGTGCGTCTGTCTATGTTAATAATGGGACACACACTCAGTGTGAGAGACTACAGTGATGGGGAGAGATGTAGTGTGGGTCTGTGTACTTTAATAATGGGACACACACTCAGTGGGAGAGAGTACAGTGAAGGGGGAGAGGTGTAGTGTGGGTCTGTGTAATTTAATAATGGGACACACACTCAGTGTGAGAGAGTACAGTGATGGGGAGAGGAGCAGTGTGGGTCTGTGTACTTTAATAATGGGACACACACTCAGTATGAGAGAGTACAGTGACGGGGGAGAGGTGTAGCGTGCGTCTGTCTATGTTAATAATGGGACACACACTCAGTATGAGACAGTACAGTGATGGGGAGAGGTGTAGTGTGGGTCTGTGTACTTTAATAATGGGACACACACTCAGTGTGAGAGAGTACAGTGATGGGGGAGAGGTGTAGTGTGCGTCTGTCTATGTTAATAATGGGACACACACTCAGTATGAGTGACTACAGTGATGGGGGAGAGGTGTAGTGTGGGTCTGTGTACTTTAATCATGGGACACACACTCAGTGTGAGAGTGTACAGTGATGGGGGAGAGGAGCAGTGTGCGTCTGTGTACTTTAACAATGGGACACACACTCAGTGTGAGAGTGTACAGTGATGGGGAGAGGTGTAGTGTGGGTCTGTGTACTTTAACAATGGGACACACACTCAGTGTGAGAGAGTACAGTGATGGGGAGAGGTGTAGTGTGGGTCTGTGTACTTTAACAATGGGACACACACTCAGTGTGAGAGTGTACAGTGATGGGGGAGAGGAGCAGTGTGCGTCTGTGTACTTTAATAATGGGACACACACTTACTGTGAGAGAGTACAGTGATGGGGAGAGGTGTAGTGTGTGTGTGTGTACTTTGATAATGGGACACACACTCAGTGTGAGAGAGTACAGTGATGGGGAGAGGTGTAGTGTGGGTCTGTGTACTTTGATAATGGGACACACACTCACTGTGAGAGAGTACAGTGATGGGGAGAGGTGTAGTGTGGGTCTGTGTACTTTGATAATGGGACACACACTCAGTATGAGAGAGTACAGTGATGGGGGAGAGGAGCAGTGTGCGTCTGTCTATGTTAATAATGGGACACACACTCAGTATGAGACAGTGCAGTAATGGGGAGAGGTGTAGTGTGGGTCTGTGTACTTTAATAATGGGACACACTCTCAGTGTGAGAGACTACAGTGATGGGGAGAGGTGTAGTGTGGGTCTGTGTACTTTAACAATGGGACACACACTCAGTGTGAGAGAGTACAGTGATGGGGGAGAGGTGTCGTGTGGGTCTGTGTACTTTAATAATGGGACACACACTCAGTGTGCGAGTGTACAGTGATGGGGGAGAGGTGTCGTGTGCGTCTGTGTACTTCAATAATGGGACACACACTCAGTGTGAGTGAGTACAGTGATGGGGGAGAGGTGCAGTGTGGGTCTGTGTACTTTAATAATGGGACACACACTCAGTGTGAGAGAGTACAGTGATGGGGGAGAGGTGCAGTGTGAGTCTGTGTACTCTAATAATGGGACACACACTCAGTGTGAGAGAGTACAGTGATGGGGGAGAGGTGTAGTGTGGGTCTGTGTACTTTAACAATGGGACACACACTCAGTGTGAGAGAGTACAGTGATGTGGGAGAGGAGCAGTGTGGGTCTGTGTACTTTAATAATGGGACACACACTCAGTGTGAGAGAGTACAGTGATGGGGAGAGGTGCAGTGTGCGTCTGTCTATGTTAATAATGGGACACACACTCAGTGTGAGAGAGTACAGCGATGGGGGAGAGGTGTAGTGTGGGTCTGTGTACTTTAACAATGGGACACACACTCAGTGTGAGAGAGTACAGTGATGGGGGAGAGGAGCAGTGTGCGTCTGTCTATGTTAATAATGGGACACACACTCAGTGTGAGAGAGTACAGTGATGGGGGAGAGGAGCAATGTGCGTCTGTCTATGTTAATAATGGGACACACACTCACTGTGAGAGAGTACAGTGATGGGGGAGAGGTGTAGTGTGGGTCTGTGTACTTTAATAATGGGGGACACACACTCAGTGTGAGAGAGTACAGTGATGTGGGAGAGGAGCAGTGTGCGTCTGTCTATGTTAATAATGGGACACACACTCAGTGTGAGAGAGTACAGTGATGGGGGAGAGCTGTAGTGTGGGTCTGTGTACTTTAATAATGGGACACACACAGTGTGAGAGAGTACAGTGATGGGGGAGAGGTGTAGTGTGGGTCTGTGTACTTTAATATTGGGACACACACTCAGTATGAGAGAGTACAGTGATGGGGGAGAGGAGCAGTGTGCGTCTGTCTATGTTAATAGTGGGACACACACTCAGTGTGAGAGACTACAGTGATGGGGGAGAGGTGCAGTGTGGGTCTGTGTACTTGAATAATGGGACACACACTCAGTGTGAGAGAGTACAGTGATGGGGGAGAGGAGCAGTGTGAGTCTGTGTACTTTAATAATGGGACACACACTCAGTGTGAGAGTGCACAGTGATGGGGGAGAGGAGCAGTGTGCGTCTGTGTACTTTAATAATGGGACACACACTCAGTTTGAGAGAATAGAGTGATGGGGGAGAGGTGCAGTGTGAGTCTGTGTACTTTAATAATGGGACACACACTCAGTTTGAGAGAGTACAGTGTTGGGGGAGAGGAGCAGTGTGCGTCTGTCTATGTTAATAATGGGACACACACTCAGTGTGAGAGAGTACAGTGATGGGGGAGAGGAGCAGTGTGCGTCTGTCTATGTTAATAATGGGACACACACTCAGTGTGAGAGAGTACAGTGATGGGGGAGAGGAGCAGTGTGCGTCTATCTATGTTAATAATGGGACACACACTCAGTGTGTGTGATGGGGGAGAGGTGCAGTGTGAGTCTGTGTACTTTAATAATGGGACACACACTCAGTGCGAGAGTGTACCGTGATGGGGGAGAGGAGCAGTGTGCGTCTGTGTACTTTAATAATGGGACACATACTCAGTGTGAGAGACTACAGTGATGGGGGAGAGGTGTAGTGTGGGTCTGTGTACTTTAATAATGGGACACACACTCAGTGTGAGAGTGTACAGTGATGGGGGAGAGGTGTAGTGTGGGTCTGTGTACTTTAATAATGGGACACACACTCAGTGTGAGAGACTACAGTGATGGGGGAGAGGTGCAGTGTGGGTCTGTGTACTTTAATAATGGGACACACACTCAGTGTGAGAGACTACAGTGATGGAGGAGAGGTGCAGTGTGGGTCTGTGTACTTTAATAATGGGACACATACTCAGTGTGAGAGACTACAGTGATGGGGGAGAGGTGTAGTGTGGGTCTGTGTACTTTAATAATGGGACACACACTCAGTGTGAGAGAGTACAGTGATGGGGGAGAGGTGTAGTGTGGGTCTGTGTACTTTAATAATGGGACACACACTCAGTGTGAGAGTGTACAGTGATGGGGGAGAGGTGTAGTGTGGGTCTGTGTACTTTAATAATGGGACACACACTCAGTGTGAGAGAGTACAGTGATGAGGGAGAGGTGCAGTGTGGGTCTGTGTACTTTAATAATGGGACACACACTCAGTGTGAGAGAGTACAGTGATGGGGGAGAGGTGTCGTGTGGGTCTGTGTACTTTAACAATGGGACACACACTCAGTGTGAGAGTGTACAGTGATGGGGGAGAGGTGCAGTGTGGGTCTGTGTACTTTAATAATGGGACACACACTCAGTGTGAGAGAGTACAGTGATGGGGGAGAGGAGCAGTGTGGGTCTGTGTACTTTAATAATGGGACACACACTCAGTGTGAGAGAGTACAGTGATGGGGAGAGGTGCAGTGTGCGTCTGTCTATGTTAATAATGGGACACACACTCAGTGTGAGAGAGTACAGCGATGGGCGAGAGGTGTAGTGTGGGTCTGTCTATGTTAATAATGGGACACACACTCAGTGTGAGAGAGTACAGTGATGGGGGAGAGGAGCAGTGTGCGTCTGTCTATGTTAATAATGGGACACACACTCACTGTGAGAGAGTACAGTGATGGGGGAGAGGTGTAGTGTGGGTCTGTGTACTTTAATAATGGGGGACACACACTCAGTGTGAGAGAGTACAGTGATGGGGGAGAGCTGTAGTGTGGGTCTGTGTACTTTAATAATGGGACACAGACAGTGTGAGAGAGTACAGTGATGGGGGAGAGGTGTAGTGTGGGTCTGTGTACTTTAATATTGGGACACACACTCAGTATGAGAGAGTACAGTGATGGGGGAGAGGAGCAGTGTGCGTCTGTCTATGTTAATAGTGGGACACACACTCAGTGTGAGAGACTACAGTAATGGGGGAGAGGTGCAGTGTGGGTCTCTGTACTTGAATAATGGGACACACACTCAGTGTGAGAGAGTACAGTGATGGGGGAGAGGAGCAGTGTGAGTCTGTGTACTTTAATAATGGGACACACACTCAGTGTGAGAGTGCACAGTGATGGGGGAGAGGAGCAGTGTGCGTCTGTGTACTTTAATAATGGGACACACACTCAGTTTGAGAGAATACAGTGATGGGGGAGAGGTGCAGTGTGAGTCTGTGTACTTTAATAATGGGACACACACTCAGTGTGAGAGACTACAGTGATGGGGGAGAGGAGCAGTGTGCGTCTGTCTATGTTAATAATGGGACACACACTCAGTGTGTGTGATGGGGGAGAGGTGCAGTGTGAGTCTGTGTACTTTAATAATGGGACACACACTCAGTGCGAGAGTGTACAGTGATGGGGGAGAGGAGCAGTGTGCGTCTGTGTACTTTAATAATGGGACACACACTCAGTGTGAGAGAGTACAGTGATGGGGAGAGGTGCAGTGTGGGTCTGTCTATGTTAATAATGGGACACACACTCAGTGTGAGAGACTACAGTGATGGGGGAGAGGTGCAGTGTGGGTCTGTGTACTTTAATAATGGGACACACACTCAGTGTGAGAGACTACAGTGATGGAGGAGAGGTGCAGTGTGGGTCTGTGTACTTTAATAATGGGACACATACTCAGTGTGAGAGACTACAGTGATGGGCGGGAGGTGTAGTGTGGGTCTGTGTACTTTAATAATGGGACACACACTCAGTGTGAGAGAGTACAGTGATGGGGGAGAGGTGTAGTGTGGGTCTGTGTACTTTAATAATGGGACACACACTCAGTGTGAGAGTGTACAGTGATGGGGGAGAGGTGTAGTGTGGGTCTGTGTACTTTAAAAATGGGACACACACTCAGTGTGAGAGAGTACAGTGATGAGGGAGAGGTGCAGTGTGGGTCTGTGTACTTTAATAATGGGACACACACTCAGTGTGAGAGACTACAGTGATGGGGAGAGGTGCAGTGTGGGTCTGTGTACTTTAATAATGGGACACACACTCAGTGTGAGAGAGTACAGTGATGGGGGAGAGGTGTAGTGTGGGTCTGTGTACGTTAATAATGGGACACACGCTCAGTGTGAGAGACTACAGTGATGGGGAGAGGTGTAGTGTGGGTCTGTGTACGTTAATAATGGGACACACACTCAGTGTGAGAGAGTACAGTGATGGGGGAGAGGTGTAGTGTGGGTCTGTGTACTTTAATAATGGGACACACACTCAGTGTGAGAGAGTACAGTGATGGGGAGAGGTGTAGTGTGGGTCCGTGTACTTTAATAATGGGACGCACACTCAGTGTGAGAGAGTACAGTGATGGGGAGAGGTGTAGTGTGGGTCTGTGTACTTTAATAATGGGACACACACTCAGTGTGAGAGAGTACAGTGATGGGGAGAGGTGCAGTGTGGGTCCGTGTACTTTAATAATGGGACGCACACTCAGTGTGAGAGAGTACAGTGATGGGGGAGAGGAGCAGTGTGGGTCCGTGTACTTTAATAATGGGACACACACTCAGTGTGAGAGACTACAGTGATGGGGGAGAGGTGTAGTGTGGGTCTGTGTACTTTAATAATGGGACACACACTCAGTGTGAGAGAGTACAGTGATGGGGAGAGGTTTAGTGTGGGTCCGTGTACTTTAATAATGGGACACACTCAGTGTGAGAGAGTACAGTGATGGGGAGAGGTGCAGTGTGGGTCTGTGTACTTTAATAATGGGACACACACTCAGTGTGAGAGAGTACAGTGATAGGGGATGAGCTGCAGTCAGCATCTGTTTCCGTCAATGATGGTAATTAAATAAATGTCAGATTATCAAATTGATTTGAAATATCCCCTTTTTTTTATCCTCAGGCCTTCAACAGTGCCTTCTGAATCTTGCTCTTGTACAGCAATCTTGTTGCTCCTCATTTTTATCTCATTATGGCCTGAACTCATCTTCCCAGTCTGCGGCTTCTCATTCCCTCCATCCCGAAGAAATTGGATGCTGTAAACTCCTTCCATCTAACTCGGAGTGGGTGCCTGCTGACTGCTATATGATAAATGTTTGCCCCTGGCATTGTGGAACCATTCCTTCCGACATCCCTGTATGCTGTCGTGATATCTTCTCCTCAACCCTTTCTATCCATATCAACTGGCATTGCACACTGGCCAGCCTCACCCCACCATATCTCGGACCATATCTCCAGCTGGTATGCTTCTGCCAGGTTTGCCCTGTATTCAGCGGCACACACCCACATTCTGTCTATTTACACAGGAAGTATTTTCTAGCTCTGGCTTGTTTTCTTCGAGCTCCTGTACTTAGTTGGACACTGCCACCTTCTGTCTACTCCATGTTGCTTTCTGAGCACAAATTCACTGACCGACTCGCTGCCTGCCTCTGTGGCTTGCTTTATTCATCCAAAGGTCTTTCATCATCAGTTCCACACGGCTTTTTAGGAGAGAGAGGAGGGCCATCTGTGTTGCTGGGGAGAACTGAACAGCTGAGGGAATAAATGTCTGACACTGCAGCATGTGCCAGTGGTTTTCACAGTAAACACATTACATGTGATTTAAGTGAACAGCCATGTGCGAAAGTCAAAAGGGAGCAGTTGTCACTGGGTTGGAGGTCTATGGTGAAGTACCAGAGCAGTCGGAGGAGGGGCTCATCTGATGCTCATCCAGGGTGTGGGCCGTGGGTAGTCAGGCACTTGGTTCTAGCAGAGTCTAAGGATCTATGGCCTTGCAGCTGAGGACTGGACTGCAGTTAGTCTCACTGGTCAAGTGCAAACAGTGCAGGTAGCTCAACTGGTACACGTTGTGGAGAAATTAGCCTGGGGGTTGGGGCACGATAATTTGGGTCTACCCTGCCAAGTCGTTTTGGGGGAAGAAGTGAGTGGGGTGGGGAAGGGGGTTGGTCAACATTGGCTCAGGGGTTTACTGGGGCCAGAGTGTGAGCTCCTGGAAAAAGCTGGCAACTCGAACCCGGGAAGGGACTGCACCGGACTATTTTGCTGAGGGAATGATTATTGTGATGGGGGCAGTTTCAGATAGTAGGCTGGAACCTCAGAACGTACTGGAAGAGACTGGGAGCTCCGGAAGAAACAGTTTAAATCAGTAAGAGTAACAATCTAGGCATTAACACTTCCATTGCGGTGAAAGGTATATGATTAATACATTTATTCATACCATTCTAATTGTTTACAGAATAAAACAATTGATGTTCATGCCTCATGAATTTAAAGAAACCTTAGTCAGATAGTCCTTCCAGAAGCATGACCTAATTTTGTATGGGTCAGAGGGCAGGGAATCCTCGGAGTGTTAATGGAAAATTGTTTGTAAAGTGTTGGTTTATGACAAAGGGAGTACACATTTAATTTCTCTTCAGTTTAGAATGATTAAAACATGATGTGAACTGAAAACATCCAGCTTGAGAGTTTTTCAGGCAGTTTGAAGGAGATTTGGCTGGCTTCAGAACCAAGTATAATCTCTCTTGTCCAAAGGAGTTTTGTCAGAGCAGTTAAGGGAATAACCTATCTCAGTAGGAGAGTTTAGTTTGTGCAGTTTACAGACAGGAGCGTTTGGTTAGTATTCTGCAGATTATTAGGAGCTAAGAAAATCTAAGCTCTATGTTTTGTGTGTCTTCACGTAAGAAGACTCCACAGGTCACAGGAAAACAACTGGGGGAGAATCAGTTTAGTCAACCTGAAAGATTCCATACAGAATGCAAATTTGAGATGTCAGGTCCCCAGCCCTTGCTATCATTTTCTTCAATGGTCTGAAGGAGAGGCACGAGTGAAGGCTATCCTCAGCCATCATCACCAAACTGTGTCTGAGCAGGAAATACACTCAGAAAGACTGGGCCTTATCCCAATGCAGTAGCTGTCAAATGCCACAGCTGATGTGAATTTTTATGTCTCTGGCTCATTTCAAGCAACGATTGGAGATCTGTCTGGTATTTCCCAATCCTCCACTGACCAATGCTATTTTCTGCAGACTCTTCTTCTCACATCCCCGTGACGAGAAATGTTCAGCATCTCCGATACTGGGGTTCTCCACCATCACTGGCCTTTACCAGATGCAGGGGCTAACTTAGTGCAGCATAGAGTCATAGAGGTGTACAGCACGGAAACAGACCCTTCGATCTAACTCATCTCTGCTGACCAGTTATGCAGCACCCGGCCCATATCCCTCCAAACCCTTCCTATTCATATACCCATCCAAATGCCTCTTAAATGTTGCAATTGTACCAGCCTCCACCACATCCTCTGGCAGCTCACTCCATACACGTACCAGCCTCTGCATGAAAAAGTTGCCCCTTCGGGCCCTTTTATATTTTTCCTCTCTCACCCTAAACTTAAGGTCTCTAGTTTGGACTCGCCAACCCCAGGGAAAATATTTTTCTATTTACCTTATCCATGCCCCTCATGATTTTATAAACTTCCATAAGGTCACCCCTCAGCCTCCGACGCTCCAGGTAAAACAGGCCCAGCCTGTTCAGCCTCTCCCTGTAGCTCAAATCCTCCAACACTGGCAACATCCTTGTACATCTTGGAGATCAGAATTGCACACAATATTCCAACAGTGGCCTAATCAATGTCCTGTACAGCCACAACATGACCTCCCAACTCCTATACTCAATACTCTGACCAATAAAGGAAAGCATACCAAACGCCTTCTTCACTATCCTATCTACCTGCGACTCCACTTTCAAGGAGCTATGAACCTGCACTCCAAGATCTCTTTGTTCAGCAACACTCTCTAGGACCTTACCATTAAGTGTATAAGTCCTGCTAAGATTTGCTTTTCCAAAATGTAGCAGTTCACACTTATCTAAATTAAACACATCTGCCACTCCTCAGCCCATTGGCCCATCTGATCAAGATCCTGTTGTACTCTGAGGTAATCTTCTTCGCTGTCTACTGCACCTCCAATTTTGGTGTCATCTGCAAACTTACTAACTGTACTCCCATGCTGACATGCAAATCATTTATATAAATGATGAAAAGTAGTGGACCCAGCACCGAAATTTGTGGCACTCCACTGGTCACAGGCCTCCAGTCTGAAAAACAACCCTCCACCACCTCCCTCTGTCTTCTACCTTTGAGCCAGTTCTGTATCCAAATGGCTAGTTCCCCCTGTATTCCGTGAGATCTAACCTTGCTAACCAGTCTCCCATGGGGAACTTTGTTGAATGCCTTACTGAAGTCCATATAGATCACATCTACCGCTCTGCCCTCATCAATCCTCTTTGTTACTTCTTCAAAAAAACTCAGTGAAGTTTGAGAGACATGATTTCCCACGCTCAAAGCCACGTTGACTATCCCTAATCAGGCCTTGCCTTTTCAATTACATGCACATCCTGTCCCTCAGGATTCCCTCCAATAACTTGCCCACCACTGATGTTAGTTCATGTTGCTTTGAGAGTTTTCTATCACCTTTATGAAACCAGAACAATTATACAATACTAGGAGCAAATGAGGAGTGCAGAGGTAACGCCGATATAGTCATCAATGCAGCAAAGGAAAAGGTGGGGAATGGCATCAGCAACTTCACTAACATGTTCCACCCTGACCTCAAGTTCACCTGGACCATCTCAGACATCTCCCTCCCCTTCCTGGAACTCTCTATCTCCATTTCAGATGACCAACTCAACACGGACATCTTTTACAAACCCACCGACTCCCACAGCTACCTGGACTACACCTCCTCCCACCCTGCCTCCTGTAAAAACATTATCCCTTATTCCCAATTCCTCTGCCTCCACCACATCTACTCTGAGGAGGACCAATTCCACCACAGAACACACCAGATGGCCTCCTTTTTTAAAGACCGCGATTTCCCCTCCCACATGGTGGATGATGCCCTCCAGCGCTTCACCTTCACTTCCTGCATCTCCACCCTTGAACCCCACCCCTCCAATCGCAACAAGGACAGAACCCCCCCCTGGTTCTCACCTTCCTCCCCACCAATCTCCGGATACATCGCATTATCCATCACTATTTTCACCACCTACAAACAGACCCTACTGTCAGGGATATATTTCCCTCCCCAACCCTATCAGTGTTCCGGAAAGACCATTCCCTCCGCGATCCCCTTCTCAGGTCCACGCACCCCCACCCACCCACTCTCCCCTCCCGGCACCATCCCTTACCAATGCAAGAAGTGCACAACCTGCGTCCACACCTCTCCCCTTACCCCTGTCCAAGGCCCCAAAGGAGCATTGCACACAGGTCAGAGATTTACCTGTACTTCCACACACAAGGAGGATTCTGGGTAATCCAAGATGGAGGACAGCACAAAATTTCTGGCTGTAACAGCTGCTCCTTTTTTGAGGCATTTAGGTGCTGGAGGTGATTTCCTCGAATTCCAGGAGCAGCAATTACTGTATCATGTGCTGTTGCATTGTTTTGGAACTTTGGAAAAACAAGTCAAAACAACAGCAGTTTAAAAAGGGAGAAGAGCATACAAAGGAAGCACATGGTGAGGACAGTGCAGGAGAGAGAGAGAGAGAGAGAAACTGATACTGCCTTTGCTGTTTTTGAATTCATGTATAGCTGGACATCGGAGTGCGTTTGAGAAAATGAACAAACAGTGATATTCACAACTGATCTTGGAGGAACTGTAGGGTGAAGTTCACAGCACAGAAGATGAGCTGCCAGAGGATGTGGTGGAGGCTGGTACAATTGCAACATTTAAGAGGTATTTGGATGGGTATATGAATAGGAAGGGTTTGGAGGGATATGGGCCGGGTGCTGGCAGGTGGGACTAGATTGGGTTGGGATATCTGGTCGGCATGGACGGGTTGGGCCGAAGGGTCTGTTTCCATGCTGTACATCTCTATGACTCTATGACATCATCGACTGTATCCGTTGCTCTTGATATGGTCTCCTCTACACTGGGGAGACAGGACACCAACTTGTGGAATATTTCGGAGAACATTTCCTGGATACTCACACCAAACAACCCCACCGCCCTGTGACTGAACACTTTAACTCGCCCTCCCAGTCCACCAAGGACATGCAGGTCCTGGGCCTCCACCGCCAGACCCCAACCACCTGAGGCCTGGAGGAAGAACAATTCATCTTCCGCCTCGGAACTCTCCAACCCCAGGGCATCAATGTGGATTTCACCAGTTCCCTCATTTCCCCTCCCCCCACCTTATCCCAGTTCCAACCTTCCAGCTCAGCACCACCCTCATGACCTGTCCTACCTGCCTATCTTCCTTTCCACCTATCACCTCCATCCCGAACCCCATTCACCCATTGTACTCTTTGCTACTTTCTCCCCAGCCCCACCCTCCCATTTAAAGGCTTCCTGCCTCTATTCCTGATGCAGGGCTTTTGCCTGAAACGTCGATTTTCCTGCTCCTCGGATGATGCCTGACCTGCTGTACTCTTCCAGCACCACTCTAATCCAGACTCGGGTTTCCAGCATCTGCAGCCCTTGTTTTTATCCACCGATATATTAACAAGGCCTGCAGTCTGGGGGTCAAGGTAAGGACATGGGAAAAGCTCAATCCCTAAAGCTGTTAAACTAGATCCTGAGTCCAGAAGGCTGAAGAGTTCCCAAGTGGAAAATAAGGTGCTGTTCCTCAGCTTGTGCTCAGCTTCAGTGGAGCACTGCAGCAAGCCAGAGATAGAGATAGTGGCCAGGGATAAGGGTGGCGTGTTGAGGTAGCAGGCAACGGGAAGCTCAGGATCGTTTTGCGGGCAGGACTTGTGGGCGGCACGGTGGCACAGTGGTTAGCACTGCTGCCTTACAGCGCCAGAGACCCGGGTTCAATTCCCGCCTCAGGCAACTGTCTGTGTGGAGTTTGCACATTCGTGGGTTTCCTCCGGGTGCTCCGGTTTCCTCCCACAGTCCAAAGATGTGCAGGGTGAAGGGGTCAATGTAGGGGAATGGGTCTGGGTGGGTCGCTCTTCGGCGGGTCGGTGTGGACTTGTTGGGCCAAAGGGCCTGTTTCCACACTGTAAGTAATCTAATCTAATCTAAATTTAGGTGTTCTGGACTGTGATCTCCCAGTTGATGCTTCATTTCCCCAATCAGAGGAGAACAAACTTTAAGCTAAGGATGCACTAGAGCTACATTGAGTGACCACTATTAGTGTTTCTGAAGTTTAAATCATTGAAGCACATCTGCATTAACGGAGAGCCCGGCACTGGCCATTGTGGGTTCCCTCTCGCTGCCTGATAGCTGTGTTTTCTGTTACCTCCGTTGTTTTGGACATACAATAAATAGTATATTATGAGGTTTGAGAGTGAATGTGCAAAAACAAAGTGTATCATTTCTCGGAAACTGTTACAATGTGGGGAAGAAATGCAACTTGTGAAACTGAGCAAAGTGAAAGTATATGCTTTGAGACATCACCGCTGAATCTCTGAGATAACAGCGGCAGAGTTCCTGCAGCACTTCAGGATGTTGTTATCTGGAAACTGAATTATCAAGAGCCCACAGAAAATAATCCTTCAATCAAGTTTGTAGTCCAGGTCAGGCCAGTGTTTATGTTTCACCCGAGTCTCCTTGCATCCTTTCTCATCTTTCCCTGTCAACATAACACTATTATTTTCTCCCTCATGCAGTCCTTTAACCTTCCACTAAATGCGTCTATCCAACACTGTCTGCTTCAGCTATGCCTTGTGATAGTAAGTTACACGTTCTCACCACTCTCTGGGTAAAGAGTTCTCCATTTGATATCTCAATGATCGTGTTATGTTGATATGCTCCAATTTCCATTTCTGTCACACAAACGTTTATAACTTAAAGATGTCTCTGCCGATGTATTCTCCTTTCACAGAAGAGGAGACCCTGCTTGCCCACACTTTCCTGATTTAGGTGACTACACGTAACTCGTAAACTTCTTTTAAATCTTTTCTGCACCCTCTCTACCTTCTTTATAGACAGCACACAAGGTTCTTAGTCTAATCCAAGCACATTTTAATACTGGATTAGAATTCTCTATCTCAACAAATTAGAGTTTGATTAATTTTTGTTGTGGACTTATTAACCTGTGTCACACTATGTCGATTTATGCTTTGATATCACTTTTCTCCACCATAATCTTCCCAATAATATGATTTCCTTCTTTTCTTAACCGATGTACGATTTCTGACAGTTTTCTATGATTAAACTTTCCAAGTATTGAACTATTCTTTAAGTTTATCACCTTTTTCATGTCTTCTTGCAAGTTGAGTATCCATGCATTTAGTTGTTACAGTATGTTTGTGATTATTAAAATACATTTAGATTACCAGAGATTTTAGCACTGGTGTTTGCAAGTTCCCTCTTGCAGCCAGCTAGCTATGTATTCTGCCATTTACTTTTGTTTTGGACATGCAATAGTTTATTACAAGACTTGAGATCAAATTCCAAAAGCAAAATGTATCATTTCTCGGAAACTGTTACAATGTGGGGAAGAAATACAACTTGTGAAACTGAGCAAAGTGAAAGTATATGCTTTGAGACATCACCGCTGAATCTCTGAGATAACAGCGGCAGAGTTCCTGCAGCACTTCAGGATGTTATTATCTGGAAACTGAATCATCAAGAGCCCACAGAAAACAAAGATCCCTTTCTGTGATATAACGATCTCCCACATCCAAATACCAGATAATGCAGGACCATTAATCACTGAATCAAACGCAGCCTGACATCAATTCTAACCAGACAGTCACTGAGGGCCTAGATGTCTCTTTTTCTCCCAGAATGACCTGTTTCTTTTAAAAAAAGACTAAATATCAGAGTTGTTATGGACCAAACTAAATCCTCTCAATCTGTATTAATAAGATTGTCTAGATGGCCCAGTGATTAGCACTGCTGCCTCACAGCACCAGGGACCTGGGTTTGATTCCAGCCTCGGGTGACTGTCTGTGTGGAGTTTGCACATTCTCCCCGTGTCTGTGTGGGTTTCCTCCCACAGTCAAAAGATGTGCACGCCAGGTAAATTGAACAATTTAGCATGGCCATAGTGTTAGGTGCATTAGTCAGAGGGAAATGGGTCTGGGTGGGTTACTCTGCGGAGGGTCGGTGTGGACTGGTTGGGCCGAAGGGCCTGTTTCCACACTGTCGGGAGTCTAATCTAATGCTTTCTTGTTTTCAAGGTGAGTGCAAAACATTATGCTCTAGGCACAATTTGATTGGTCAAACTGCTCAATTTTATGCAAAACACACTTTATCTTTATACTGCAGTTAAAGGACAGATAAAGCAAAAAGAAAGAATTGTCTTAACTGTAACTTGATGGAAATGCTTAACAAAATAATAGACAGATAAACTACTCCTAATTAATGGTCCCAGTATAGTAACATCCCATAAATCTGGTGAAATAGATTGTCTCATATGTAATTCTAGCAACAGGAAGAGAACCCCAGCTGTTGCCTGAAACAGAGAGGGGAGTAGGTGCTCCCACATCCAGCTTCAAGATCCCAGCAACTGCTGAAAGCTATAACTAAAACTCCTGGTTCCGTGGGAGCTTGATCCCACCCATTCAGGCTACTTCTATTGTTCCAATTTATATTAAAAAAAACTCAAGGCCTCACAAGTAGTTGCCTTTATTGGCTTCGAGCAGACTGCTTTTCACCTCTGTCTCAAACCGTCTTCATTATGAAAACCAGGAAGACATACACTTCTTCCAGCCTTAACATCATCATACAGTATCCCAACGGTATTCCCCAAACTGGTCAAAGAGTCCTGGTTTTAAGCTTCCCTGGAATATCCTTTCCTTTAAATGGCCCCCATATTACATTTCGTGTTGGCTCATTTGAAAATTCTCTCTCCCACTGCACGCTGGGAATAGGAAAGAGAAGGTCAGCTGTTGATCATGATGGGATGCTTCCATATGGGAAGGAATCTTTCTCACCAACACCAGGAGAATCCCTAGAGCGTACAGGCCGGCTATTTGAGCCATCTAGTCGAGACCGACCATCCAAAGACCATCCCACCCAGACACAACCCTGTACCTTATCCCTGTAGCCCTGTTTTTTCCATCGCTATTCTTGACGCTATGGGCAATTTAGCACAGCCAATCCACCTAACCTTTACATCTTTGGACTGGGGGAGGAAACCGGAGCACCCGGAGGAAACCTACACAGACACAGGGAGAACGTGCAAACTCCACACATTCTTGAGGTGGAATGAAACCCAGGTCCTTGGCGCTGTGAGGCAGCAGTGCTGACCACTGAGCCACCGTGCCACCCTCTGGGGATCAGCCTCTAATGAAACCCGGGTCCTTGGCGCTGTGAGGCAGCAGTGCTGACCACTGAGCCACCGTGCCACCCTCGGGGGATCAGCCTCTAATGAATTAGATTGACAGCAATGTCCACCCCAGTCAGGAGCCACCCTTGAAGAGGAATTCAGTTGTCCCCATCAGGAGATCACCAATCAACACTAGGGGAAGTCGTGGACAAGTCTGGTTGAGCCTTGGAACATTGAAAGATCACACACCTCCTGCTGGCAGGAATACACAGGAGACCCAGTGATGTACTGGTAATATCACCGGACTGGTCAGCTAGTAACTAGGAGAAAGTGAGGACTGCAGATACTGGAGTACCAGAGTTGAAAAATGTGTTGCAAGAAAAACACAGCAGGCCAGGCAGCATCCAAGGAGCAGGAGAATCGGGCATAAGCCTTTCTTCAGGAATGAGGCTGGTGTGCCAAACAGGCTGAGATAAAAGGTAGGGAGGAGGGACTTGGGGGAGAGGTGCGCTGGGAATGCGATAGGTGGAAGGAGGTGAGGGTGATAGGCCGGAGAGGGGGTGGGGGCGGAGAGGTCGGGAAGAAGATTGCAGGTCAAGAGGGCGGTGCTGAATCCGGGGGTTAAGACTGAGATAAGGTGGGGGGTGGGGAAATGAGGAAGCTGGTGAAATCTACATTCATCCCTTGTGGTTGGAGGGTTCCCAGGCGGAAGATGTAATCTAGGGCGACCAACTCAACAAAAACATTTACTACAAACCGACCGACTCCCACAGCTACCTAGATTACACCTCCTCCCACCCTGCCCCCTGTAAAAACGCCATCCCATATTCCCAATTCCTTCGCCTCCACTGCATCTGCTCCCCGGAGGACCAATTCCAATAACGAACAACCCAGATGGCCTCCTTCTTCAAAGACTGCAATTTCCCCCCAGACGTGGTTGACGATGCTCTCCACCACATCTCCTCCACTTTCCGCTCCTCCGCCCTTGAACCCTGCCCCTCCAATCGCCACCAGGACAGAACCCACTGGTCCTCACCTACCACCCCACCAACTTCCAGATATATCGCATCATCTTTCGTGATTTCCGCCACCTCCAAACAGACCCCACCACCAGGGATATATTTCCCTCCCCTCCCCTACCAGCGTTCCGAAAAGACCACTCCCTCTGTGACTCCCTCGTCAGGTCCACACCCCCCCACCAACCCAACCTCCACTCCCGGCACCTTCCCCTGCAACCGTAAGAAATGCAAAACTTGCGCCCACACCTCCCCCCCACCTCCCTCCAAGGCCCCAAGGGATCCTTCTATATCAGTCACAAATTCACCTGCACCTCCACACACATCATTTACTGTATCCGCTGCACCCGATGTGGTCTCCTCTATATTGGGGAGACAGGCCGCCTACTTGCGGAACGTTTCAGAGAACACCTCTGGGACACCCGGACCAACCAACCCAACCACCCTGTGGCTGAACACTTTAACTCCCCCTCCCACTCCACCAAGGACATACAGGTCCTTGGCCTCCTCCATCGCCAGACCATGGCAACACGACACCTGAAGGAAGAGCTCCTCATCTTCCACCTAGGAACCCTCCAACCACAAGGGATGAATGTAGATTTCCCCAGCTTCCTCATTTCCCCTCCCCCCACCTTATCTCAGTCCCAACCCCCGGCTTCAGCACCGCCTTCTTGACCTGCAATCTTCTTCCCAACCTCTCCGCGCCCACCCCCTCTCCGGCCTATCACCCTCACCTTAACCTCCTTCCACCTATCGTATTCCCAGCACCCCCCCCCCCCCCCCCCCCCCCACCTTTTATCTCAGCCCACTTGGCACATCAGCCTCATTCCTGAAGAAGGGTTTATGCCTGAAACGTTGATTCTCCTGCTCCTCGGATGCTGCCTGGCCTGCTGTGTTTTTCCAGCACCACACTTTTCAACTCTGGTCAGCCTGGGGATATGGATTTAATTCATTTCATTAATTTTATTCCAGTTGCTTTGTACATTCAGATACAAAGCCTTTATGTTTGTTAGAATCATACAGTCATAGACTCCTACAGCATGGAGACAGGCCCTTTGGCCTAATCTGGGCCATACCGACCAAAATGTCCACCCACGCTAACCCCATTTCCCTGCACTTGGCCCATATCCTTCTAATCCTTTCCTATCCATGTATTTGTCCAAATGCCTTTTAAATGTTGTTAATGTACCCATCTCAACCACGTCCGCTGGCAGCTCATTCCATATGCGTACCACCCTTTGTGTAAAAACGTTGCCCCTCAGGTTCCCTTTTATTCCTTCCCCTCTAACCTTAAACTGATGCCCTCTAGTCCTCGATTCCCCATCCCTGGAAGAAAGACTGAGTGCATTCACCCTATCCATACCTCTCATGATCTTATACACCTTTATAAGAGTCCCCCGTCAGTCTCCTATGCTCTAAGGAAAAATATCCGAGCTTGCCCAGCCTCTCTCTAAAACTCAGACCCTTGAGTCCTGGTAAAATCCTTGTAAACTGCTTCTGCACTCTTTCCAGTTTAATAACATCCTTCCCATAGCAAGGTGACCAAAACTGACACAAATGCGGCCTCATCAACGTCCTGTATAACTGCAACATAACTTCCAAACTGCTTTCCTCACTGCCCTGACTGATGAAGGCCATTGTGCCAAAAACCTTCCTCACTGCCCTGTCTACCTGTCACTCCACTTTCAGAGAACACTGCACCTGAACTCCAAGGTCCCTCTGTTCCATTACACTCCTTAAGGTCTCACCATTCACCATGAAACTCCAACATTGATTTGACTTTCCAAAATGCAAGACCTCACACTTAAACTCCATTTGCCATTTCTTGGCCCACTTCCCCAGGTGATCAAGGTCCTGCTGTAATTTCTGATAACCTTCCTCACTGTCCATGAAACTGCCTATTTTAGTGTCATCTGCAAACTTACTAATCATACCTTATACATTCTCATCCAAATCATATATATATAGATAACAAACAGTAATAGGCCCAGCATCGAATCCTGAGGCACACCACTAGTCACAGGCCTCCAGTCTGACAAGTATCCTTCTGCTATTACCTTCTACTTCCTACCATCAAGCCAATTCTGTATTTAATTTGTCAGATCCCCCTGGATTCCATGCGATCTAACCTTCTATTATCAGATGTCCTTACAGGTTTATGCTTCATTGGTGCAATGTGAGATTAACCATGGTTCACCAAGACTTTGGTCCCAGCATGATTCAAGTGGAGCCCATTCCATCAGGAAAGCTCCCCACTTCCCCAGTACTGATGCCAATGTCCCATGAATTTGAACCCATTTCTCCCAAAACGAATCTTTGCCCCTTTAATCTTGACCCTGTGCCAATTAGTTTGTGGGTCAGGTAGTGGAGGTTATGACCTTTTTCGTTCTGCTTTTTAATTTGCCCCTAGTTGGTCATATTCCTTCAGCAGATCCTCTTCCCTCATTCTACTGATACTGCTGGTATCTATGTGGACCACAACACCTAGATCTTTCCTCTCCCACACCAAGTCCCTCTGCAACCTAAAGGAGACACCCTGCACCCAGGCTCCAGGCTGGTAACACAGCCTTCAGCTCTGTCAACCTTAGCCGCAGGGAACACTGAATATTCCCTGATGATACTATCCCTGATTACAGCTACATTCCTGTTTTCTCCACCCCCCTGAATGGCTCCCTATACCACAGTGCTGTGATCAGTTTGCTCAGCCCCCAGGCTCTCCCTCACAGAGAACAAGAATCTTGAACCTGTTAAATGAGTTGAAGGGCTGACGCTCCTGCAGTGCTACCTGGATACCTCAACATGCCTCGCTGGTAGTCACTACCCCCTGTCCCTGACCTCTGACTGGATTAGAGGTACAGTAATTCATCTGAAGAGTGTGACTACCTCCTGAAATACAGTGTCCAGGTAACTCTCCCCCTCTCAGATGTGTCTTGAAGCTCAGACTCTAACTCATTAATTCTGAGTAGGAATTCCTTAGCGCTTGCTAAAAGTGTGGTCATTATCATCCAAAGTGGGATCCATCCACTCCCACATCATCCAGTTACAACAGATCGCCTGCTCCAGCATCTCTACTGCATCTCGTCAGTTCTGTAAGATACCTCTCCCATTTACCTTTAATCTGAGAGTAACCAATCATATACTTATATTAGCAGCTATTATGAACCAATGAACATATGATTTTCACGTGATATCATTTTATGTTTTTTGTGGGGCCTCAATTAATCCGTTAAAAAAGACCTGACAAACAAAGGCAAAAAACACTTCTTCCCCAATACACTGAACACCCACACTGCTCTAAAGTCCCAGAATCACTCACTCACTCACAGACTCAGAGTCATAGAGACAACATGGAAACAGACCCTTCCGTCCAACCCGTCCATGCCGACCAGATATCCCAACCCAATCTAGTCCCACCTGCCAGCACCCGGCCCATATCCCTCCAAACCCTTCCTATTCATATACCCATCCAGATGCCTTTTAAATGTTGCAATTGTACCAGCCTCCACCACATCCTCTGGCAGCTCATTCTGAACATGTACCACCCTCTGTGTGAAAAAGTTGCCCCTTAGGTCTCTTTTATATCTTTCCCCTCTCATCCTAAACCTATGCCCTCCAGTTCTGGACTCTCCCACCCCAGGGAAGAAACTTTGTCTATTTATCCTATCCATGCCCCTCATGATTTTATAAACCTCTATAAGGTCACCCCTCAGCCTCCGACGCTCCAGGGAAAACAGCCCCAGTCTGTTCAGCCTCTCTCTGTAGCTCAAATCCTCCAACCCTGGCAACATCCCTTGTAAATCTTTTCTGAACCCTTTCAGGTTCAGAGGGAGGGAGACAAAATTGCGCATGATATTCCAAAAGTGACCTAACCAACATCCTGCATAGTCGCAACATGACCTCCCAACTCTTGTACTCGATACTCTGACTGATACTCGATACTTTATTGGTCAAAGTATTGAGTACAGGAGTTGTGAGGTCATGTTGCGGCTGTACAGGACATTGGTGAGACCATTTTTGGAATATTGCGTGTAATTCTGGTCTCCTTCCTATCGGAATGATGTTCTGAAACTTGAAAAAGGTTCAGAAAAGATTTACGAGGATGTTGCCAGGGTTGGAGGATCTGAGCTACAGGGAGAGGCTGAACAGGCTGGGGCTGTTTTCCCTGGAACGTCGGAGGCTGAGGGGTGACCTTATAGAGGTTTATAAAATCATGATGGATATGGAAAGGATAAATAGACAAAGGTTTTTTCCCTGGGGTGCGGGAGTCCAGAACTAGAGGGCATAGGTTTAAGATGAGAGGAAAAAGATATACACAGAGGGTGGTATGTGTATGGAATGAGCTACCAGGGGAAGTGGTGGATGCTGGTACAATTGCAACATTTAAGAGGCATTTGGATGGGTATATGAATAGGAAGGGTTTGGAGGGATATGGGCCAAATGCTGGCAGGTGGGACTAGATTGGGTTGGGATATCTGGTCGGCATGGACGGGTTGGACCGAAGGGCCTGTTTCCGTGCTGTACATCTCTATGACTCTGTGACTGTATGACTCAATGGCTGCAATAATAAAATCCATCGAACCAGTCTGAATTTTTTGTTCTTCAATATCTCCAAAAGCTTTAATTGGTTATGATCAGTATGTATGATTGTCTCAGGCACGTTACTGGCAATATAAACATTGAAAAGTAACGCCAACACCAAGCTCAAGGTCTTCTTCCCAACTGTCAAATATTTCTGTTGATGAATTTTCAATTTCCTGGAGAAATATCGAATAAGTCTTTCTATCTTCTCATCATCTTCTTGCACAAATACAGTATCGACACTGACATCATTCGTATCGATAGCCACCTTGAATGGCTTTGCATAAGTAGGTGTGGCTAATACTGGGGCAGTAGTTAGCACAGCTTTCAGGCTGTCAAGTGCCTTCTGTCAGTTTACTGTCCACTGAAACTTGCTACATTTCTTCAGTAGTTCAGTGAGTGGAGCAGCCACACTGCTAAAAGTCAGTACGAATTTCTGATAAAACCCACTCAATTCTAGGAAACATACTGCTCTCTTCATCAATGGTATAGGAAACTTCCCAGCAGTCTTTGTTGTCACATTCCTTGGGGCCATCTGTCCATGTCTAAAGACATGGCCCAGGAAGGTGACTTGGGCTTTGGCAAATTCATGCTTCGCCAGATTTATCACCAAGCCTGCCTCCCAAAGTGAATCAAATAATTCCAATAAATTCTGATAACGTTACTTCCATGTGTAAATTAAAAATCACCAGGTCGTTGATGTATACCGCACAATTGCATAATCCAGAAAGGACTTTATTGGTTAGCCCTTGATAAGTAGCTGGTGCATTTTCCAGACCAAATGGCATGACTTTATGTTGATACAGTCCATTCAATGTTACAAAAGCTGAAGTTGTTTTTGCTATTTCGGATGAGGGTACCTGACACGAATCCTCTGAGTAAGTTCAACTTAGAAATATAAGTTGCTTGTCCCACCTTCTCAATATGTGGTATCAGATATGAATCAGACTTTGTAACTGTATTGACTTTGCAATAGTCTACACATAGCCGTTGGGTACCATCTGGTTTTGGCACCATGACTATGGATGAGCTCCAGTCACTGCAACTACTTTGATTATGTCATCTTGGAGCATACATTCAACCTCTTTTTGAACCGGTTACAATTTTAGAAGGTTAAGTCTATAAGAATGTCATTTAATTGGAACAGCATCTCCTATATCTATATCATGAATAATTAGATTAGTACTTAACAGCTTATGTCCACATATCTCCCCATGTGATAGCAATAAGACTTTCAGGTCATTTTGATTTTCATCTGGAAGGTAAATCAATAATTTATCCCAATTTTTGTCAACTTGCTCATTGTCCAATTTAATTTGAGAAGTGTCCAATTCAGAATCCTCTGAACTTGGTTCTTCCCTCTGTTTTGTAATCACTAACACATTCTTCTCTTGATTTCCTTCCCTATCAAATACCTTTTGAACATATTCACATTACACACTCTGTGAGATTTCTTTCTATCTGGACCCCTTATCAAATAGTTCACCTCACCTTTCGAGTTGTTAAAACCCACTAAACCTTGCTTTGACAGATGATCAGAAGTACCACAAACACTTTTATCTCCATTAGCAAAATTGCGAGGTTTTGATTTGTTCCTGTTTCATCATATCCAGTGAAAGTTTTAATTGCTGTCTAGCCAACTCCCCCAGTCTATTTAACTGTTCCCTAAAACGTGGCACACAGTCCAAATATGTGGTCTCTGAATTCTGACTTTTAATTGGAACAGGAATCTGTATCTATATCATGAATAATTACATTAGTACTTATGTCCATATCTCCCCATGTGATAGCAATAAGCCTTTCAGGTCGTTTTGATTTTCATCCTTGTGGTCCTCTCACCTCATGCCCAAAAACTAATTCAAATGGACTGATCGATTCATTTTGTGCATCTCTAATGGCAAAAAGTACAAACAGAATTCCTTTATCCCAGTCATCTGGATAGTCTTGACTATAAACCCTTAAAATGGTCTATAATGTCTGATGCCACCTTTCTAGTGCTCTCTGCGATTCCGGATGGTACACAGTGGATGTGAATTGTTTTACTCCTAATTTTTGAATTCCTCCAAAATAATTGTCTCTCGAAGAGCGTCATATGTCTGATCTATTCTTAATGCCCTGATCCATCTATCAAATTTGCTTTGTTTGATCCTCGATATACATTTGACCAGGGTCTGTCTTTGGATGCCGGAAACATTGTCTGTAAGCTTCTGGCACAAGCTGATATTCATTTAAGATGGCTTTCTTCACCTCCTCATACTCCATAGATACTTCTCTGCTGGTGGTGCAAATACCTTACTAGGCTCTACCTACCAGCTTTGTTTGGATCAACAAAACCCACATGGTCAGTGGCCACTGCATTTGTTTAGCCACTTTCTCAAATGAGATGAAGAAGGCTTCAACAATCCTTCTCATCAAGTTTCGGCAATGCTTGGATATATTTAAAAAGATCCGCACCAGGCCTTTAGCTACGATGGTTTGTTCATCCTCACAAGACCCCTCACTAAGCCTACCTTCTACCTTCACCTCCATCCTTTAAAGCTGTTGTCCACGTGTCAATTTCTGAAGTTCAAACTCTCTATCTTTCTCCCTTTCCTCTACTAGGGCCTTCCTCTCCTCCTTGTTCTGCCAAAGTGATTCCAGCCTTTTCTTTTTGTTCTGCTAAAGCAATTCTTTCCTCTTCTTTTTGTCCTGCTCGGAAGATTTGTTCTTTTTCTCTTTCCTCTGCTTTTAACCCTAATTCAAACTGTCTCATTTCCTTTTCATGTTCAAGCTGCCTCATCCATAATTGAATTCGAACCATTTCCAAAGATTCTGATCGCATTTTCAGCAAATTTAAATGCTGAGCTATTGCTGTAATTACCTTCCCCTTCCTCAGCTAAAAGCAACGCAAACTCCAGTTTGTCTGCCAGCAGCTTAGCCTTGTTCACCTTTTGTAAACCCCCCCCCCCCCCACAAAGTCACTTCTTCCACCCCTAAAAAGTTCTTAGTGACCAAAACAGCCATTACTAGACCAAGAACTGTTTTAATCAAAAAGTGTGGTGCTGGAAAAGTCAGGTAGCATCCGAGGAGCTGGAGAGTTAACATTTCAGGCATAAGTCCCTCATCAGGAATGTGGAGGAGGAAGGGGGTGAGAGATTTACAGAGACGTGGGGCTGGGGGGAAGGTGGCTAAGAAGGCGATAGGTGGATGTAAGTGGGAGGGTGATTGTGATAGGTCAGAGTGGAGTGGATAGGTAGGAAGGAAGATGGACAGGGAGGACAGATCAAGAGGATAGTGCTGAGCTGAAGGGTTGGATCTGGGATAAGGTGGGGTGAGGGGGAGATTTGGAAACTAGTGAAGTCGCTGTTGTTACCGTGTGGTTGGAAGGCTCTTGGGCAGGCGATGAGGTGTTCTCCCTCCAGGTGGCGGGCGGCTTGTAATTGGCGGTAGAGGAGGCTCAGGACTTGCATGTCCTTGTGGCAATGGGAGGGAGAATTGAAGTGGTATTGGGTCTGTTTGGTGCATGTGTCCTGGAGATGTCCCCTGCGATGCTCCGCGAGTTGGTGTCCTGTCACCCCAAAGTAAAGCCAGGTACAATTGCAACATTTAAAAGGCATCTGGATGGGTATATGAATAGGAAGGGTTTGGAGGGATGTGGACCAAGTGCTGGCAAATGGAACTGGGTTAGGTTGGGATATCTGATCGGCATAGATGAGTTGGACCGAAGGGTCTGTTTCCGTGCTGTACATCTCTATGACTCTATGAACAGACGCAGTAGATGAGATGTTTGAATGTGCAGGAAAATCTCTGCTGGATGTGAAATGGACTTTTGGGGCCTTGGATGGAGGTGAGGGGAGAGTTGTGGGTGCAGGTTTTACACCATGTGTGGCGGCAAAGGAAGGAGCTGGGTGTAGAGGGTGGGTTGATGGTGAGCGTGGACCTAACAAGGGAGTGCAGAAGGAATGGTCTCTGTGGAACACAGATAGGGGTGGGGAGGGAAATATAGCTCTGGTGGTGGGGTTTGTTTGTAGGTGGCAGGAATGGTGAGTGTTTCTGGAGATTAGTGTGTTGAAAGGAATGGACCAGGGGAGTTCTATCCTTGTTACGGTTGGAGGGGTGAGGTCATCTTCCCCCTTGGGACCCTTCAACACAGCATCAACATTGATCAGTTTCCAAATCTCCCCTCCCCACACCTCATCCCAAATCCAATCTTCCAACTCAGCACTGGCCTCTTGACCTGCCCTACCTGTCCATCTTCCTTCCCACCTATCCACTCCACCCTCCCCAACGACCTATCACACTAACCCCTCACCTGTATCCACCTAATGCCTTCCCAGCTACATTTCCCCACCCCACCCTCCTATTTATCTCTCAACCCCCTTCCCCCTTCATATCCCTCATGAAGGACTTATGCCCAAAATGTTGATCCTCCTGTCTGGCTGTGCTTTTCCAGTGCTACATGTATGATTAGATTACTTACAGTGTGGAAACAGGCCCTTCGGCCCAACAAATCCACACCAACCCGCTGAAGAGCAACCCGCCCAGACCCATTCCCCTTCACCTAACACTACAGACAGTTAAGCATGGCCAATTCACCTGACCTGCACATCTTTGGACTGTGGGAGGAAACCGGAGCACCCGGAGTAAACCCACGCAGACACGGGGAGAACGCGCAAACTCCACACAGTCAGTCACCTGAGGCGGGAATTGAACTCAGGTCCCTGGTGCTGTGAGGCAGCAGTGCTAACCACTGTGCCACCGTGCTACCCAGTCTGACTCTCCAGCATCTGCAGTCCTCACTTTCTCCACGCACTATTTAAACCAACCGAAACCAACACCCAAAATAAAAGACACTAATGCTGAACACTCACTGCCTTCGAGTCCAACAACTCTCAACTCAAAATGGAATTATTGAATCAATCCCGACAAGTGACCCCAATCTGTTATGGACCAGGCCAGATCCGCTCAAAACACGTCAAGAAGGTAACCCAGACCCTGACTTTTCCTTATTTTAAAGGCAGGTGTGAGGTGGATATTCCAGGTGCAATGCAGCTGGTCAAACCACTCGGCTTTAAGCAAAACAGAATCTATTTAAACGTTACAGTTGAAACAAAAAAAAATGGAATTTAGAATAGCTTAACTGTTGGAAAACTTAACTAACCTGATCCTGCACCTTAACTAAGGAGCCGTTCCAATCCAGTAATATCCCATGAACACAGCCCTTTGGCAAAAAGGTAAACTGAAACACAGATTCTTACAGCAGGAGGGAACAACGTCCGAAGAGTTTTTAGAGAGAGAGTCAGTCAGGAATGATTCGCTGAAACTTGGAACCTCTCCTGGATTCAGCATCTTGAGCCTGCCACAGCTAAACCAAACCAGAAAACCCTGAACAGGGAGAACTGGCCATTCCCCTGCATTGTTAAACTGGGCTCTTTCC
Organism: Chiloscyllium plagiosum; assembly: GCF_037043375.1. Taxonomy (NCBI): domain Eukaryota; kingdom Metazoa; phylum Chordata; class Chondrichthyes; order Orectolobiformes; family Hemiscylliidae; genus Chiloscyllium; species Chiloscyllium plagiosum. The sequence goes on from NW_028270173.1 coordinate 57,282,658, forward strand.
AGACCACTCAGCACCTCTGCCTTTGTGACCTCTGTTAAAAAAACAGCCGAGAGATAAAATAACATTGTTGAAGTGACAGCATCATCACACACGGGAGAGTCTACAGAAGAATGAGACAGTGTGCAGTTTCTGGAATGGGACCACACCCACAACCAAGTGACTCAGAAAAGAATGTGATTGACTGATGTCTGGGTGAATCATCCATGCACAGGAAGGTTCCAAAGTGTACTGATGTGAGAGATAGTTATTCAATGTTGTTATCTTGCAGTCAAATATTATTTCTCGTGCTTTGTGTTTAGAACATAATTCTGAAGGTCGAAGAATGGAATGGAAAAGTTACTACAGTCTTCTCTTGTTGCTCCCTACGGTTGGAGCCTCTGGTGAGGAGAATTTAAATTCAGCTTTGATTTTCTTGTTCGAGAGTGACTGCAAAGGTTGATTACTAATGAGAGGATGCAAACAATTAACAATGTGATAGACATGAAAGATCACACATGTCCATGTCAGCAGCAAGAAGGTAAGTGTACTGCTGATTGCGACCTCAAATGTCCACGTACCTTCATCCCCTTGGATGCTAGTTCCAGCACGGTGCAGTATTGAACAGAGTTGGGGAGCCATGGGCGAGGCATGATTCCAATGCTGCAAATTACAGCAGATGGATTCTGGGATCTCCACTGGAAATAACAAATGTGGGGCTGGGAATATTGGTGTAAGGTGAGGGAGTAGGTGTGAACACCCTCAGGGTGAGGGGCAGTGAACATTCGTGTAAAGCAAAGGAGAAGGTGTGAACACTCTCTGGGTGTGGGGCTGTGTATATTATTGGTGCAAGGTGAGTGAGTCAGTGTGAACACTCTCTGGGTGTGGGGCTGTGTATATTATCGGTGCAAGGTGAGTGAGTCAGTGTGAACACCCTCTGGGTGTGGGGCTGTGTATATTATCGGTGCAAGGTGAGTGAGTCAGTGTGAACACCCTCTGGGTGTGGGGCTGTGCATATTATTGGTGCAAGGTGAGTGAGTCAGTGTGAACAGTGTCTGGGTGTGGGGCTGTGAATATTGGTGCAAGGTGAGTGAGTCAGTGTGAACACACTCTGGGTGTGGGGCTGTGAATATTATTGGTGCAAGGTGAGTGAGTCAGTGTGAACACTCTCTGGGTGTGGGGCTGTTAATATTATTGGTGCAAGGTGAGTGAGTCAGTGTGAACATTCTCCGGGTGTGGGGCTGTGAATATTGTCGGTGGAAGGTGAGGGCATAGGTGAGAATACTCACTGGGTGTGGGACTGTGTATATTGGTTAAAGGTGTGGGATTAGGTGTGAACACTCTCTGGGTGTGGGGCTGTGTATATTATTGGTGCAAGGTGAGTGAGTCAGTGTGAATACTCTCTGGGTGTGGGGCTGTGTATATTATTGGTGCAAGATGAGTGAGTCAGTGTGAACACAGTCTGGGTGTGGGGCTGTGTATATTATTGGTGCAAGGTGAGTGAGTCAGTGTGAACACTCTCTGGGTGTGGGGCTGTTAATATTATTGGTGCAAGGTGAGTGAGTCAGTGTGAACATTCTCCGGGTGTGGGGCTGTGAATATTGTCGGTGCAAGGTGAGTGAGTCAGTGTGAACACCCTCTGGGTGTGGGGCTGTGCATATTATTGGTGCAAGGAGAGTGAGTCAGTGAGAACAGTGTCTGGGTGTGGGGCTGTGAATATTGGTGCAAGGTGAGTGAGTCATTGTGAACACTCTCTGGGTGTGGGGCTGTGTATATTATTGGTGCAAGGTGAGTATGTCACTGTGAAAACTCTCTGTGTGTAGGGCTGTGAAAATTATTGGTGCAAGGTGAGTGAGTCAGTGTGAACACACTCTGGGTGTGGGGCTGTGTATATTATTGGTGCAAGGTGAGTGAGTCAGTGTGAACACCCTCTGGGTGCAGGGCTGAGAATATCATTGGTGCAAGGTGAGTGAGTCAGTGTGAACATACTCCGGGTGTGGGGCGGTGTATATTATTGGTGCAAGGTGAGTGTGTCACTGTGAACACTCTCTGGGTGTGGGGCTGAGTATATTATTGGTGCAAAGTGAGTGTGTCACTGTGAACTCTCTCTGGGTGTGCAGCTGATTATATTATTGTTGCAAGGTGTGAGTCAGTGTGAACAGTCTCTGGGTGTGGGGCTGCGTATATTATTGGTGCAAGGAGAGTGTGTCAGTGTGAACAGTGTCTGGGTGTGGGGCTGTGAATATTGGTGCAAGGGGAGTGAGTTAGTATGAACACTCTCTGGGTGTGGACAGTGAATATTGTCGGTGCAAGGTAAATGAGTCAGTGTGAACACTCTCTGGGTGTGGGGCTGAGTATATTATTGGTGCAAGGTGAGTGAGTCAGTGTGAACACTCTCTGGGTGCAGGGCTGTGAATATCATTGGTGCAAGGTGAGTGAGTCAGTGTGAACACCCTCTGGGTGTGGGGCTGTTAATATTATTGGTGCAAGGTGAGTGAGTCAGTGTGAACACACTCTGGGTGTGGGGCTGTGAATATTGGTGCAAGGTGAGTGAGTCAGTGTGAACGTCCTCTGGGTGTGGGGCTGCGTATATTATTGGTGCAAGATGAGTGAGTCAGTGTGAACACTCTCTGGGTGTGGGGCTGTGAATATTGTCGGTGCAATGTGAGTGAGTCAGTGTGAACACTATCTGGGTGTGGGGCTGTGTATATTATCAGTGCAAGGTGAGTGAGTCAGTGTGAACACTCTCTGGGTGTGGGGCTATGAATATTGTCGGTGCAAGGTGAGTGAGTCAGTGTGAACACCCTCTGGGTGTGGGGCTGTGCATATTATTGGTGCAAGGTGAGGGAGTCAGTGTGAACAGTGTCTGGGTGTGGGGCTGTGAATATTGGTGCAAGGTGAGTGAGTCATTGTGAACACTCTCTGGGTGTGGGGCTGTGTATATTATTGGTGCAAGGTGAGTGTGTCACTGTGAACACTCTCTGGGTGTAGGGCTGTGAAAATTATTGGTGCAAGGTGAGTGAGTCAGTGTGAACACTCTCTGGGTGTGGGGCTGTGTATATTATTGGTGCAAGGTGAGTGAGTCAGTGTGAACACTCTCTGGGTGTGGGGCTGTGTATATTATTGGTGCAAGGTGAGTGAGTCAGTGTGAACACTCTCTGGGTGTGGGGCGGTGTATATTATTGGTGCAAGGTGAGTGTGTCACTGTGAACACTCTCTGGGTGTGGGGCTGAGTATATTATTGGTGCAAGGAGAGTGAGTCAGTGTGAACACTCTCTGGGTGTGGGGCTGTGTATATTATTGGTGCAAGTTGAGTGTGTCAGTGTGAACACTCTCTGGGTGTGCGGCTGATTATATTATTGTTGCAAGGTGTGAGTCAGTGTGAACAGTCTCTGGGTGTGGGGCTGCGTATATTATTGGTGCAAGGAGAGTGTGTCAGTGTGAACAGTGTCTGGGTGTGGGGCGGTGAATATTGGTGCAAGGTGAGTGAGTTAGTATGAACACTCTCTGGGTGTGGACTGTGAATATTATTGGTGCAAGGTAAATGAGTCAGTGTGAACACTCTCTGGGTGTGGGGCTGTGTATATTATTGGTGCAAGGTGAGTGAGTCAGTGTGAACACCCTCTGGGTGCAGGGCTGTGAATATCATTGGTGCAAGGTGAGTGAGTCAGTGTGAACATTCTCCGGGTGTGGGGCGGTGTATATTATTGGTGCAAGGTGAGTGTGTCACTGTGAACACTCTCTGGGTGTGGGGCTGAGTATATTATTGGTGCAAGGAGAGTGAGTCAGTGTGAACACTCTCTGGGTGTGGGGCTGTGTATATTATTGATGCAAATTGAGTGTGTCACTGTGAACTCTCTCTGGGTGTGCAGCTGATTATATTATTGTTGCAAGGTGTGAGTCAGTGTGAACAGTCTCTGGGTGTGGGGCTGCGTATATTATTGGTGCAAGGAGAGTGTGTCAGTGTGAACAGTGTCTGGGTGTGGGGCTGTGAATATTGGTGCAAGGTGAGTGAGTTAGTATGAACACTCTCTGGGTGTGGACTGTGAATATTATTGGTGCAAGGTAAATGAGTCAGTGTGAACACTCTCTGGGTGTGGGGCTGTGTATATTATTGGTGCAAGGTGAGTGAGTCAGTGTGAACACTCTCTGGGTGCAGGGCTGTGAATATCATTGGTGCAAGGTGAGTGAGTCAGTGTGAACACCCTCTGGGTGTGGGGCTGTTAATATTATTGGTGCAAGGTGAGTGAGTCAGTGTGAACACTCTCTGGGTGTGGGGCTATGAATATTGTCGGTGCAAGGTGAGTGAGTCAGTGTGAACACTCTCTGGGTGTGGGGCTGTGCATATTATTGGTGCAAGGTGAGGGAGTCAGTGTGAACAGTGTCTGGGTGTGGGGCTGTGAATATTGGTGCAAGGTGAGTGAGTCATTGTGAACACTCTCTGGGTGTGGGGCTGTGTATATTGTTGGTGCAAGGTGAGTGTGTCACTGTGAACACTCTCTGGGTGTAGGGCTGTGGATATTGGTGCAAGGTGAGTGACTCAGTGTGAACACTCTCTGGGTGTGGGGCTGTGAATATTGGTGCAAGGTGAGTGAGTCAGTGTGAACACCCTCTGGGTGTGGGGCTGTGCATATTATTGGTGCAAGGTGAGGGAGTCAGTGTGAACAGTGTCTGGGTGTGGGGCTGTGAATATTGGTGCAAGGTGAGTGAGTCATTGTGAACACTCTCTGGGTGTGGGGCTGTGTATATTGTTGGTGCAAGGTGAGTGTGTCACTGTGAACACTCTCTGGGTGTAGGGCTGTGTATATTATTGGTGCAAGGTGAATGAGTCAGTGTGAACACACTGGGTGTGGGGGTGTGAATATTAATGGTGCAAAATGAGTGAGTCAGTGTGAACACTTTATGGGTGTGGGGCTGTGAATATTGTCGGTGGAAGGTGAGTGTGTCACTGTGAACACTCTCTGGGTGTGGGGCTGTGAAAATTATTGGTGCAAGGTGAGTGAGTCATTGTGAACACTCTCTGGGTGTGGGGCTATGTATATTATTGGTGCAAGGTGAGTGTGTCACTGTGAACACTCTTTGGGTGTGGGGCTGTGAAAAGTATTGGTGCAAGGTGAGTGAGTCAGTGTGAACACACTCTGGGTGTGGGGCTGTGTATATTATTGGTGCAAGGTGAGTGAGTCAGTGTGAACACTCTCTGGGTGTGGGGCTGTGTATATTATTGGTGCAAGCTGGAAATGTGTTGCTGGAAAAGCGCAGCAGGTCAGACAGCATCCAGGGAACAGGAGAATCGACGTTTCGGGCATAAGCCCTTCTTTTCCTGAAGAAGGGCTTATGCCCGTAACGTCGATTCTCCTGTTCCCTGGATGCTGCCTGACCTGCTGCGCTTTTCCAGCAACACATTTCCAGCTCTGATCTCCAGCATCTGCAGACCTCACTTTCTCCTCATATTATTAGTACAAGGTGAGTGAGTCAGTGTGAACACTCTCTGGGTGTGCGGCTGATTATATTATTGTTGCAAGGTGTGAGTCAGTGTGAACAGTCTCTGGGTGTGGGGCTGCGTAAATTATTGGTGCAAGGAGAGTGTGTCAGTGTGAACAGTGTCTGGGTGTGGGGCTGTGAATATTGGTGCAAGGGAAGTGAGTTAGTATGAACACTCTCTGGGTGTGGACAGTGAATATTATTGGTGCAAGGTAAATGAGTCAGTGTGAACACTCTCTGGGTGCAGGGCTGTGAATATCATTGGTGCAAGGTGAGTGAGTCAGTGTGAACACCCTCTGGGTGTGGGGCTGTTAATATTATTGGTGCAAGGTGAGTGAGTCAGTGTGAACACTATCTGGGTGTGGGGCTGTGTATGTTATTGGTGCAAGGAGAGTGAGTCAGTGTGAACACTCTCTGGGTGTGGGGCTGTGTTTATTATTGGTGCAAGGTGAGTGAGTCAGTGTGAACACTCTCTGGGTGCAGGGCTGTGAATATCATTGGTGCAAGGTGAGTGAGTCAGTGTGAACACCCTCTGGGTGTGGGGCTGTTAATATTATCGGTGCAAGGTGAGTGAGTCAGTGTGAACACTCTCTGGGTGCAGGGCTGTGAATATCATTGGTGCAAGGTGAGTGAGTCAGTGTGAACACCCTCTGGGTGTGGGGCTGTTAATATTATTGGTGCAAGGTGAGTGAGTCAGTGTGAACACTATCTGGGTGTGGGGCTGTGTATATTATCAGTGCAAGGTGAGTGAGTCAGTGTGAACACTCTCTGGGTGTGGGGCTATGAATATTGTCGGTGCAAGGTGAGTGAGTCAGTGTGAACACTCTCTGGGTGTGGGGCTGTGTATATTATGAGTGCAAGGTGAGTGAGTCAGTGTGAACACTCTCTGGGTGTGGGGCTATGAATATTGTCGGTGCAAGGTGAGTGAGTCAGTGTGAACACTCTCTGGGTGTGGGGCTGTGTATATTATGAGTGCAAGGTGAGTGAGTCAGTGTGAACACTCTCTGGGTGTGGGGCTGTGAATATTGTCGGTGCAAGGTGAGTGAGTCAGTGTGAACACCGTCTGGGTGTGGGGCTGTGCATATTATTGGTGCAAGGTGAGGGAGTCAGTGTGAACAGTGTCTGGGTGTGGGTCTGTCAATATTGGTGCAAGGTGAGTGAGTCAGTGTGAACACACTCTGGGTGTGGGGCTGTGAATATTATTGGTGCAAGGTGAGGGAGTCAGTGCAAATACTCTCTGGGTATGGGGGTGTGAATAATATTGGTGCAAGATGAGTGAGTCAGTGTGAACACTTTATGGGTGTGGGGCTGTAAACATTATTGTTGCAAGGTGAGTGAGTCAGTGTGAACACTCTCTGGGTGTGGGGCTGTTAATATTATTGGTGCAAGGTGAGTGAGTCAGTGTGAACACACTCTGGGTGTGGGGCTGTGTATATTATCAGTGCAAGGTGAGTGAGTCAGTGTGAACACTCTCTGGGTGTGGGGCTATGAATATTGTCGGTGCAAGGTGAGTGAGTCAGTGTGAACACTCTCTGGGTGTGGGGCTGTGTATATTATGAGTGCAAGGTGAGTGAGTCAGTGTGAACACTCTCTGGGTGTGGGGCTATGAATATTGTCGGTGCAAGGTGAGTGAGTCAGTGTGAACACTCTCTGGGTGTGGGGCTGTGTATATTATCGGTGCAAGGTGAGTGAGTCAGTGTGAACACTCTCTGGGTGTGGGGCTGTGAATATTGTCGGTGCAAGGTGAGTGAGTCAGTGTGAACACCGTCTGGGTGTGGGGCTGTGCATATTATTGGTGCAAGGTGAGGGAGTCAGTGTGAACAGTGTCTGGGTGTGGGTCTGTCAATATTGGTGCAAGGTGAGTGAGTCAGTGTGAACACACTCTGGGTGTGGGGCTGTGAATATTATTGGTGCAAGGTGAGGGAGTCAGTGCAAATACTCTCTGGGTATGGGGGTGTGAATAATATTGGTGCAAGATGAGTGAGTCAGTGTGAACACTTTATGGGTGTGGGGCTGTAAACATTATTGTTGCAAGGTGAGTGAGTCAGTGTGAACACTCTCTGGGTGTGGGGCTGTTAATATTATTGGTGCAAGGTGAGTGAGTCAGTGTGAACATTCTCCGGGTGTGGGGCTGTGAATATTGTCGGTGCAAGGTGAGTGAGTCAGTGTGAACACCCTCTGGGTGTGGGGCTGTGCATATTATTGGTGCAAGGTGAGTGAGTCAGTGAGAACAGTGTCTGGGTGTGGGGCTGTGAATATTGGTGCAAGGTGAGTGAGTCATTGTGAACACTCTCTGGGTGTGGGGCTGTGTATATTATTGGTGCAAGGTGAGTGTGTCACTGTGAACACTCTCTGGGTGTGGCGCGGTGTATATTATTGGTGCAAGGTGAGTGAGTCAGTGTGAACACTCTCTGGGTGTGGGGCTGTGAATATTGGTGCAAGGTGAGTGAGTCAGTGTGAACGTCCTCTGGGTGTGGGGCTGTGTATATTATTGGTGCAAGGTGAGTGAGTCAGTGTGAACACTCTCTGGGTGTGGGGCTGTGTATATTATTGGTGCAAGGTGAGTGAGTCAGTGTGAACACTCTCTGGGTGTGGGGCTGTGTATATTATTGGTGCAAGGTGAGTGAGTCAGTGTGAACACTCTCTGGGTGTGGGGCTGTGTATATTATTGGTGCAAGGTGAGTGAGTCAGTGTGAACACTCTCTGGGTGTGGCGCGGTGTATATTATTGGTGCAAGGTGAGTGTGTCACTGTGAACACTCTCTGGGTGTGGGGCTGTGTATATTATTGGTGCAAGGTGAGTGAGTCAGTGTGAACACTGTCTGGGTGTGGGGCTGTGTATATTATCGGTGCAAGGTGAGTGAGTCAGTGTGAACACTCTCTGGGTGTGGGGCTGTGTATATTATTGGTGCAAGGTGAGTGAGTCAGTGTGAACAGTCTCTGGGTGTGGCGCGGTGTATATTATTGGTGCAAGGTGAGTGTGTCACTGTGAACACTCTCTGGGTGTGGGGCTGTGTATATTATTGGTGCAAGGTGAGTGAGTCAGTGTGAACACTCTCTGGGTGTGGGGCTGTGTATATTATCGGTGCAAGGTGAGTGAGTCAGTGTGAACACCCTCTGGGTGTGGGGCTGTGCATATTATTGGTGCAAGGTGAGTGAGTCAGTGTGAACACTCTCTGGGTGCAGGGCTGTGAATATCATTGGTGCAAGGTGAGTGAGTCAGTGTGAACACCCTCTGGGTGTGGGGCTGTTAATATTATTGGTGCAAGGTGAGTGAGTCAGTGTGAACACTATCTGGGTGTGGGGCTGTGTATATTATCAGTGCAAGGTGAGTGAGTCAGTGTGAACACTCTCTGGGTGTGGGGCTATGAATATTGTCGGTGCAAGGTGAGTGAGTCAGTGTGAACACTCTCTGGGTGTGGGGCTGTGTATATTATGAGTGCAAGGTGAGTGAGTCAGTGTGAACACTCTCTGGGTGTGGGGCTATGAATATTGTCGGTGCAAGGTGAGTGAGTCAGTGTGAACACTCTCTGGGTGTGGGGCTGTGTATATTATGAGTGCAAGGTGAGTGAGTCAGTGTGAACACTCTCTGGGTGTGGGGCTGTGAATATTGTCGGTGCAAGGTGAGTGAGTCAGTGTGAACACCGTCTGGGTGTGGGGCTGTGCATATTATTGGTGCAAGGTGAGGGAGTCAGTGTGAACAGTGTCTGGGTGTGGGTCTGTCAATATTGGTGCAAGGTGAGTGAGTCAGTGTGAACACACTCTGGGTGTGGGGCTGTGAATATTATTGGTGCAAGGTGAGGGAGTCAGTGCAAATACTCTCTGGGTATGGGGGTGTGAATAATATTGGTGCAAGATGAGTGAGTCAGTGTGAACACTTTATGGGTGTGGGGCTGTAAACATTATTGTTGCAAGGTGAGTGAGTCAGTGTGAACACTCTCTGGGTGTGGGGCTGTTAATATTATTGGTGCAAGGTGAGTGAGTCAGTGTGAACACACTCTGGGTGTGGGGCTGTGTATATTATCAGTGCAAGGTGAGTGAGTCAGTGTGAACACTCTCTGGGTGTGGGGCTATGAATATTGTCGGTGCAAGGTGAGTGAGTCAGTGTGAACACTCTCTGGGTGTGGGGCTGTGTATATTATGAGTGCAAGGTGAGTGAGTCAGTGTGAACACTCTCTGGGTGTGGGGCTATGAATATTGTCGGTGCAAGGTGAGTGAGTCAGTGTGAACACTCTCTGGGTGTGGGGCTGTGTATATTATCGGTGCAAGGTGAGTGAGTCAGTGTGAACACTCTCTGGGTGTGGGGCTGTGAATATTGTCGGTGCAAGGTGAGTGAGTCAGTGTGAACACCGTCTGGGTGTGGGGCTGTGCATATTATTGGTGCAAGGTGAGGGAGTCAGTGTGAACAGTGTCTGGGTGTGGGTCTGTCAATATTGGTGCAAGGTGAGTGAGTCAGTGTGAACACACTCTGGGTGTGGGGCTGTGAATATTATTGGTGCAAGGTGAGGGAGTCAGTGCAAATACTCTCTGGGTATGGGGGTGTGAATAATATTGGTGCAAGATGAGTGAGTCAGTGTGAACACTTTATGGGTGTGGGGCTGTAAACATTATTGTTGCAAGGTGAGTGAGTCAGTGTGAACACTCTCTGGGTGTGGGGCTGTTAATATTATTGGTGCAAGGTGAGTGAGTCAGTGTGAACATTCTCCGGGTGTGGGGCTGTGAATATTGTCGGTGCAAGGTGAGTGAGTCAGTGTGAACACCCTCTGGGTGTGGGGCTGTGCATATTATTGGTGCAAGGTGAGTGAGTCAGTGAGAACAGTGTCTGGGTGTGGGGCTGTGAATATTGGTGCAAGGTGAGTGAGTCATTGTGAACACTCTCTGGGTGTGGGGCTGTGTATATTATTGGTGCAAGGTGAGTGTGTCACTGTGAACACTCTCTGGGTGTGGCGCGGTGTATATTATTGGTGCAAGGTGAGTGAGTCAGTGTGAACACTCTCTGGGTGTGGGGCTGTGAATATTGGTGCAAGGTGAGTGAGTCAGTGTGAACGTCCTCTGGGTGTGGGGCTGTGTATATTATTGGTGCAAGGTGAGTGAGTCAGTGTGAACACTCTCTGGGTGTGGGGCTGTGTATATTATTGGTGCAAGGTGAGTGAGTCAGTGTGAACACTCTCTGGGTGTGGGGCTGTGTATATTATTGGTGCAAGGTGAGTGAGTCAGTGTGAACACTCTCTGGGTGTGGGGCTGTGTATATTATTGGTGCAAGGTGAGTGAGTCAGTGTGAACACTCTCTGGGTGTGGCGCGGTGTATATTATTGGTGCAAGGTGAGTGTGTCACTGTGAACACTCTCTGGGTGTGGGGCTGTGTATATTATTGGTGCAAGGTGAGTGAGTCAGTGTGAACACTGTCTGGGTGTGGGGCTGTGTATATTATCGGTGCAAGGTGAGTGAGTCAGTGTGAACACTCTCTGGGTGTGGGGCTGTGTATATTATTGGTGCAAGGTGAGTGAGTCAGTGTGAACAGTCTCTGGGTGTGGCGCGGTGTATATTATTGGTGCAAGGTGAGTGTGTCACTGTGAACACTCTCTGGGTGTGGGGCTGTGTATATTATTGGTGCAAGGTGAGTGAGTCAGTGTGAACACTCTCTGGGTGTGGGGCTGTGTATATTATCGGTGCAAGGTGAGTGAGTCAGTGTGAACACCCTCTGGGTGTGGGGCTGTGCATATTATTGGTGCAAGGTGAGTGAGTCAGTGTGAACAGTGTCTGGGTGTGGGGCTGTGAATATTGTTGCAAGGTGAGTGAGTCAGTGTGAACAGTGTCTGGGTGTGGGGCTGTGAATATTATTGGTGCAAGGTGAGGGAGTCAGTGTGAATACTCTCTGGGTGTGGGGGTGTGAATATTATTGGTGCATGGTGAGTGTGTCACTGTGAACATTCTCCGGGTGTGGGTCTATGAATATTGTCGGTGGAAGGTGAGGGCATAGGTGAGAATACTCACTGGGTGTGGGACTGTGTATATTGGTTAAAGGTGTGGGATTAGGTGTGAACACTCTCTGGGTGTGGGGCTGTGTATATTATTGGTGCAAGGTGAGTGAGTCAGTGTGAACACTCTCTGGGTGTGGGGCTTTGTATATTATTGGTGCATGGTGAGTGTGTCACTGTGAACATTTTCTGGGTGTGGGGCTGTGTATATTATTGGTGCAAGGTTAGTGTGTCACTGTGAACACTCTCTGGGTGTAGGGCTGTGAAAATTATTGGTGCAAGATGAGTGAGTCAGTGTGAACACAGTCTGGGTGTGGGGCTGTGTATATTATTGGTGCAAGGTGAGTGAGTCAGTGTGAACACTCTCTGGGTGTGGGGCGGTGTATATTATTGGTGCAAGGTGAGTGTGTCACTGTGAACACTCTCTGGGTGTGGGGCTGTGAAAATTATTGGTGCAAGATGAGTGAGTCTGTGTGAACCCACTCTGGGTGTGGGGCTGTGTATATTATTGGTGCAAGATGAGTGAGTCAGTGTGAACACACTCTGGGTGTGGGGCTGTGTATATTATTGGTGCAAGGTGAGTGAGTCAGTGTGAACACTCTCTGGGTGTGGGGCGGTGTATATTATTGGTGCAAGGTGAGTGTGTCACTGTGAACACTCTCTGGGTGTGGGGCTGTGAATATCATTGGTGGAAGGTGAGTGAGTCAGTGTGAACAAACCTCTGGGTGTGGGGCTGAGTATATTATTGGTGCAAGGTGAATGAGTCAGTGTGAACACTCTCTGGGTGTGGGGCTGTTAATATTATTGGTGCAAGGTGAGTGAGTCAGTGTGAACATTCTCCGGGTGTGGGGCTGTGAATATTGTCGGTGCAAGGTGAGTGAGTCAGTGTGAACACCCTCTGGGTGTGGGGCTGTGCATATTATTGGTGCAAGGTGAGTGAGTCAGTGTGAACTCTCTCTGGGTGTGCAGCTGATTATATTATTGTTGCAAGATGTGAGTCAGTGTGAACAGTCTCTGGGTGTGGGGCTGCGTATATTATTGGTGCAAGGAGAGTGTGTCAGTGTGAACAGTGTCTGGGTGTGGGGCTGTGAATATTGGTGCAAGGGGAGTGAGTTAGTATGAACACTCTCTGGGTGTGGACTGTGAATATTATTGGTGCAAGGTAAATGAGTCAGTGTGAACACTCTCTGGGTGTGGGGCTGTGTATATTATTGGTGCAAGGTGAGTGAGTCAGTGTGAACACTCTCTGGGTGCAGGGCTGTGAATATCATTGGTGCAAGGTGAGTGAGTCAGTGTGAACACCTTCTGGGTGTGGGGCTGTTAATATTATTGGTGCAAGGTGAGTGAGTCAGTGTGAACACTCTCTGGGTGTGGGGCTGTGAATATTGGTGCAAGGTGAGTGAGTCAGTGTGAACGTCCTCTGGGTGTGGGGCTGTGTATATTATTGGTGCAAGATGAGTGAGTCCGTGTGAACACTCTCTGGGTGTGGGGCTGTGAATATTGTCGGTGCAAGGTGAGTGAGTCAGTGTGAACACTATCTGGGTGTAGGGCTGTGTATATTATCAGTGCAAGGTGAGTGAGTCAGTGTGAACACTCTCTGGGTGTGGGGCTATGAATATTGTCGGTGCAAGGTGAGTGAGTCAGTGTGAACACCCTCTGGGTGTGGGGCTGTGCATATTATTGGTGCAAGGTGAGGGAGTCAGTGTGAACAGTGTCTGGGTGTGGGGCTGTGAATATTGGTGCAAGGTGAATGAGTCATTGTGAACACTCTCTGTGTGTGGGGCTGTGTATATTATTGGTGCAAGGTGAGTGTGTCACTGTGAACACTCTCTGGGTGTGGGGCTATGAAAATTATTGGTGCAAGGTGAGTGAGTCAGTGTGAACACACTCTGGGTGTGGGGCTGTGTATATTATTGGTGCAAGGTGAGTGAGTCAGTGTGAACACTCTCTGGGTGTGGGGCTGTGTATATTATTGGTGCAAGGTGAGTGAGTCAGTGTGAACACTCTCTGGGTGTGGGGCGGTGTATTTTATTGGTGCAAGGTGAGTGTGTCACTGTGAACACTCTCTGGGTGTGGGGCTGAGTATATTATTGGTGCAAGGAGAGTGAGTCAGTGTGAACACTCTCTGGGTGCAGGGCTGTGAATATCATTGGTGCAAGGTGAGTGAGTCAGTGTGAACACCTTCTGGGTGTGGGGCTGTTAATATTATTGGTGCAAGGTGAGTGAGTCAGTGTGAACACTCTCTGGGTGTGGGGCTGTGTATATTATTGGTGCAAGGTGAGTGAGTCAGTGTGAACACTCTCTGGGTGCAGGGCTGTGAATATCATTGGTGCAAGGTGAGTGAGTCAGTGTGAACACCTTCTGGGTGTGGGGCTGTTAATATTATTGGTGCAAGGTGAGTGAGTCAGTGTGAACACTCTCTGGGTGTGGGGCTGTGAATATTGGTGCAAGGTGAGTGAGTCAGTGTGAACGTCCTCTGGGTGTGGGGCTGTGTATATTATTGGTGCAAGATGAGTGAGTCCGTGTGAACACTCTCTGGGTGTGGGGCTGTGAATATTGTCGGTGCAAGGTGAGTGAGTCAGTGTGAACACTATCTGGGTGTAGGGCTGTGTATATTATCAGTGCAAGGTGAGTGAGTCAGTGTGAACACTCTCTGGGTGTGGGGCTATGAATATTGTCGGTGCAAGGTGAGTGAGTCAGTGTGAACACCCTCTGGGTGTGGGGCTGTGCATATTATTGGTGCAAGGTGAGGGAGTCAGTGTGAACAGTGTCTGGGTGTGGGGCTGTGAATATTGGTGCAAGGTGAATGAGTCATTGTGAACACTCTCTGTGTGTGGGGCTGTGTATATTATTGGTGCAAGGTGAGTGTGTCACTGTGAACACTCTCTGGGTGTGGGGCTATGAAAATTATTGGTGCAAGGTGAGTGAGTCAGTGTGAACACACTCTGGGTGTGGGGCTGTGTATATTATTGGTGCAAGGTGAGTGAGTCAGTGTGAACACTCTCTGGGTGTGGGGCTGTGTATATTATTGGTGCAAGGTGAGTGAGTCAGTGTGAACACTCTCTGGGTGTGGGGCGGTGTATTTTATTGTTGCAAGGTGAGTGTGTCACTGTGAACACTCTCTGGGTGTGGGGCTGAGTATATTATTGGTGCAAGGAGAGTGAGTCAGTGTGAACACTCTCTGGGTGTGGGGCTGTGTATATTATTGGTGCAAGTTGAGTGTGTCAGTGTGAACACTCTCTGGGTGTGCGGCTGATTATATTATTGTTGCAAGGTGTGAGTCAGTGTGAACAGTCTCTGGGTGTGGGGCTGCGTATATTATTGGTGCACGGAGAGTGTGTCAGTGTGAACAGTGTCTGGGTGTGGGGCGGTGAATATTGGTGCAAGGTGAGTGAGTTAGTATGAACACTCTCTGGGTGTGGACTGTGAATATTATTGGTGCAAGGTAAATGAGTCAGTGTGAACACTCTCTGGGTGTGGGGCTGTGTATATTATTGGTGCAAGGTGAGTGAGTCAGTGTGAACACCCTCTGGGTGCAGGGCTGTGAATATCATTGGTGCAAGGTGAGTGAGTCAGTGTGAACATTCTCCGGGTGTGGGGCGGTGTATATTATGGGTGCAAGGTGAGTGTGTCACTGTGAACACTCTCTGGGTGTGGGGCTGTGTATATTATTGGTGCAAGGAGAGTGAGTCAGTGTGAACACTCTCTGGGTGTGGGGCTGTGTATATTATTGGTGCAAATTGAGTGTGTCACTGTGAACTCTCTCTGGGTGTGCAGCTGATTATATTATTGTTGCAAGGTGTGAGTCAGTGTGAACAGTCTCTGGGTGTGGGGCTGCGTATATTATTGGTGCAAGGAGAGTGTGTCAGTGTGAACAGTGTCTGGGTGTGGGGCTGTGAATATTGGTGCAAGGTGAGTGAGTTAGTATGAACACTCTCTGGGTGTGGACTGTGAATATTATTGGTGCAAGGTAAATGAGTCAGTGTGAACACACTCTGGGAGTGGGGCTGTGTATATTATTGGTGCAAGGTGAGTGAGTCAGTGTGAACACCCTCTGGGTGTGGGGCTGTTAATATTATTGGTGCAAGGTGAGTGAGTCAGTGTGAACACTCTCTGGGTGTGGGGCTGTGTATATTATCAGTGCAAGGTGAGTGAGTCAGTGTGAACACTCTCTGGGTGTGGGGCTATGAATATTGTCGGTGCAAGGTGAGTGACTCAGTGTGAACACCCTCTGGGTGTGGGGCTGTGCATATTATTGGTGCAAGGTGAGGGAGTCAGTGTGAACAGTGTCTGGGTGTGGGGCTGTGAATATTGGTGCAAGGTGAGTGAGTCAGTGTGAACACACTCTGGGTGTGGGGCTGTGAATATTATTGGTGCAAGGTGAGGGAGTCAGTGCGAATACTCTCTGGGTGTGGGGGTGTGAATAATATTGGTGCAAGATGAGTGAGTCAGTGTGAACACTTTATGGGTGTGGGGCTGTAAATATTATTGTTACAAGGTGAGTGAGTCAGTGTGAACATTCTCCGGGTGTGGGGCTGTGAATATTGTCGGTGCAAGGTCAGTGAGTCAGTGTGAACACCCTCTGGGTGTGGGGCTGTGCATATTATTGGTGCAAGGTGAGTGAGTCAGTGAGAACAGTGTCTGGGTGTGGGGCTGTGAATATTGGTGCAAGGTGAGTGAGTCATTGTGAACACTCTCTGGGTGTGGGGCTGTGTATATTATTGGTGCAAGGTGAGTGTGTCACTGTGAACACTCTCTGGGTGTAGGGCTGTAATAATTATTGGTGCAAGGTGAGTGAGTCAGTGTGAACACACTCTGGGTGTGGGGCTGTGTATATTATTGGTGCAAGGTGAGTGAGTCAGTGTGAACACTCTCTGGGTGTGGGGCTGTGTATATTATTGGTGCAAGGTGAGTGAGTCAGTGTGAACACTCTCTGGGTGTGGCGCGGTGTATATTATTGGTGCAAGGTGAGTGTGTCACTGTGAACACTCTCTGGGTGTGGGGCTGAGTATATTATTGGTGCAAGGAGAGTGAGTCAGTGTGAACACTCTCTGGGTGTGGGGCTGTGTATATTATTGGTGCAAGTTGAGTGTGTCAGTGTGAACACCCTCTGGGTGTGCGGCTGATTATATTATTGTTGCAAGGTGTGAGTCAGTGTGAACAGTCTCTGGGTGTGGGGCTGCGTATATTATTGGTGCAAGGAGAGTGTGTCAGTGTGAACAGTGTCTGGGTGTGGGGCGGTGAATATTGGTGCAAGGTGAGTGAGTTAGTATGAACACTCTCTGTGTGTGGACTGTGAATATTATTGGTGCAAGGTAAATGAGTCAGTGTGAACACTCTCTGGGTGTGGGTCTGTGTATATTATTGGTGCACGGTGAGTGAGTCAGTGTGAACACCCTCTGGGTCTGGGGCTGTGAATATTGTCGGTGCAAGGTGAGTGAGTCAGTGTGAACACTATCTGGGTGTGGGGCTGTGTATATTATCAGTGCAAGGTGAGTGAGTCAGTGTGAACACTCTCTGGGTGTGGGGCTCTGAATATTGTCGGTGCAAGGTGAGTGACTCAGTGTGAACACCCTCTGGGTGTGGGGCTGTGCATATTATTGGTGCAAGGTGAGGGAGTCAGTGTGAACAGTGTCTGGGTGTGGGGCTGTGAATATTGGTGCAAGGTGAGTGAGTCAGTGTGAACACACTCTGGGTGTGGGGCTGTGAATATTATTGGTGCAAGGTGAGGGAGTCAGTGCGAATACTCTCTGGGTGTGGGGGTGTGAATAATATTGGTGCAAGATGAGTGAGTCAGTGTGAACACTTTATGGGTGTGGGGCTGTAAATATTATTGTTACAAGGTGAGTGAGTCAGTGTGAACATTCTCCGGGTGTGGGGCTGTGAATATTGTCGGTGCAAGGTGAGTGAGTCAGTGTGAACACCCTCTGGGTGTGGGGCTGTGCATATTATTGGTGCAAGGTGAGGGAGTCAGTGAGAACAGTGTCTGGGTGTGGGGCTGTGAATATTGGTGCAAGGTGAGTGAGTCATTGTGAACACTCTCTGGGTGTGGGGCTGTGTATATTATTGGTGCAAGGTGAGTGTGTCACTGTGAACACTCTCTGGGTGTAGGGCTGTAAAAATTATTGGTGCAAGGTGAGTGAGTCAGTGTGAACACACTCTGGGTGTGGGGCTGTGTATATTATTGGTGCAAGGTGAGTGAGTCAGTGTGAACACTCTCTGGGTGTGGGGCTGTGTATATTATTGGTGCAAGGTGAGTGAGTCAGTGTGAACACTCTCTGGGTGTGGCGCGGTGTATATTATTGGTGCAAGGTGAGTGTGTCACTGTGAACACTCTCTGGGTGTGGGGCTGAGTATATTATTGGTGCAAGGAGAGTGAGTCAGTGTGAACACTCTCTGGGTGTGGGGCTGTGTATATTATTGGTGCAAGTTGAGTGTGTCAGTGTGAACACTCTCTGGGTGTGCGGCTGATTATATTATTGTTGCAAGGTGTGAGTCAGTGTGAACAGTCTCTGGGTGTGGGGCTGCGTATATTATTGGTGCAAGGAGAGTGTGTCAGTGTGAACA
Source organism: Chiloscyllium plagiosum (assembly GCF_037043375.1). Taxonomy (NCBI): domain Eukaryota; kingdom Metazoa; phylum Chordata; class Chondrichthyes; order Orectolobiformes; family Hemiscylliidae; genus Chiloscyllium; species Chiloscyllium plagiosum. The sequence goes on from NW_028270173.1 coordinate 57,300,659, forward strand.
GTGTCTGGGTGTGGGGCGGTGAATATTGGTGCAAGGTGAGTGAGTTAGTATGAACACTCTCTGTGTGTGGACTGTGAATATTATTGGTGCAAGGTAAATGAGTCAGTGTGAACACTCTCTGGGTGTGGGGCTGTGTATATTATTGGTGCAAGGTGAGTGAGTCAGTGTGAACGTCCTCTGGGTGTGGGGCTGTGTATATTATTGGTGCAAGATGAGTGAGTCAGTGTGAACACTCTCTGGGTCTGGGGCTGTGAATATTGTCGGTGCAAGGTGAGTGAGTCAGTGTGAACACTATCTGGGTGTGGGGCTGTGTATATTATCAGTGCAAGGTGAGTGAGTCAGTGTGAACACTCTCTGGGTGTGGGGCTATGAATATTGTCGGTGCAAGGTGAGTGAGTCAATGTGAACACCCTCTGGGTGTGGGGCTGTGCATATTATTGGTGCAAGGTGAGGGAGTCATTGTGAACACTCTCTGGGTGTGGGGCTGTGTATATTATTGGTGCAAGGTGAGTGTGTCACTGTGAACACTCTCTGGGTGTAGGGCTGTGAAAATTATTGGTGCAAGGTCAGTGAGTCAGTGTGAACACACTCTGGGTGTGGGGCTGTGTATATTATTGGTGCAAGGTGAGTGAGTCAGTGTGAACACTCTCTGGGTGTGGGGCTGTGTATATTATTGGTGCAAGGTGAGTGAGTCAGTGTGAACACTCTCTGGGTGTGGGGCGGTGTATATTATTGGTGCAAGGTGAGTGTGTCACTGTGAACACTCTCTGGGTGTCGGGCTGTGTATATTATTGGTGCAAGTTGAGTGTGTCAGTGTGAACACTCTCTGGGTGTGGGGCTGATTATATTATTGTTGCAAGGTGTGAGTCAGTGTGAACAGTCTCTGGGTGTGGGGCTGCGTATATTATTGGTGCAAGGAGAGTGAGTCAGTGTGAACACCCTCTGGGTGCAGGGCTGTGAATATCATTGGTGCAAGGTGAGTGAGTCAGTGTGAACATTCTCCGGGTGTGGGGCGGTGTATATTATTGGTGCAAGGTGAGTGTGTCACTGTGAACACTCTCTGGGTGTGGGGCTGAGTATATTATTGGTGCAAGGAGAGTGAGTCAGTGTGAACACTCTCTGGGTGTGGGGCTGTGTATATTATTGGTGCAAATTGAGTGTGTCACTGTGAACTCTCTCTGGGTGTGCAGCTGATTATATTATTGTTGCAAGGTGTGGGTCAGTGTGAACAGTCTCTGGGTGTGGGGCTGCGTATATTATTGGTGCAAGGAGAGTGTGTCAGTGTGAACAGTGTCTGGGTGTGGGGCGGTGAATATTGGTGCAAGGTGAGTGAGTTAGTATGAACACTCTCTGGGTGTGGACTGTGAATATTATTGGTGCAAGGTAAATGAGTCAGTGTGAACACTCTCTGGGTGTGGGGCTGTGTATATTAATGCTGCAAGGTGAGTGAGTCAGTGTGAACACCCTCTGGGTGCAGGGCTGTGAATATCATTGGTGCAAGGTGAGTGAGTCAGTGTGAACATTCTCCGGGTGTGGGGCGGTGTATATTATTGGTGCAAGGTGAGTGTGTCACTGTGAACACTCTCTGGGTGTGGGGCTGAGTATATTATTGGTGCAAGGAGAGTGAGTCAGTGTGAACACTCTCTGGGTGTGGGGCTGTGTATATTATTGGTGCAAATTGAGTGTGTCACTGTGAACTCTCTCTGGGTTTGCAGCTGATTATATTATTGTTGCAAGGTGTGGGTCAGTGTGAACAGTCTCTGGGTGTGGGGCTGCGTATATTATTGGTGCAAGGAGAGTGTGTCAGTGTGAACAGTGTCTGGGTGTGGGGCGGTGAATATTGGTGCAAGGTGAGTGAGTTAGTATGAACACTCTCTGGGTGTGGACTGTGAATATTATTGGTGCAAGGTAAATGAGTCAGTGTGAACACTCTCTGGGTGTGGGGCTGTGTATGTTATTGGTGCAAGGTGAGTGAGTCAGTGTGAACACTCTCTGGGTGCAGGGCTGTGAATATCATTGGTGCAAGGTGAGTGAGTCAGTGTGAACACTTTATGGGTGTGGGGCTGTGAAGACTATTGTTGCAAGGTGAGTGAGTCAGTGTGAACACTCTCTGGGTGAGGGTCTGTGAATATTATTGGTGCAAGGTGAGTGAGTCAGTGTGAACACTCTCTGGGTGTGAGGCTGTGTATATTATCGGTGCAAGGTGAGTGAGTCAGTGTGAACACTCTCTGGGTGTGGGGCTGTGTATATTATTGGTGCAAGGTGAGTGAGTCAGTGTGAACACTCTCTGGGTGCAGGGCTGTGAATATCATTGGTGCAAGGTGAGTGAGTCAGTGTGAACACCCTCTGCGTGTGTGGCTGTGAATATTATTGGTGCAAGGTGAGTGAGTCAGTGTGAACACCCTCTGGGTGTGAGGCTGTGTATAATATCGGTGCAAGGTGAGTGAGTCAGTGTGAACACACTCTGGGTGTGGGGCTGTGTATATTATCGGTGCAAGATAAATGAGTCAGTGTGAACACCCTCTGGGTGTGGGGCTGTGTATATTATTGGTGCAAGGTGAATGAGTCAGTGTGAACACACTCTGGGTGTGGGGCTGTGTATATTATCGGTGCAAGATAAATGAGTCAGTGTGAACACCCTCTGGGTGTGGGGGTGTGAATATTATTGGTGCAAAATGAGTGAGTCAGTGTGAACACTTTATGGGTGTGGGGCTGTGAATATTGTCGGTGGAAGGTGAGGGCATATGTGAGAACACTCACTGGGTGTGGGACTGTGTATATTATTGGTGCAAGGTGAGTGAGTCAGTGTGAACACACTCTGGGTGTGGGGCTGTGTATATTATTGGTGCAAGGTGAGTGTGTCACTGTGAACACTCTCTGGGTGTGGGGCTGTGAAAATTATTGGTGCAAGGTGAGTGAGTCATTGTGAACACTCTCTGGGTGTGGGGCTATGTATATTATTGGTGCAAGGTGAGTGTGTCAGTGTGAACACTCTTTGGGTGTGGGGCTGTGAAAAGTATTGGTGCAAGGTGAGTGAGTCAGTGTGAACACTCTCTGGGTGTGGGGCTGTGTATATTATTGGTGCAAGGTGAGTGAGTCAGTGTGAACACTCTCTGGGTGTGGGGCTGAGTATATTATTGGTGCAAGGAGAGTGAGTCAGTGTGAACACTCTCTGGGTGTGGGGCTGTGTATATTATTGGTGCAAGCTGGAAATGTGTTGCTGGAAAAGCGCAGCAGGTCAGACAGCATTCAGGGAACAGGAGAATCGACGTTTCCGGCATAAGCCCTTCTTTTCCTGAAGAAGGGCTTATGCCCGTAACGTCGATTCTCCTGTTCCCTGGATGCTGCCTGACCTGCTGCGCTTTTCCAGCAACACATTTCCAGCTCTGATCTCCAGCATCTGCAGACCTCACTTTCTCCTCATATTATTAGTGCAAGGTGAGTGAGTCAGTGTGAACACTCTCTGGGTGTGCGGCTGATTATATTATTGTTGCAAGGTGTGAGTCAGTGTGAACAGTCTCTGGGTGTGGGGCTGTGAATATTGGTGCAAGGGGAGTGAGTTAGTATGAACACTCTCTGGGTGTGGACTGTGAATATTATTGGTGCAAGGTAAATGAGTCAGTGTGAACACTCTCTGGGTGTGGGGCTGTGTATATTATTGGTGCAAGGTGAGTGTGTCACTGTGAACACTCTCTGGGTGTGGGGCTGAGTATATTATTGGTGCAAGGAGAGTGAGTCAGTGTGAACACTCTCTGGGTGTGGGGCTGTGTATATTATTGGTACAAATTGAGTGTGTCACTGTGAACTCTCTCTGGGTGTGCAGCTGATTATATTATTGTTGCAAGGTGTAAGTCAGTGTGAACAGTCTCTGGGTGTGGGGCTGCGTATATTTTTGGTGCAAGGAGAGTGTGTCAGTGTGAACAGTGTCTGGGTGTGGGGCGGTGAATATTGGTGCAAGGTGAGTGAGTTAGTATGAACACTCTCTGGGTGTGGACTGTGAATATTATTGGTGCAAGGTAAATGAGTCAGTGTGAACACTCTCTGGGTGTGGGGCTGTGTATATTATTGGTGCAAGGTGAGTGAGTCAGTGTGAACACTCTCTGGGTGCAGGGCTGTGAATATCATTGGTGCAAGGTGAGTGAGTCAGTGTGAACACTTTATGGGTGTGGGGCTGTGAATATTATTGTTGCAAGGTGAGTGAGTCAGTGTGAACACTCTCTGGGTGAGGGTCTGTGAATATTATTGGTGCAAGGTGAGTGAGTCAGTGTTAACACCCTCTGGGTGTGAGGCTGTGTATATTATCGGTGCAAGGTGAGTGAGTCAGTGTGAAGACTCTCTGGGTGTGGGGCTGTGTATATTATTGGTACAAGGTGAGTGAGTCAGTGTGAACACTCTCTGGGTGCAGGGCTGTGAATATCATTGGTGCAAGGTGAGTGAGTCAGTGTGAACACCCTCTGGGTGTGTGGCTGTGAATATTATTGGTGCAAGGTGAGTGAGTCAGTGTGAACACCCTCTGGGTGTGAGGCTGTGTATAATATCGGTGCAAGGTGAGTGAGTCAGTTGAACACTCTCTGGGTGTGGGGCTGTGTATATTATTGGTGCAAGGTGAGTGAGTCAGTGTGAACACTCTCTGGGTGTGGGGCTGTGTATATTATTGGTGCAAGCTGGAAATGTGTTGCTGGAAAAGCGCAGCAGGTCAGACAGCATCCAGGGAACAGGAGAATCGACGTTTTGGGCATAAGCCCTTCTTTTCCTGAAGAAGGGCTTATGCCCGTAACGTCGATTCTCCTGTTCCCTGGATGCTGCCTGACCTGCTGCGCTTTTCCAGCAACACATTTCCAGCTCTGATCTCCAGCATCTGCAGACCTCACTTTCTCCTCCTATTATTAGTGCAAGGTGAGTGAGTCAGTGTGAACACTCTCTGGGTGTGCGGCTGATTATATTATTGTTGCAAGGTGTGAGTCAGTGTGAACAGTCTCTGGGTGTGGGGCTGTGAATATTGGTGCAAGGGGAGTGAGTTAGTATGAACACTCTCTGGGTGTGGACTGTGAATATTATTGGTGCAAGGTAAATGAGTCAGTGTGAACACTCTCTGGGTGTGGGGCTGTGTATATTATTGGTGCAAGGTGAGTGTGTCACTGTGAACACTCTCTGGGTGTGGGGCTGAGTATATTATTGGTGCAAGGAGAGTGAGTCAGTGTGAACACACTCTGGGTGTGGGGCTGTGTATATTATTGGTGCAAATTGAGTGTGTCACTGTGAACTCTCTCTGGGTGTGCAGCTGATTATATTGTTGTTGCAAGGTGTAAGTCAGTGTGAACAGTCTCTGGGTGTGGGGCTGCGTATATTTTTGGTGCAAGGAGAGTGTGTCAGTGTGAACAGTGTCTGGGTGTGGGGCGGTGAATATTGGTGCAAGGTGAGTGAGTTAGTATGAACACTCTCTGGGTGTGGACTGTGAATATTATTGGTGCAAGGTAAATGAGTCAGTGTGAACACTCTCTGGGTGTGGGGCTGTGTATATTATTGGTGCAAGGTGAGTGAGTCAGTGTGAACACTCTCTGGGTGCAGGGCTGTGAATATCATTGGTGCAAGGTGAGTGAGTCAGTGTGAACACTTTATGGGTGTGGGGCTGTGAATATTATTGTTGCAAGGTGAGTGAGTCAGTGTGAACACTCTCTGGGTGAGGGTCTGTGAATATTATTGGTGCAAGGTGAGTGAGTCAGTGTTAACACCCTCTGGGTGTGAGGCTGTGTATATTATCGGTGCAAGGTGAGTGAGTCAGTGTGAACACCCTCTGGGTGTGGGGCTGTGTATATTATTGGTGCAAGGTGAGTGAGTCAGTGTGAACACTCTCTGGGTGCAGGGCTGTGAATATCATTGGTGCAAGGTGAGTGAGTCAGTGTGAACACCCTCTGCGTGTGTGGCTGTGAATATTATTGGTGCAAGGTGAGTGAGTCAGTGTGAACACCCTCTGGGTGTGAGGCTGTGTATAATATCGGTGCAAGGTGAGTGAGTCAGTGTGAACACACTCTGGGTGTGGGGCTGTGTATATTATCGGTGCAAGATAAATGAGTCAGTGTGAACACCCTCTGGGTGTGGGGCTGTGTATATTATTGGTGCAAGGTGAATGAGTCAGTGTGAACACACTCTGGGTGTGGGGCTGTGTATATTATCGGTGCATGATAAATGAGTCAGTGTGAACACCCTCTGGGTGTGGGGGTGTGAATATTATTGGTGCAAAATGAGTGAGTCAGTGTGAACACTTTATGGGTGTGGGGCTGTGAATATTGTCGGTGGAAGGTGAGGGCATATGTGAGAACACTCACTGGCTGTGGGACTGTGTATATTATTGGTGCAAGGTGAGTGAGTCAGTGTGAACACACTCTGGGTGTGGGGCTGTGTATATTATTGGTGCAAGGTGAGTGTGTCACTGTGAACACTCTCTGGGTGTGGGGCTGTGAAAATTATTGGTGCAAGGTGAGTGAGTCAGTGTGAACACTCTCTGGGTGTGGGGCTATGTATATTATTGGTGCAAGGTGAGTGTGTCAGTGTGAACACTCTTTGGGTGTGGGGCTGTGAAAAGTATTGGTGCAAGGTGAGTGAGTCAGTGTGAACACTCTCTGGGTGTGGGGCTGTGTATATTATTGGTGCAAGGTGAGTGAGTCAGTGTGAACACTCTCTGGGTGTGGGGCTGTGTATATTATTGGTGCAAGCTGGAAATGTGTTGCTGGAAAAGCGCAGCAGGTCAGACAGCATCCAGAGAACAGGAGAATCGACGTTCTGGGCATAAGCCCTTCTTTTCCTGAAGAAGGGCTTATGCCCGTAACGTCGATTCTCCTGTTCCCTGGATGCTGCCTGACCTGCTGCGCTTTTCCAGCAACACATTTCCAGCTCTGATCTCCAGCATCTGCAGACCTCACTCTCTCCTCATATTATTAGTGCAAGGTGAGTGAGTCAGTGTGAACACTCTCTGGGTGTGCGGCTGATTATATTATTGTTGCAAGGTGTGAGTCAGTGTGAACAGTCTCTGGGTGTGGGGCTGCGTAAATTATTGGTGCAAGGAGAGTGTGTCAGTGTGAACAGTGTCTGGGTGTGGGGCTGTGAATATTGGTGCAAGGGGAGTGAGTCAGTGTGAACACTCTCTGGGTGTGGGGCTGTGTATATTATTGGTGCAAGGTGAGTGAGTCAGTGTGAACACTCTCTGGGTGCAGGGCTGTGAATATCATTGGTGCAAGGTGAGTGAGTCAGTGTGAACACTATCTGGGTGTGGGGCTGTGTATATTATTGGTGCAAGATGAGTGACTCAGTGTGAACACTCTCTGGGTGTGGGGCTGTGAATATTGTCGGTGCAAGGTGAGTGAGTCAGTGTGGACACTATCTGGGTGTGGGGCTGTGTATATTATCAGTGCAAGGTGAGTGAGTCAGTGTGAACACTCTCTGGGTGAGGTGCTGTGAATATTGTCGGTGCAAGGTGAGTGAGTCAGTGTGAACACCCTCTGGGTGTGGGGCTGTGCATATTATTGGTGCAAGGTGAGGGAGTCAGTGTGAACAGTGTCTGGGTGTGGGGCTGTGAATATTGGTGCAAGGTGAGTGAGTCACTGTGAACACTCTCTGGGTGTGGGGCTATGAATATTGTCGGTGCAAGGTGAGTGAGTCAGTGTGAACACCCTCTGGGTGTGGAGCTGTGCATATTGATGGTGCAAGGTGAGGGAGTCAGTGTGAACAGTGTCTGGGTGTGGGGCTGTGAATATTGGTGCAAGGTGAGTGAGTCATTGTGAACACTCTCTGGGTGTGGGGCTGTGTATATTATTGGTGCAAGGTGAGTGTGTCACTGTGAACACTCTCTGGGTGTAGGGCTGTGAAAATTATTGGTGCAAGGTGAGTGAGTCAGTGTGAACACACTCTGGGTGTGGGGCTGTGTATATTATTGGTGCAAGGTGAGTGAGTCAGTGTGAACACTCTCTGGGTGTGGGGCTGTGTATATTATTGGTGCAAGGTGAGTGAGTCAGTGTGAACACTCTCTGGGTGTGGCGCGGTGCATATTATTGGTGCAAGGTGAGTGTGTCACTGTGAACACTCTCTGGGTGTGGGGCTGAGTATATTATTGGTGCAAGGAGAGTGAGTCAGTGTGAACACTCTCTGGGTGTGGGGCTGTGTATATTATTGGTGCAAGTTGAGTGTGTCACTGTGAACACTCTCTGGGTGTGCGGCTGATTATATTATTGTTGCAAGGTGTGAGTCAGTGTGAACAGTCTCTGGGTGTGGGGCTGCGTATATTATTGGTGCAAGGAGAGTGTGTCAGTGTGAATAGTGTCTGGGTGTGGGGCGGTGAATATTGGTGCAAGGTGAGTGAGTTAGTATGAACACTCTCTGTGTGTGGACTGTGAATATTATTGGTGCAAGGTAAATGAGTCAGTGTGAACACTCTCTGGGTGTGGGGCTGTGTATATTATTGGTGCAAGGTGAGTGAGTCAGTGTGAACGTCCCCTGGGTGTGGAACTGTGTATATTATTGGTGCAAGATGAGTTACTCAGTGTGAACACTCTCTGGGTGTGGGGCTGTGAATATTGTCGGTGCAAGGTGAGTGAGTCAGTGTGAACACTATCTGGGTGTGGGGCTGTGTATATTATCAGTGCAAGGTGAGTGAGTCAGTGTGAACACTCTCTGGGTGCAGGGCTGTGAATATCATTGGTGCAAGGTGAGTGAGTCAGTGTGAACACTCTCTGGGTGTGGGGCTATGAATATTGTCGGTGCAAGGTGAGTGAGTCAGTGTGAACACCCTCTGGGTGTGGGGCGGTGCATATTATTGGTGCAAGGTGAGGGAGTCAGTGTGAACACTATCTGGGTGTGGGGCTGTGTATATGATTGGTGCAAGATGAGTTACTCAGTGTGAACACTCTCTGGGTGTGGGGCTGTGAATATTGTCGGTGCAAGGTGAGTGAGTCAGTGTGAACACTATCTGGGTGTGGGGCTGTGTTTATTATCAGTGCAAGGTGAGTGAGTCAGTGTGAACACTCTCTGGGTGCAGGGCTGTGAATATCATTGGTGCAAGGTGAGTGAGTCAGTGTGAACAGTCTCTGGGTGTGGGGCTGTTAATATTATTGGTGCAAGGTGAGTGAGTCAGTGTGAACACTGTCTGGGTGTGGGGCTGTGTATATTATTGGTGCAAGGTGAGTGAGTCAGTGTGAACACCCTCTGGTTGCAGGGCTGTGAATATCATTGGTGCAAGGTGAGTGAGTCAGTGTGAACATTCTCCGGGTGTGGGGCGGTGTATATTATTGGTGCAAGGTGAGTGTGTCACTGTGAACACTCTCTGGTTGTGGGGCTGAGTATATTATTGGTGCAAGGAGAGTGAGTCAGTGTGAACACTCTCTGGGTGTGGGGCTGTGTATATTATTGGTGCAAATTGAGTGTGTCACTGTGAACTCTCTCTGGGTGTGCAGCTGATTATATTATTGTTGCAAGGTGTGAGTCAGTGTGAACAGTCTCTGGGTGTGGGGCTGCGTATATTATTGGTGCAAGGAGAGTGTGTCAGTGTGAACAGTGTCTGGGTGTGGGGCTGTGAATATTGGTGCAAGGTGAGTGAGTTAGTATGAACACTCTCTGGGTGTGGACTGTGAATATTATTGGTGCAAGGTAAATGAGTCAGTGTGAACACTCTCTGGGTGTGGGGCTGTGTATATTATTGGTGCAAGGTGAGTGAGTCAGTGTGAACACTCTCTGGGTGCAGGGCTGTGAATATCATTGGTGCAAGGTGAGTGAGTCAGTGTGAACGTCCTCTGGGTGTGGGGCTGTTTATATTATTGGTGCAAGATGAGTGAGTCAGTGTGAACACTCTCTGGGTGTGGGGCTGTGTATATTATCAGTGCAAGGTGAGTGAGTCAGTGTGAACACTCTCTGGGTGTGGGGCTATGAATATTGTCGGTGCAAGGTGAGTGAGTCAGTGTGAACACCCTCTGGGTGTGGGGCTGTGCATATTATTGGTGCAAGGTGAGGGAGTCAGTGTGAACAGTGTCTGGGTGTGGTGTTGTGAATATTGGTGCAAGGTGAGTGAGTCAGTGTGAACACACTCTGGGTGTGGGGCTGTGAATATTATTGGTGCAAGGTGAGGGAGTCAGTGCGAATACTCTCTGCGTGTGGGGGTGTGAATAATATTGGTGCAAGATGAGTGAGTCAGTGTGAACACTTTATGGGTGTGGGGCTGTAAATATTATTGTTGCAAGGTGAGTGAGTCATTGTGAACACTCTCTGGGTGTGGGGCTGTTAATATTATTGGTGCAAGGTGAGTGAGTCAGTGTGAACATTCTCCGGGTGTGGGGCTGTGAATATTGTCGGTGCAAGGTGAGTGAGTCAGTGTGAACACCCTCTGGGTGTGGGGCTGTGCATATTATTGGTGCAAGGTGAGTGAGTCAGTGAGAACAGTGTCTGGGTGTGCGGCTGTGAATATTGGTGCAAGGTGAGTGAGTCATTGTGAACACTCTCTGGGTGTGGGGCTGTGTATATTATTGGTGCAAGGTGAGTGTGTCACTGTGAACACTCTCTGGGTGTAGGGCTGTAAAAATTATTGGTGCAAGGTGAGTGAGTCAGTGTGAACACACTCTGGGTGTGGGGCTGTGTATATTATTGGTGCAAGGTGAGTGAGTCAGTGTGAACACTCTCTGGGTGTGGGGCTGTGTATATTATTGGTGCAAGGTGAGTGAGTCAGTGTGAACACTCTCTGGGTGTGGCGCGGTGTATATTATTGGTGCAAGGTGAGTGTGTCACTGTGAACACTCTCTGGGCGTGGGGCTGAGTATATTATTGGTGCAAGGAGAGTGAGTCAGTGTGAACACTCTCTGGGTGTGGGGCTGTGTATATTATTGGTGCAAGTTGAGTGTGTCACTGTGAACACTCTCTGGGTGTGCGGCTGATTATATTATTGTTGCAAGGTGTGAGTCAGTGTGAACAGTCTCTGGGTGTGGGGCTGCGTATATTATTGGTGCAAGGAGAGTGTGTCAGTGTGAACAGTGTCTGGGTGTGGGGCGGTGAATATTGGTGCACGGTGAGTGAGTTAGTATGAACACTCTCTGTGTGTGGACTGTGAATATTATTGGTGCAAGGTAAATGAGTCAGTGTGAACACTCTCTGGGTGTGGGGCTGTGTATATTATTGGTGCAAGGTGAGTGAGTCAGTGTGAACACTCTCTGGGTCTGGGGCTGTGAATATTGTCGGTGCAAGGCGAGTGAGTCAGTGTGAACACTATCTGTGTGTGGGGCTGTGTATATTATCAGTGCAAGGTGAGTGAGTCAGTGTGAACACTCTCTGGGTGTGGGGCTATGAATATTGTCGGTGCAAGGTGAGTGACTCAGTGTGAACACCCTCTGGGTGTGGGGCTGTGCATATTATTGGTGCAAGGTGAGGGAGTCAGTGTGAACAGTGTCTGGGTGTGGGGCTGTGAATATTGGTGCAAGGTGAGTGAGTCATTGTGAACACTCTCTGGGTGTGGGGCTGTGTATATTATTGGTGCAAGGTGAGTGTGTCACTGTGAACAGTCTCTGGGTGTAGGGCTGTGAAAATTATTGGTGCAAGGTGAGTGAGTCAGTGTGAACACTCTCTGGGTGTGGGGCGGTGTATATTATTGGTGCAAGGTGAGTGTGTCACTGTGAACACTCTCTGGGTGTGGGGCTGAGTATATTATTGGTGCAAGGAGAGTGAGTCAGTGTGAACACTCTCTGGGTATGGGGCTGTGTATATTATTGGTGCAGGTTGAGTGTGTCAGTGTGAACACTCTCTGGGTGTGCGGCTGATTATATTATTGTTGCAAGGTGTGAGTCAGTGTGAACAGTCTCTCGGTGTGGGGCTGCGTATATTATTGGTGCAAGGAGATTGTGTCAGTGTGAACAGTGTCTGGGTGTGGGGCGGTGAATATTGGTGCACGGTGAGTGAGTTAGTATGAACACTCTCTGTGTGTGGACTGTGAATATTATTGGTGCAAGGTAAATGAGTCAGTGTGAACACTCTCTGGGTGTGGGGCTGTGTATATTATTGGTGCAAGGTGAGTGAGACAGTGTGAACACTCTCTGGGTCTGGGGCTGTGAATATTGTCGGTGCAAGGTGAGTGAGTCAGTGTGAACACTATCTGGGTGTGGGGCTGTGTATATTATCAGTGCAAGGTGAGTGAGTCAGTGTGAACACTCTCTGGGTGTGGGGCCATGAATATTGTCGGTGCAAGGTGAGTGAGTCAGTGTGAACACCCTCTGGGTGTGGGGCTGTGCATATTATTGGTGCAAGGTGAGTGAGTCAGTGTGAACAGTGTCTGGGTGTGGGGCTGTGAATATTGGTGCAAGGTGAGTGAGTCATTGTGAACACTCTCTGGGTGTGGGGCTGTGTATATTATTGGTGCAAGGTGAGTGTGTCACTGTGAACACTCTCTGGGTGTAGGGCTGTGAAAATTATTGGTGCAAGGTGAGTGAGTCAGTGTGAACACTCTCTGGGTGTGGGGCGGTGTATATTATTGGTGCAAGGTGAGTGTGTCACTGTGAACACTCTCTGGGTGTGGGGCTGAGTATATTATTGGTGCAAGGAGAGTGAGTCAGTGTGAACACTCTCTGGGTATGGGGCTGTGTATATTATTGGTGCAGGTTGAGTGTGTCAGTGTGAACACTCTCTGGGTGTGCGGCTGATTATATTATTGTTGCAAGGTGTGAGTCAGTGTGAACAGTCTCTGGGTGTGGGGCTGCGAATATTATTGGTGCAAGGAGAGTGTGTCAGTGTGAACAGTGTCTGGGTGTGGGGCGGTGAATATTGGTGCAAGGTGAGTGAGTTAGTATGAACACTCTCTGGGTGTGGACTGTGAATATTATTGGTGCAAGGTAAATGAGTCAGTGTGAACACTCTCTGGGTGTGGGGCTGTGTATATTATTGGTGCAAGGTGAGTGAGTCAGTGTGAACACCCTCTGGGTGCAGGGCTGTGAATATCATTGGTGCAAGGTGAGTGAGTCAGTGTGAACATTCTCCGGGTGTGGGGCGGTGTATATTATTGGTGCAAGGTGGGTGTGTCACTCTGAACACTCTCTGGGTGTGGGGCTGAGTATATTATTGGTGCAAGGAGAGTGAGTCAGTGTGAACACTCTCTGGGTGTGGGGCTGTGTATATTATTGGTGCAAGCTGGAAATGTGTTGCTGGAAAAGCGCAGCAGGTCAGACAGCATTCAGGGAACAGGAGAATCGACGTTTCCGGCATAAGCCCTTCTTTTCCTGAAGAAGGGCTTATGCCCGTAACGTCGATTCTCCTGTTCCCTGGATGCTGCCTGACCTGCTGCGCTTTTCCAGCAACACATTTCCAGCTCTGATCTCCAGCATCTGCAGACCTCACTTTCTCCTCATATTATTAGTGCAAGGTGAGTGAGTCAGTGTGAACACTCTCTGGGTGTGCGGCTGATTATATTATTGTTGCAAGGTGTGAGTCAGTGTGAACAGTCTCTGGGTGTGGGGCTGCGTAAATTATTGGTGCAAGGAGAGTGTGTCAGTGTGAACAGTGTCTGGGTGTGTGGCTGTGAATATTGGTGCAAGGGGAGTGAGTTAGTATGAACACTCTCTGGGTGTGGACTGTGAATATTGTCGGTGCAAGGTGAGTGAGTCAGTGTGAACACCCTCTGGGTGTGGGGCTGTGCATATTATTGGTGCAAGGTGAGTGAGTCAGTGTGAACAGTGTCTGGGTGTGGGGCTGTGAATATTGGTGCAAGGTGAGTGAGTCATTGTGAACACTCTCTGGGTGTGGGGCTGTGTATATTATTGGTGCAAGGTGAGTGTGTCACTGTGAACACTCTCTGGGTGTAGGGCTGTGAAAATTATTGGTGCAAGGTGAGTGAGTCAGTGTGAACACTCTCTGGGTGTGGGGCGGTGTATATTATTGGTGCAAGGTGAGTGTGTCACTGTGAACACTCTCTGGGTGTGGGGCTGAGTATATTATTGGTGCAAGGAGAGTGAGTCAGTGTGAACACTCTCTGGGTATGGGGCTGTGTATATTATTGGTGCAGGTTGAGTGTGTCAGTGTGAACACTCTCTGGGTGTGCGGCTGATTATATTATTGTTGCAAGGTGTGAGTCAGTGTGAACAGTCTCTGGGTGTGGGGCTGCGTATATTATTGGTGCAAGGAGAGTGTGTCAGTGTGAACAGTGTCTGGGTGTGGGGCGGTGAATATTGGTGCAAGGTGAGTGAGTTAGTATGAACACTCTCTGGGTGTGGACTGTGAATATTATTGGTGCAAGGTAAATGAGTCAGTGTGAACACTCTCTGGGTGTGGGGCTGTGTATATTATTGGTGCAAGGTGAGTGAGTCAGTGTGAACACCCTCTGGGTGCAGGGCTGTGAATATCATTGGTGCAAGGTGAGTGAGTCAGTGTGAACATTCTCCGGGTGTGGGGCGGTGTATATTATTGGTGCAAGGTGGGTGTGTCACTCTGAACACTCTCTGGGTGTGGGGCTGAGTATATTATTGGTGCAAGGAGAGTGAGTCAGTGTGAACACTCTCTGGGTGTGGGGCTGTGTATATTATTGGTGCAAGCTGGAAATGTGTTGCTGGAAAAGCGCAGCAGGTCAGACAGCATTCAGGGAACAGGAGAATCGACGTTTCCGGCATAAGCCCTTCTTTTCCTGAAGAAGGGCTTATGCCCGTAACGTCGATTCTCCTGTTCCCTGGATGCTGCCTGACCTGCTGCGCTTTTCCAGCAACACATTTCCAGCTCTGATCTCCAGCATCTGCAGACCTCACTTTCTCCTCATATTATTAGTGCAAGGTGAGTGAGTCAGTGTGAACACTCTCTGGGTGTGCGGCTGATTATATTATTGTTGCAAGGTGTGAGTCAGTGTGAACAGTCTCTGGGTGTGGGGCTGCGTAAATTATTGGTGCAAGGAGAGTGTGTCAGTGTGAACAGTGTCTGGGTGTGGGGCTGTGAATATTGGTGCAAGGGGAGTGAGTTAGTATGAACACTCTCTGGGTGTGGATTGTGAATATTATTGGTGCAAGATAAATGAGTCAGTGTGAACGCTCTCTGGGTGTGGGGCTGTGTATATTATTGGTGCAAGGTGAGTGAGTCAGTGTGAACACTCTCTGGGTGCAGGGCTGTGAATATCATTGGTGCAAGGTGAGTGAGTCAGTGTGAACACCCTCTGGGTGTGGGGCTGTTAATATTATTGGTGCAAGGTGAGTGAGTCAGTGTGAACACTATCTGGGTGTGGGGCTGTGTATATTATTGGTGCAAGATGAGTGACTCAGTGTGAACACTCTCTGGGTGTGGGGCTGTGAATATTGTCGGTGCAAGGTGAGTGAGTCAGTGTGAACACGATCTGGGTGTGGGGCTGTGTATATTATTAGTGCAAGGTGAGTGAGTCATTGTGAACACTCTCTGGGTGTGGGGCTATGAATATTGTCGGTGCAAGGTGAGTGAGTCAGTGTGAACACCCTCTGGGTGTGGGGCTGTGCATATTGTTGGTGCAAGGTGAGGGAGTCAGTGTGAACAGTGTCTGGGTGTGGGGCTGTGAATATTGGTGCAAGGTGAGTGAGTCATTGTGAACACCCTCTGGGTGTGGGACTGTGAATATTATTGGTGCAAGGTGAGTGTGTCACTGTGAACACTCTCTGGGTGTAGGGCTGTGAAAATTATTGGTGCAAGGTGAGTGAGTCAGTGTGAACACACTCTGGGTGTGGGGCTGTGTATATTATTGGTGCAAGGTGAGTGAGTCAGTGTGAACACTCTCTGGGTGTGGGGCTGTGTATATTATTGGTGCAAGGTGAGTGAGTCAGTGTGAACACTCTCTGGGTGTGGGGCGGTGTATATTATTGGTGCAAGGTGAGTGTGTCACTGTGAAAACTCTCTGGGTGTGGGGCTGAGTATATTATTGGTGCAAGGAGAGTGAGTCAGTGTGAACACTCTCTGGGTGTGCGGCTGATTATATTATTGTTGCAAGGTGTGAGTCAGTGTGAACAGTCTCTGGGTGTGGGGCTGCGTATATTATTGGTGCAAGGTGAGTGAGTCAGTGTGAACACCCTCTGGGTGCAGGACTGTGAATATCATTGGTGCAAGGTGAGTGAGTCAGTGTGAACATTCTCCGGGTGTGGGGCGGTGTATATTATTGGTGCAAGGTGAGTGTGTCACTGTGAACACTCTCTGGGTGTGGGGCTGAGTATATTATTGGTGCAAATTGAGTGTGTCACTGTGAACTCTCTCTGGGTGTGCAGCTGATTATATTATTGTTGCAAGGTGTGAGTCAGTGTGAACAGTCTCTGGGTGTGGGGCTGCGTATATTATTGGTGCAAGGAGAGTGTGTCAGTGTGAACAGTGTCTGGGTGTGGGGCTGTGAATATTGGTGCAAGGTGAGTGAGTTAGTATGAACACTCTCTGGGTGTGGACTGTGAATATTATTGGTGCAAGGTTAATGAGTCAGTGTGAACACTCTCTGGGTGTGGGGCTGTGTATATTATTGGTGCAAGGTGAGTGAGTCAATGTGAACACTCTCTGGGTGCAGGGCTGTGAATATCATTGGTGCAAGGTGAGTGAGTCAGTGTGAACACCCTCTGGGTGTGGGGCTGTTAATAATATTGGTGCAAGGTGAGTGAGTCAGTGTGAACACTCTCTGGGTGTGGGGCTGTGAATATTGGTGCAAGGTGAGTGAGTCAGTGTGAACGTCCTCTGGGTGTGGGGCTGTGTATATTATTGGTGCAAGATGAGTGATTCAGTGTGAACACTCTCTGGGTGTGGGGCTGTGAATATTGTCGGTGCAAGGTGAGTGAGTCAGTGTGAACACTATCTGGGTGTGGGGCTGTGTATATTATCAGTGCAAGGTGAGTGAGTCAGTGTGAACACTCTCTGGGTGTGGGGCTATGAATATTGTCGGTGCAAGGTGAGTGAGTCAGTGTGAACACCCTCTGGGTGTGGGGCTGTGAATATTATTGGTGCAAGGTGAGGGAGTCAGTGCGAATACTCTCTGGGTGTGGGGGTGTGTATATTATTGGTGCAAGATGAGTGAGTCAGTGTGAACACTCTCTGGGTGTGGGGCTGTTAATATTATTGGTGCAAGGTGAGTGAGTCAGTGTGAACATTCTCCGGGTGTGGGGCTGTGAATATTGTCGGTGCAAGGTGAGTGAGTCAGTGTGAACACCCTCTGGGTGTGGGGCTGTGCATATTATTGGTGCAAGGTGAGTGAGTCAGTGAGAACAGTGTCTGGGTGTGGGGCTGTGAATATTGGTGCAAGGTGAGTGAGTCATTGTGAACACTCTCTGGGTGTGGGGCTGTGTATATTATTGGTGCAAGGTGAGTGTGTCACTGTGAACACTCTCTGGGTGTAGGGCTGTAAAAATTATTGGTGCAAGGTGAGTGAGTCAGTGTGAACACACTCTGGGTGTGGGGCTGTGTATATTATTGGTGCAAGGTGAGTGAGTCAGTGTGAACACTCTCTGGGTGTGGGGCTGTGTATATTATTGGTGCAAGGTGAGTGAGTCAGTGTGAACACTCTCTGGGTGTGGGGCGGTGTATATTATTGGTGCAAGTTGAGTGTGTCAGTGTGAACACTCTCTGGGTGTGCGGCTGATTATATTATTGTTGCAAGGTGTGAGTCAGTGTGAACAGTCTCTGGGTGTGGGACTGCGTATATTATTGGTGCAAGGAGAGTGTGTCAGTGTGAACAGTGTCTGGGTGTGGGGTGGTGAATATTGGTGCAAGGTGAGTGAGTTAGTATGAACACTCTCTGGGTGTGGACTGTGAATATTATTGGTGCAAGGTAAATGAGTCAGTGTGAACACTCTCTGGGTGTGGGGCTGTGTATATTATTGGTGCAAGGTGAGTGAGTCAGTGTGAACACACTCTGGGTGTGGGGCTGTGAATATTATTGGTGCAAGGTGAGGGAGTCAGTGCGAATACTCTCTGGGTGTGGGGGTGTGAATATTATTGGTGCAAGATGAGTGAGTCAGTGTGAACACTTTATGGGTGTGGGGCTGTGAATACTATTGTTGCAAGGTGAGTGTGTCAGTGTGAACACTCTCTGGGTGTGGGGCTGTTAATATTATTGGTGCAAGGTGAGTGAGTCAGTGTGAACATTCTCCGGGTGTGGGGCTGTGAATATTGTCGGTGCAAGGTGAGTGAGTCAGTGTGAACACCCTCTGGGTGTGGGGCTGTGCATATTATTGGTGCAAGGTGAGTGAGTCAGTGAGAACAGTGTCTGGGTGTGGGGCTGTGAATATTGGTGCAAGGTGAGTGAGCCATTGTGAACACTCTCTGGGTGTGGGGCTGTGTATATTATTGGGGCAAGGTGAGTGTGTCACTGTGAACACTCTCTGGGTGTAGGGCTGTAAAAATTATTGGTGCAAGGTGAGTGAGTCAGTGTGAACACACTCTGTGTGTGGGGCTGTGTATATTATTGGTGCAAGGTGAGTGAGTCAGTGTGAACACTCTCTGGGTGTGGGGCGGTGTATATTATTGGTGCAAGGTGAGTGTGTCACTGTGAACACTCTCTGGGTGTGGGGCTGAGTATATTATTGGTGCAAGGAGAGTGAGTCAGTGTGAACACTCTCTGGGTGTGGGGCTGTGTATATTATTGGTGCAAGTTGAGTGTGTCAGTGTGAACACTCTCTGGGTGTGCGGCTGATTATATTATTGTTGCAAGGTGTGAGTCAGTGTGAACAGTCTCTGGGTGTGGGGCTGCGTATATTATTGGTGCAAGGAGAGTGTGTCAGTGTGAACAGTGTCTGGGTGTGGGGCGGTGAATATTGGTGCAAGGTGAGTGAGTTAGTATGAACACTCTCTGGGTGTGGACTGTGAATATTATTGGTGCAAGGTAAATGAGTCAGTGTGAACACTCTCTGGGTGTGGGGCTGTGTGTATTATTGGTGCAATGTGAGTGAGTCAGTGTGAACACTCTCTGGGTGTGGGGCTATGAATATCATTGGTGCAAGGTGAGTGAGTCAGTGTGAACACCCTCTGGGTGAGGGGCTGTGAATATTATTGGTGCAAGGTGAGTGAGTCAGTGTTAACACCCTCTGGGTGTGAGGCTGTGTATATTATCGGTGCAAGGTGAGTGAGTCAGTGTGAACACTCTCTGGGTGTGGGGCTGTGTATATTATTGGTGCAAGGTGAGTGAGTCAGTGTGAACACTCTCTGTGTGTGGGGCTGTGAATATCATTGGTGCAAGGTGAGTGAGTCAGTGTGAACACTCTCTGGGTGTGGGGCTGTGTATATTATTGGTGCAAGGTGAGTGAGTCAGTGTGAACACTCTCTGGGTGCAGGGCTGTGAATATCATTGGTGCTAGGTGAGTGAGTCAGTGTGAACACCCTCTGGGTGTGTGGCTGTGAATATTATTGGTGCAAGGTGAGTGAGTCAGTGTGAACACCCTCTGGGTGTGTGGCTGTGAATATTATTGGTGCAAGGTGAGTGAGTCAGTGTGAACACCCTCTGGGTGTGAGGCTGTGTATAATATCGGTGCAAGGTGAGTGAGTCAGTGTGAACACACTCTGGGTGTGGGGCTGTGTATATTATCGGTGCAAGATAAATGAGTCAGTGTGAACACCCTCTGGGTGTGGGGCTGTGTATATTATTGGTGCAAGGTGAATGAGTCAGTGTGAACACACTCTGGGTGTGGGGGTGTGAATATTATTGGTGCAAAATGAGTGAGTCAGTGTGAACACTCCATGGGTGTGGGGCTGTGAATATTGTCGGTGGAAGGTGAGGGCATATGTGAGAACACTCACTGGGTGTGGGACTGTGTATATTATTGGTGCAAGGTGAGTGAGTCAGTGTGAACACTCTCTGGGTGTGGGGCTGTGTATATTATTGGTGCAAGGTGAGTGTGTCACTGTGAACACTCTCTGGGTGTGGGGCTGTGAAAATTATTGGTGCAAGGTGAGTGAGTCAGTGTGAACACTCTCTGGGTGTGGGGCTGTGTATATTATTGGTCCAAGATGAGTTAGTCAGTGTGAACACTCTCTGCGTGTGGGGCTGTGAATATTATCGGTGCAAGATAAATGAGTCAGTGTGAACACCCTCTGGGTGTGGGGCTGTGTATATTATTGGTGCAAGGTGAGTCTGTCACTGTGAACACTCTCTGGATGTGGGGCTGTGAAAATTATTGGTGCAAGGTGAGTGAGTCATTGTGAACACTCTCTGGGTGTGGGGCTATGTATATTATTGGTGCAAGGTGAGTGTGTCACTGTGAACACTCTTTGGGTGTGGGGCTGTGAAAAGTATTGGTGCAAGGTGAGTGAGTCAGTGTGAACACTCTCTGGGTGTGGGGCTGTGTATATTATTGGTGCAAGGTGACTGAATCAGTGTGAACACTCTCTGGGTGTGGGGCTGTGTATATTATTGGTGCAAGCTGGAAATGTGTTGCTGGAAAAGCGCAGCAGGTCAGACAGCATCCAGGGAACAGGAGAATCGACGTTTAGGGCATAAGCCCTTCTTTTCCTGAAGAAGGGCTTATGTCCGAAACGTCGATTCTCCTGTTCCCTGGATGCTGCCTGACCTGCTGCGCTTTTCCAGCAACACATTTCCAGCTCTGATCTCCAGCATCTGCAGACCTCACTTTCTCCTCATATTATTAATGCAAGGTGAATGAGTCAGTGTGAACACTCTCTGGGTGTGCGGCTGATTATATTATTGTTGCAAGGTGTGAGTCAGTGTGAACAGTCTCTGGGTGTGGGGCTGCGTAAATTATTGGTGCAAGGAGAGTGTGTCAGTGTGAACAGTGTCTGGGTGTGGGGCTGTGAATATTGGTGCAAGGGGAGTGAGTTAGTATGAACACTCTCTGGGTGTGGACTGTGAATATTATTGGTGCAAGGTAAATGAGTCAGTGTGAACACTCTCTGGGTGTAGGGCTGTGTATATCATTGGTGCAAGGTGAGTGAGTCAGTGTGAACACCCTCTGGGTGCAGGGCTGTGAATATCATTGGTGCAAGGTGAGTGAGTCAGTGTGAACATTCTCCGGGTGTGGGGCGGTGTATATTATTGGTGCAAGGTGAGTGTGTCACTGTGAACATTCTCTGGGTGTGGGGCTGAGTATATTATTGGTGCAAATTGAGTGTGTCACTGTGAACTCTCTCTGGGTGTGCAGCTGATTATATTATTGTTGCAAGGTGTGAGTCAGTGTGAACAGTCTCTGGGTGTGGGGCTGCGTATATTATTGGTGCAAGGAGAGTGTGTCAGTGTGAACAGTGTCTGGGTGTGGGGCTGTGAATATTGGTGCAAGGTGAGTGAGTTAGTATGAACACTCTCTGGGTGTGGACTGTGAATATTATTGGTGCAAGGTTAATGAGTCAGTGTGAACACCCTCTGGGTGTGGGGCTGTTAATAATATTGGTGCAAGGTGAGTGAGTCAGTGTGAACACTCTCTGGGTGTGGGGCTGTGAATATTGGTGCAAGGTGAGTGAGTCAGTGTGAACGTCCTCTGGGTGTGGGGCTGTGTATATTATTGGTGCAAGATGAGTGATTCAGTGTGAACACTCTCTGGGTGTGGGGCTGTGAATATTGTCGGTGCAAGGTGAGTGAGTCAGTGTGAACACTATCTGGGTGTGGGGCTGTGTATATTATCAGTGCAAGGTGAGTGAGTCAGTGTGAACACTCTCTGGGTGTGGGGCTATGAATATTGTCGGTGCAAGGTGAGTGAGTCAGTGTGAACACCCTCTGGGTGTGGGGCTGTGAATATTATTGGTGCAAGGTGAGGGAGTCAGTGCGAATACTCTCTGGGTGTGGGGGTGTGTATATTATTGGTGCAAGATGAGTGAGTCAGTGTGAACACTCTCTGGGTGTGGGGCTGTTAATATTATTGGTGCAAGGTGAGTGAGTCAGTGTGAACATTCTCCGGGTGTGGGGCTGTGAATATTGTCGGTGCAAGGTGAGTGAGTCAGTGTGAACACCCTCTGGGTGTGGGGCTGTGCATATTATTGGTGCAAGGTGAGTGAGTCAGTGAGAACAGTGTCTGGGTGTGGGGCTGTGAATATTGGTGCAAGGTGAGTGAGTCATTGTGAACACTCTCTGGGTGTGGGGCTGTGTATATTATTGGTGCAAGGTGAGTGTGTCACTGTGAACACTCTCTGGGTGTAGGGCTGTAAAAATTATTGGTGCAAGGTGAGTGAGCCAGTGTGAACACACTCTGGGTGTGGGGCTGTGTATATTATTGGTGCAAGGTGAGTGAGTCAGTGTGAACACTCTCTGGGTGTGGGGCTGTGTATATTATTGGTGCAAGGTGAGTGAGTCAGTGAGAACACTCTCTGGGTGTGGGGCGGTGTATATTATTGGTGCAAGTTGAGTGTGTCAGTGTGAACACTCTCTGGGTGTGCGGCTGATTATATTATTGTTGCAAGGTGTGAGTCAGTGTGAACAGTCTCTGGGTGTGGGACTGCGTATATTATTGGTGCAAGGAGAGTGTGTCAGTGTGAACAGTGTCTGGGTGTGGGGTGGTGAATATTGGTGCAAGGTGAGTGAGTTAGTATGAACACTCTCTGGGTGTGGACTGTGAATATTATTGGTGCAAGGTAAATGAGTCAGTGTGAACACTCTCTGGGTGTGGGGCTGTGTATATTATTGGTGCAAGGTGAGTGAGTCAGTGTGAACACACTCTGGGTGTGGGGCTGTGAATATTATTGGTGCAAGGTGAGGGAGTCAGTGCGAATACTCTCTGGGTGTGGGGGTGTGAATATTATTGGTGCAAGATGAGTGAGTCAGTGTGAACACTTTATGGGTGTGGGGCTGTGAATACTATTGTTGCAAGGTGAGTGTGTCAGTGTGAACACTCTCTGGGTGTGGGGCTGTTAATATTATTGGTGCAAGGTGAGTGAGTCAGTGTGAACACCCTCTGGGTGTGGGGCTGTGCATATTATTGGTGCAAGGTGAGTGAGTCAGT
This sequence comes from Chiloscyllium plagiosum, assembly GCF_037043375.1. Taxonomy (NCBI): domain Eukaryota; kingdom Metazoa; phylum Chordata; class Chondrichthyes; order Orectolobiformes; family Hemiscylliidae; genus Chiloscyllium; species Chiloscyllium plagiosum. Next base: position 57,323,524 of record NW_028270173.1, read on the forward strand.
GAGAACAGTGTCTGGGTGTGGGGCTGTGAATATTGGTGCAAGGTGAGTGAGTCATTGTGAACACTCTCTGGGTGTGGGGCTGTGTATATTATTGGGGCAAGGTGAGTGTGTCACTGTGAACACTCTCTGGGTGTAGGGCTGTAAAAATTATTGGTGCAAGGTGAGTGAGTCAGTGTGAACACACTCTGTGTGTGGGGCTGTGTAATATTATTGGTGCAAGGTGAGTGAGTCAGTGTGAACACTCTCTGGGTGTGGGGCGGTGTATATTATTGGTGCAAGGTGAGTGTGTCACTGTGAACACTCTCTGGGTGTGGGGCTGAGTATATTATTGGTGCAAGGAGAGTGAGTCAGTGTGAACACTCTCTGGGTGTGGGGCTGTGTATATTATTGGTGCAAGTTGAGTGTGTCAGTGTGAACACTCTCTGGGTGTGCGGCTGATTATATTATTGTTGCAAGGTGTGAGTCAGTGTGAACAGTCTCTGGGTGTGGGGCTGCGTATATTATTGGTGCAAGGAGAGTGTGTCAGTGTGAACAGTGTCTGGGTGTGGGGCGGTGAATATTGGTGCAAGGTGAGTGAGTTAGTATGAACACTCTCTGGGTGTGGACTGTGAATATTATTGGTGCAAGGTAAATGAGTCAGTGTGAACACTCTCTGGGTGTGGGGCTGTGTGTATTATTGGTGCAATGTGAGTGAGTCAGTGTGAACACTCTCTGGGTGTGGGGCTATGAATATCATTGGTGCAAGGTGAGTGAGTCAGTGTGAACACCCTCTGGGTGAGGGTCTGTGAATATTATTGGTGCAAGGTGAGTGAGTCAGTGTTAACACCCTCTGGGTGTGAGGCTGTGTATATTATCGGTGCAAGGTGAGTGAGTCAGTGTGAACACTCTCTGGGTGTGGGGCTGTGTATATTATTGGTGCAAGGTGAGTGAGTCAGTGTGAACACTCTCTGTGTGTGGGCTGTGAATATCATTGGTGCAAGGTGAGTGAGTCAGTGTGAACACTCTCTGGGTGTGGGGCTGTGTATATTATTGGTGCAAGGTGAGTGAGTCAGTGTGAACACTCTCTGGGTGCAGGGCTGTGAATATCATTGGTGCTAGGTGAGTGAGTCAGTGTGAACACCCTCTGGGTGTGTGGCTGTGAATATTATTGGTGCAAGGTGAGTGAGTCAGTGTGAACACCCTCTGGGTGTGTGGCTGTGAATATTATTGGTGCAAGGTGAGTGAGTCAGTGTGAACACCCTCTGGGTGTGAGGCTGTGTATAATATCGGTGCAAGGTGAGTGAGTCAGTGTGAACACACTCTGGGTGTGGGGCTGTGTATATTATCGGTGCAAGATAAATGAGTCAGTGTGAACACCCTCTGGGTGTGGGGCTGTGTATATTATTGGTGCAAGGTGAATGAGTCAGTGTGAACACACTCTGGGTGTGGGGGTGTGAATATTATTGGTGCAAAATGAGTGAGTCAGTGTGAACACTCCATGGGTGTGGGGCTGTGAATATTGTCGGTGGAAGGTGAGGGCATATGTGAGAACACTCACTGGGTGTGGGACTGTGTATATTATTGGTGCAAGGTGAGTGAGTCAGTGTGAACACTCTCTGGGTGTGGGGCTGTGTATATTATTGGTGCAAGGTGAGTGTGTCACTGTGAACACTCTCTGGGTGTGGGGCTGTGAAAAGTATTGGTGCAAGGTGAGTGAGTCAGTGTGAACACTCTCTGGGTGTGGGGCTGTGTATATTATTGGTCCAAGATGAGTTAGTCAGTGTGAACACTCTCTGCGTGTGGGGCTGTGAATATTATCGGTGCAAGATAAATGAGTCAGTGTGAACACCCTCTGGGTATGGGGCTGTGTATATTATTGGTGCAAGGTGAGTCTGTCACTGTGAACACTCTCTGGGTGTGGGGCTGTGAAAATTATTGGTGCAAGGTGAGTGAGTCATTGTGAACACTCTCTGGGTGTGGGGCTATGTATATTATTGGTGCAAGGTGAGTGTGTCACTGTGAACACTCTTTGGGTGTGGGGCTGTGAAAAGTATTGGTGCAAGGTGAGTGAGTCAGTGTGAACACTCTCTGGGTGTGGGGCTGTGTATATTATTGGTGCAAGGTGAGTGAGTCAGTGTGAACACTCTCTGGGTGTGGGGCTGTGTATATTATTGGTGCAAGCTGGAAATGTGTTGCTGGAAAAGCGCAGCAGGTCAGACAGCATCCAGGGAACAGGAGAATCGACGTTTAGGGCATAAGCCCTTCTTTTCCTGAAGAAGGGCTTATGTCCGAAACGTCGATTCTCCTGTTCCCTGGATGCTGCCTGACCTGCTGCGCTTTTCCAGCAACACATTTCCAGCTCTGATCTCCAGCATCTGCAGACCTCACTTTCTCCTCATATTATTAATGCAAGGTGAATGAGTCAGTGTGAACACTCTCTGGGTGTGCGGCTGATTATATTATTGTTGCAAGGTGTGAGTCAGTGTGAACAGTCTCTGGGTGTGGGGCTGCGTAAATTATTGGTGCAAGGAGAGTGTGTCAGTGTGAACAGTGTCTGGGTGTGGGGCTGTGAATATTGGTGCAAGGGGAGTGAGTTAGTATGAACACTCTCTGGGTGTGGACTGTGAATATTATTGGTGCAAGGTAAATGAGTCAGTGTGAACACTCTCTGGGTGTGGGGCTGTGTATATTATTGGTGCAAGGTGAGTGAGTCAGTGTGAACACTCTCTGGGTGCAGGGCTGTGAATATCATTGGTGCAAGGTGAGTGAGTCAGTGTGAACACCCTCTGGGTATGGGGCTGTTAATATTATTGGTGCAAGGTGAGTGAGTCAGTGTGAACACTATCTGGGTGTGGGGGTGTGTATATTATTGGTGCAAGATGAGTGACTCAGTGTGAACACTCTCTGGGTGTGGGGCTGTGAATATTGTCGGTGCAAGGTGAGTGAGTCAGTGTGAACACTATCTGGTTGTGGGGCTGTGTATATTATCAGTGCAAGGTGAGTGAATCAGTGTGAACACTCTCTGGGTGTGGGGCTATGAATATTGTCGGTGCAAGGTGAGTGAGTCAGTGTGAACACCCTCTGGGTGTGGGGCTGTGCATATTATTGGTGCAAGGTGAGTGAGTCAGTGTGAACAGTGTCTGGGTGTGGGGCTGTGAATATTGGTGCAAGGTGTGAGTCAGTGTGAACACTCTCTGGGTGTGGGGCTGTGAATATTATTGGTGCAAGGTGATGGAGTCAGTGTGAATACTCTCTGGGTGTGGGGGTGTGAATATTATTGGTGCAAGATGAGTGAGTCAGTGTGAACTTTCTCCGGGTGTGGGGCTGTGAATATTGTCGGTGGAAGGTGAGGGCATAGGTGGGAACACTCACTGGGTGTGGAACTGTGAATATATCGGTGAAAGGTGTGGGATTATGTGAACACTCTCTGGGTGTGCGGCTGTGTATATTATTGGTGCAAGGTGAGTGAGTCAGTGTGTACACTCTCTGGGTGTGGGGCTGTGTATATTATTGGTGCAAGGTGAGTGTGTCACTGTGAACACTCTCTGGGTGTGAGGCTGTGAAAATTTTTGGTGCAAGTTGAGTGAGTCATTGTGAACACTCTCTGGGTGTGGGGCTGTGTATATTATTGGTGCAAGGTGAGTGAGTCAGTGTGAACACACTCTGGGTGTGGGGCTGTGTATATTATTGGTGCAAGGTGAGTGAGTCAGTGTGAACACTCTCTGGGTGTGGGGCGGTGTATATTATTGGTGCAAGGTGAGTGTGTCACTGTGAACACTCTCTGGGTGTGGGGCTGAGTATATTATTGGTGCAAGGTGAGTGAGTCAGCGTGAACACTCTCTGGGTGTGGGGCTGTGTATATTATTGGTGCAAGGTGAGTGAGTCAGTGTGAACACTCTCTGGGTGTGGGGCGGTTTATATTATTGGTGCAAGGTTAGTGTGTCACTGTGAACACTCTCTGGGTGTGGGGCTGAGTATATTATTGTTGCAAGGTGTGAGTCAGTGTGAACAGTCTCTGGGTGTGGGGCTGCGTATATTATTGGTGCAAGGAGAGTGACTCTGTGTGAATATTATTGGTGCAAGGTGAGGGAGTTAGTGGGGCTGTTAATATTGGTGCAAGGTGACGGCGTAGGTGTGAACACACTCTGGTTGCAGGACTATGATCATTATCGGTGCGAGGTGAGTGAGTCAGTGTGAACGCTCTCTGGGTGTGGGGCTGTGAATATTATTGGTGCAAGATAAATGAGTCAGTGTGAACACTCTCTGGGTGTGGGGCTGTGTATATTATCGGTGCAAGGTGAGTGAGTCAGTGTGAACACCCTCTGGGTGTGGGGCTGTGTATATTATTGGTGCAAGGTGAGTGAGTCACTGTGAACACTCTCTGGGTGTGGGGCTGTGAATATTTTTGATGCAAGGTGAGGGAGTTAGTGTGAACACCCTCTGGGTGTGGGGCTGTGAATATTATTGTTGCAAGGTGAGTGAGTCAGTGTGAACACTCTCTGGGTGTGGGGCTGTGAATATTGTCGGTGTAAAATGAGTGAGTCAGTGTGAACACTCTCTGGGTATGGGGCTGTGAATTTTATTGGTGCAAGGTGAGTGAGTCAGTGTGAACACTCTCTGGGTGTGGGGCTGTGTATATTATTGGTGCAAGGTGAGTGAGTCAGTGTGAACACCCTCTCGGTGTGAGGCTGTGTATATTATCGGTGCAAGGTGAGTGAGTCAGTGTGAACACTCTCTGGGTGTGGGGGTGTGAATATTATTGGTGCAAGATGAGTGAGTCAGTGTGAATACTCTCTGGGTGTGCGGGTGTGAATATTATTGGTGCAAGGTGAGTGAGTCAGTGTGAACATTCTCTGGGTTTGGGGCTGTGTATATTATTGGTGCAAGGTGAGTGTGTCACTGTGAACACTCTCTGGGTGTGAGGCTGTGTATATTATTGGTGCAAGGTGAGTGAGTCTGTGTGTACACTCTCTGGGTGTGGGGCTGTGTATATTATTGGTGCAAGGTGAGTGAGTCAGTGTGATCAGTCTCTGGGTGTGGGGCTGTGTATATTATTGGTGCAAAGTGAGTGAGCCAGTGTGAACACTCTCTGGGTGTGGGGCTGTGAATATTATTGGTGCAAGGTGCGGGCGTTAGTGTGAACACTCTCTGGGTGTGGGGCTGTGAATATTATTGTTGCAAGGTGAGTGAGTCAGTGTGAACACTCTCTGGGTGTGGGGCTGTGTATATTATTGGTGCAAGGTGAGTGAGTCAGTGTGAACACTCTCTGGGTGTGGGGCTGTGTATATTATTGGTGCAAGGTGAGTGAGTCAGTGTGAACACTCTCTGGGTGCAGGGCTGTGAATATCATTGGTGCTAGGTGAGTGAGTCAGTGTGAACACCCACTGGGTGTGTGGCTGTGAATATTATTGGTGCAAGGTGAGTGAGTCAGTGTGAACACCCTCTGGGTGTGTGGCTGTGAATATTATTGGTGCAAGGTGAGTGAGTCAGTGTGAACACCCTCTGGGTGTGAGGCTGTGTATAATATCGGTGCAAGGTGAGTGAGTCAGTGTGAACACACTCTGGGTGTGGGGCTGTGTATATTATCGGTGCAAGATAAATGAGTCAGTGTGAACACCCTCTGGGTGTGGGGCTGTGTATATTATTGGTGCAAGGTGAATGAGTCAGTGTGAACACACTCTGGGTGTGGGGGTGTGAATATTATTGGTGCAAAATGAGTGAGTCAGTGTGAACACTCCATGGGTGTGGGGCTGTGAATATTGTCGGTGGAAGGTGAGGGCATATGTGAGAACACTCACTGGGTGTGGGACTGTGTATATTATTGGTGCAAGGTGAGTGAGTCAGTGTGAACACTCTCTGGGTGTGGGGCTGTGTATATTATTGGTGCAAGGTGAGTGTGTCACTGTGAACACTCTCTGGGTGTGGGGCTGTGAAAAGTATTGGTGCAAGATGAGTGAGTCAGTGTGAACACTCTCTGGGTGTGGGGCTGTGTATATTATTGGTCCAAGATGAGTTAGTCAGTGTGAACACTCTCTGCGTGTGGGGCTGTGAATATTATCGGTGCAAGATAAATGAGTCAGTGTGAACACCCTCTGGGTATGGGGCTGTGTATATTATTGGTGCAAGGTGAGTCTGTCACTGTGAACACTCTCTGGGTGTGGGGCTGTGAAAATTATTCGTGCAAGGTGAGTGAGTCATTGTGAACACTCTCTGGGTGTGGGGCTATGTATATTATTGGTGCAAGGTGAGTGTGTCACTGTGAACACTCTTTGGGTGTGGGGCTGTGAAAAGTATTGGTGCAAGGTGAGTGAGTCAGTGTGAACACTCTCTGGGTGTGGGGCTGTGTATATTATTGGTGCAAGGTGAGTGAGTCAGTGTGAACACTCTCTGGGTGTGGGGCTGTGTATATTATTGGTGCAAGCTGGAAATGTGTTGCTGGAAAAGCGCAGCAGGTCAGACAGCCTCCAGGGAACAGGAGAATCGACGTTTAGGGCATAAGCCCTTCTTTTCCTGAAGAAGGGCTTATGTCCGAAACGTCGATTCTCCTGTTCCCTGGATGCTGCCTGACCTGCTGCGCTTTTCCAGCAACACATTTCCAGCTCTGATCTCCAGCATCTGCAGACCTCACTTTCTCCTCATATTATTAATGCAAGGTGAATGAGTCAGTGTGAACACTCTCTGGGTGTGCGGCTGATTATATTATTGTTGCAAGGTGTGAGTCAGTGTGAACAGTCTCTGGGTGTGGGGCTGCGTAAATTATTGGTGCAAGGAGAGTGTGTCAGTGTGAACAGTGTCTGGGTGTGGGGCTGTGAATATTGGTGCAAGGGGAGTGAGTTAGTATGAACACTCTCTGGGTGTGGACTGTGAATATTATTGGTGCAAGGTAAATGAGTCAGTGTGAACACTCTCTGGGTGTGGGGCTGTGTATATTATTGGTGCAAGGTGAGTGAGTCAGTGTGAACACTCTCTGGGTGCAGGGCTGTGAATATCATTGGTGCAAGGTGAGTGAGTCAGTGTGAACACCATCTGGGTATGGGGCTGTTAATATTATTGGTGCAAGGTGAGTGAGTCAGTGTGAACACTATCTGGGTGTGGGGGTGTGTATATTATTGGTGCAAGATGAGTGACTCAGTGTGAACACTCTCTGGGTGTGGGGCTGTGAATATTGTCGGTGCAAGGTGAGTGAGTCAGTGTGAACACTATCTGGTTGTGGGGCTGTGTATATTATCAGTGCAAGGTGAGTGAATCAGTGTGAACACTCTCTGGGTGTGGGGCTATGAATATTGTCGGTGCAAGGTGAGTGAGTCAGTGTGAACACCCTCTGGGTGTGGGGCTGTGAATATTGGTGCAAGGTGTGAGTCAGTGTGAACACTCTCTGGGTGTGGGGCTGTGAATATTATTGGTGCAAGGTGAGGGAGTCAGTGTGAATACTCTCTGGGTGTGGGGGTGTGAATATTATTGGTGCAAGATGAGTGAGTCAGTGTGAACTTTCTCCGGGTGTGGGGCTGTGAATATTGTCGGTGGAAGGTGAGGGCATAGGTGGGAACACTCACTGGGTGTGGAACTGTGAATATATCGGTGAAAGGTGTGGGATTATGTGAACACTCTCTGGGTGTGCGGCTGTGTATATTATTGGTGCAAGGTGAGTGAGTCAGTGTGTACACTCTCTGGGTGTGGGGCTGTGTATATTATTGGTGCAAGGTGAGTGTGTCACTGTGAACACTCTCTGGGTGTGAGGCTGTGAAAATTTTTGGTGCAAGTTGAGTGAGTCATTGTGAACACTCTCTGGGTGTGGGGCTGTGTATATTATTGGTGCAAGGTGAGTGAGTCAGTGTGAACACACTCTGGGTGTGGGGCTGTGTATATTATTGGTGCAAGGTGAGTGAGTCAGTGTGAACACTCTCTGGGTGTGGGGCGGTGTATATTATTGGTGCAAGGTGAGTGTGTCACTGTGAACACTCTCTGGGTGTGGGGCTGAGTATATTATTGGTGCAAGGTGAGTGAGTCAGCGTGAACACTCTCTGGGTGTGGGGCTGTGTATATTATTGGTGCAAGGTGAGTGAGTCAGTGTGAACACTCTCTGGGTGTGGGGCGGTTTATATTATTGGTGCAAGGTGAGTGTGTCACTGTGAACACTCTCTGGGTGTGGGGCTGAGTATATTATTGTTGCAAGGTGTGAGTCAGTGTGAACAGTCTCTGGGTGTGGGGCTGCGTATATTATTGGTGCAAGGAGAGTGACTCTGTGTGAATATTATTGGTGCAAGGTGAGGGAGTTAGTGGGGCTGTTAATATTGGTGCAAGGTGACGGCGTAGGTGTGAACACACTCTGGTTGCAGGACTATGATCATTATCGGTGCGAGGTGAGTGAGTCAGTGTGAACGCTCTCTGGGTGTGGGGCTGTGAATATTATTGGTGCAAGATAAATGAGTCAGTGTGAACACTCTCTGGGTGTGGGGCTGTGTATATTATCGGTGCAAGGTGAGTGAGTCAGTGTGAACACCCTCTGGGTGTGGGGCTGTGTATAATATTGGTGCAAGGTGAGTGAGTCACTGTGAACACTCTCTGGGTGTGGGGCTGTGAATATTTTTGATGCAAGGTGAGGGAGTTAGTGTGAACACCCTCTGGGTGTGGGGCTGTGAATATTATTGTTGCAAGGTGAGTGAGTCAGTGTGAACACTCTCTGGGTGTGGGGCTGTGAATATTGTCGGTGTAAAATGAGTGAGTCAGTGTGAACACTCTCTGGGTATGGGGCTGTGAATTTTATTGGTGCAAGGTGAGTGAGTCAGTGTGAACACTCTCTGGGTGTGGGGCTGTGTATATTATTGGTGCAAGGTGAGTGAGTCAGTGTGAACACACTGTGGGTGCAGGGCTGTGAATATCATTGGTGCAAGGTGGGTGAGTCAGTGTGAACACCCTCTCGGTGTGAGGCTCTGTATATTATTGGTGCAAGGTGAGTGAGTCAGTGTGAACACTCTCTGGGTGTGGGGGTGTGAATATTATTGGTGCAAGATGAGTGAGTCAGTGTGAATACTCTCTGGGTGTGCGGGTGTGAATATTATTGGTGCAAGGTGAGTGAGTCAGTGTGAACATTCTCTGGGTTTGGGGCTGTGTATATTATTGGTGCAAGGTGAGTGTGTCACTGTGAACACTCTCTGGGTGTGAGGCTGTGTATATTATTGGTGCAAGCTGAGTGAGTCTGTGTGTACACTCTCTGGGTGTGGGGCTGTGTATATTATTGGTGCAAGGTGAGTGAGTCAGTGTGATCAGTCTCTGGGTGTGGGGCTGTGTATATTATTGGTGCAAAGTGAGTGAGCCAGTGTGAACACTCTCTGGGTGTGGGGCTGTGAATATTATTGGTGCAAGGTGCGGGCGTTAGTGTGAACACTCTCTGGGTGTGGGGCTGTGAATATTATTGTTGCAAGGTGAGTGAGTCAGTGTGAACACTCTCTGGGTGTGGGGCTGTGTATATTATTGGTGCAAGGTGAGTGAGTCAGTGTGAACACTCTCTGGGTGTGGGGCTGTGTATATTATTGGTGCAAGGTGAGTGAGTCAGTGTGAAGACTCTCTGGGTGTGGGGATGTGTATATTATTGGTGCAAGGTGAGTGAGTCAGTGTGAACGCTCTCTGGGTGTGGGGCTGTGAATATTATTGGTGCAAGATAAATGAGTCAGTGTGAACACTCTCTGGGTGTGGGGCTGTGTATATTATCGGTGCAAGGTGAGTGAGTCAGTGTGAACACTCTCTGGGTGTGGGGCTGTGAATATTATTGGTGCAAGGTGAGTGAGTCAGTGTGAACACTCTCTGGGTGTGGGGCTGTGAATATTTTTGGTGCAAGGTGAGTGAGTCAGTGTGAACACCCTCTGGGTGTGAGGCTGTGTATATTATCGGTGCAAGGTGAGTGAGTCAGTGTGAACACATTCTGGGTGTGGGGCTGTGTATATTATCGGTGCAAGGTGAGTGAGTCAGTGTGAACACCCTCTGGGTGTGAGGCTGTGTATATTATCGGTGCAAGGTGAGTGAGTCAGTGTGAACACTCTCTGGGTGTGGGGCTGTGAATATTTTTGGTGCAAGGTGAGTGAGTCAGTGTGAACACTCTCTGGGTGTGAGGCTGTGTATATTATTGGTGCAAGTTGAGTGAGTCTGTGTGAACAATCTCTGGGTGTGGGGCTGTGAACATCATTGGTGCAAGGTGAGTGAGTCAGTGTGAACACCCTCTGGGTGTGGGGTTGTGAATATTGGTGCAAGGTGAGTGAGTCAGTGTGAACCGTGTCTGGGTGTGGGGCTGTGAATATTGGTGCACGGTGAGTGAGTCAGAGTGAACGCTCTCTGGGTGTGGGGCTGTGAATATTATTGGTGCAAGATAAATGAGTCAGTGTGAACACTCTCTGGGTGTGGGGCTGTGTATATTATCAGTGCAAGGTGAGTGAGTCAGTGTGAACACTCTCTGGGTGTGGGGCTGTGTGTATTATCGGTGCAAGGTGAGTGAGTCAGTGTGAACACCCTCTGGGTGTGGGGCTGTGTATATTATCGGTGCAAGGTGAGTGAGTCACTGTGAACACTCTCTGGGTGTGGGGCTGTGAATATTTTTGATGCAAGGTGAGGGAGTTAGTGTGAACACCCTCTGGGTGTGGGGCTGTGAATATTATTGTTGCAAGGTGAGTGAGTCAGTGTGAACACTCTCTGGGTGTGGGGCTGTGAATATTGTCGGTGTAAAATGAGTGAGTCAGTGTGAACACTCTCTGGGTATGGGGCTGTGAATATTATTGGTGCAAGGTAAATGAGTCAGTGTGAATACTCTCTGGGTGTGGGGCTCTGTATATTATTGGTGCAAGGTGAGTGAGTCAGTGTGAACACTCTCTGGGTGTCGGGCTGCTGAATATCATTGGTGCAAGGTGAGTGAGTCAGTGTGAACACTCTATGGGTGTGGGGCTGCGAATATTATTGGTGCAAGGTGAGTGAGTCAGTGTGAACATTCTCTGGGTGTGGGGCTGTGAATATTATTGGTGCAAGGTGAGTGAGTCAGTGAGAACAGTCTCTGGGTGTGTGGTTGTGTATATTATTGGTGCAAGGTGAGTGAGTCAGTGTGAACAGTCTCTGGGTGTGGGGTTGTGTATATTATTGGTGCAAGGTGAGTGAGTCAGTGTGAACACCCTCAGGGTGTGAGGCTGTGTATATTATTGGTGCAAGGTGAGTGAGTCAGTGTGAACACTCTCTGGGTGTGGGGCTGTGTATATTATTGGTGCAAAGTGAGTGAGTCAGTGTGAACACTCTCTGGGTGTGGGGCTGTGTATATTATTGGTGCAAGGTGAGTGATTCAGTGTGAACACCCTCCGGCTGTGGGGCTGTGAATATTATTGGTGCAAGATGAGTGAATCAGTGTGAATACTCTCTGGGTATGGGGCTATGTATATTATTGGTGCAAGGTGAGTGTGTCTGTGTGAACACTCTCTGGGTGTGGGGCTGTGAATATTATTGTTGCAAGGTGAGTGAGTCAGTGTGAACACTCTCTGGGTGTGGGGCTGTGTATATTATCAGTGTAAAATGAGTGAGTCAGTGTGAACACCCTCTGGGTGTGGGGCTGTGAATATTGGTGCAAGGTGAGTGAGTCAGTGTGAACACCTTCTGGGTGTGGGGCTGATTATATTATTGTTGCAAGGTGTGAGTCAGTGTGAACAGTCTCTGGGTGTGGGGCTGCGTATATTATTGGTGCAAGGAGAGTGACTCTGTATGAATGCTCTCTGGGTGTGGGGCTGTTCATATTTGTGCAAGGTGACGGCGTAGGTGTGAACACACTCTGGTTGCAGGACTATGATCATTATCGGTGCAAGGTGAGTGAGTCAGTGTGAACGCTCTCTGGGTGTGGGGCTGTGAATATTATTGGTGCAAGATAAATGAGTCAGTGTGAACACTCTCTGGGTGTGGGGCTGTGTATATTATCGGTGCAAGGTGAGTGAGTCAGTGTGAACACCCTCTGGGTGTGGGGCTGTGTATATTATTGGTGCAAGGTGAGTGAGTCAGTGTGAACACTCTCTGGGTGTGGGGCTGTGAATATTTTTGATGCAAGGTGAGGGAGTTAGTGTGAACACCCTCTGGGTGTGGGGCTGTGAATATTATTGTTGCAAGGTGAGTGAGTCAGTGTGAACACTCTCTGGGTGTGGGGCTGTGAATATTGTCGGTGTAAAATGAGTGAGTCAGTGTGAACACTCTCTGGGTATGGGGCTGTGAATATTATTGGTGCAAGGTAAATGAGTCAGTGTGAATACTCTCTGGGTGTGGGGCTATGTATATTATTGGTGCAAGGTGAGTGAGTCAGTGTGAACACTCTCTGGGTGTCGGGCTGTGAATATCATTGGTGCAAGGTGAGTGAGTCAGTGTGAACACTCTATGGGTGTGGGGCTGTGAATATTATTGGTGCAAGGTAAATGAGTCAGTGTGAACACTCTCTGGGTGTGGGGCTGTGTATATTATTGGTGCAAGGTGAGTGAGTCAGTGTGAACACTCTCTGGTTGTGGGGCTGTGAATATCATTGGTGCAAGGTGAGTGAGTCAGTGTGAACACTCTCTGGGTGTGAGGCTGTGTATATTATCGGTGCAAGGTGAATGAGTCAGTGTGAACACTCTCTGGGTATGGGGCTATGTATATTATTGGTGCAAGGTGAGTGAGCCAGTGTGAATATTTTATGGGTGTGGGGCTGTGAATATTATTGGTGCAAGGTGAGTGAGACAGTGTGAACACCCTCTGGGTGTGGGGCTGTGAATATTGGTGCAAGCTAAGTGAGTCAGTGTGAACAGTGTCTGGGTGTGGGGCTGTGAATATTGGTGCAAGATAAATGAGTCAGTGTGAACACTCTCTGGGTGTGGGGCTGTGTATATTATCGGTGCAAGGTGAGTGAGTCAGTGTGAACACCCTCTGGGTGTGGGGCTGTGTATATTATTGGTGCAAGGTGAGTGAGTCACTGTGAACACTCTCTGGGTGTGGGGCTGTGAATATTTTTGATGCAAGGTGAGGGAGTTAGTGTGAACACCCTCTGGGTGTGGGGCTGTGAATATTATTGTTGCAAGGTGAGTGAGTCAGTGTGAACACTCTCTGGGTGTGTGGCTGTGAATATTGTCGGTGTAAAATGAGTGAGTCAGTGTGAACACTCTCTGGGTATGGGGCTGTGAATATTATTGGTGCAAGGTAAATGAGTCAGTGTGAATACTCTCTGGGTGTGGGGCTATGTATATTATTGGTGCAAGGTGAGTGAGTCAGTGTGAACACTCTCTGGGTGTCGGGCTGCTGAATATCATTGGTGCAAGGTGAGTGAGTCAGTGTGAACACTCTATGGGTGTGGGGCTGCGAATATTATTGGTGCAAGGTGAGTGAGTCAGTGTGAACATTCTCTGGGTGTGGGGCTGTGAATATTATTGGTGCAAGGTGAGTGAGTCAGTGAGAACAGTCTCTGGGTGTGTGGTTGTGTATATTATTGGTGCAAGGTGAGTGAGTCAGTGTGAACAGTCTCTGGGTGTGGGGTTGTGTATATTATTGGTGCAAGGTGAGTGAGTCAGTGTGAACACCCTCAGGGTGTGAGGCTGTGTATATTATTGGTGCAAGGTGAGTGAGTCAGTGTGAACACTCTCTGGGTGTGGGGCTGTGTATATTATTGGTGCAAGGTGAGTGAGTCAGTGTGAACACTCTCTGGGTGTGGGGCTGTGTATATTATTGGTGCAAGGTGAGTGAGTCAGTGTGAACACTCTCCGGCTGTGGGGCTGTGTATATTATTGGTGCAAGATGAGTGAATCAGTGTGAATACTCTCTGGGTATGGGGCTATGTATATTATTGGTGCAAGGTGAGTGTGTCTGTGTGAACACTCTCTGGGTGTGGGGCTGTGATTATTATTGTTGCAAGGTGAGTGAGTCAGTGTGAACACTCTCTGGGTGTGGGGCTGTGTATATTATCAGTGTAAAATGAGTGAGTCAGTGTGAACATCCTCTGGGTGTGGGGCTGTGAATATTGGTGCAAGGTGACGGCGTAGGTGTCAACACACTCTGGGTGCGGGACTATGAACATTATCGGTGCAAGGTGAGTGAGTCAGTGTGAACGCCCTCTGGGTGTGGGGCTGTGAATATTATTGGTGCAAGGTAAATGAGTCAGTGTGAACACTCTCTGGGTGTGGGGCTGTGTATATTATTGGTGCAAGGTGAGTGACTCAGTGTGAACACTCTCTGGTTGTGGGGCTGTGAATATCATTGGTGCAAGGTGAGTGAGTCAGTGTGAACACTCTCTGGGTGTGAGGCTGTGTATATTATCGGTGCAAGGTGAGTGAGTCAGTGTGAACACTCTCTGGGTATGGGGCTATGTATAGTATTGGTGCAAGGTGAGTGAGCCAGTGTGAATATTTTATGGGTGTGGGGCTGTGAATATTATTGGTGCAAGGTGAGTGAGACAGTGTGAACACCCTCTGGGTGTGGGGCTGTGAATATTGGTGCAAGGTAAGTGAGTCAGTGTGAACAGTGTCTGGGTGTGGGGCTGTGAATATTGGTGCAAGGTGAGTGAGTCAGTGTGAACACCTTCTGGGTGTGGGGCTGATTATATTATTGTTGCAAGGTGTGAGTCAGTGTGAACAGTCTCTGGGTGTGGGGCTGCGTATATTATTGGTGCAAGGAGAGTGACTCTGTGTGAATGCTCTCTGGGTGTGGGGCTGTTAATATTGGTGCAAGGTGACGGCGTAGGTGTGAACACACTCTGGTTGCAGGACTATGATCATTATCGGTGCAAGGTGAGTGAGTCAGTGTGAACACTCTCTGGGTGTGGGGCTGTGAATATTATTGGTGCAAGATAAATGAGTCAGTGTGAACACTCTCTGGGTGTGGGGCTGTGTATATCATCGGTGCAAGGTGAGTGAGTCAGTGTGAACACCCTCTGGGTGTGGGGCTGTGTATATTATTGGTGCAAGGTGAGTGAGTCAGTGTGAACACTCTCTGGGTGTGGGGCTGTGAATATTTTTGATGCAAGGTGAGGGAGTTAGTGTGAACACCCTCTGGGTGTGGGGCTGTGAATATTATTGTTGCAAGGTGAGTGAGTCAGTGTGAACACTCTCTGGGTGTGGGGCTGTGAATATTGTCAGTGTAAAATGAGTGAGTCAGTGTGAACACTCTCTGGGTATGGGGCTGTGAATATTATTGGTGCAAGGTAAATGAGTCAGTGTGAATACTCTCTGGGTGTGGGGCTATGTATATTATTGGTGCAAGGTGAGTGAGTCAGTGTGAACACTCTCTGGGTGTCGGGCTGTGAATATCATTGGTGCAAGGTGAGTGAGTCAGTGTGAACACTCTATGGGTGTGGGGCTGCGAATATTATTGGTGCAAGGTGAGTGAGTCAGTGTGAACATTCTCTGGGTGTGGGGCTGTGAATATTGTCGGTGGAAGGTGAGGGCATAGGTGGGAACACTCACTGGGTGTGGAACTGTGAATATATCGGTGAAAGGTGTGGGATTATGTGAACACTCTCTGGGTGTGCGGCTGTGTATATTATTGGTGCAAGGTGAGTGAGTCAGTGTGTACACTCTCTGGGTGTGGGGCTGTGTATATTATTGGTGTAAGGTGAGTGTGCCACTGTGAACAGTGTCTGGGTGTGAGGCTGTGAAAGTTTTTGGTGCAAGTTGAGTGAGTCATTGTGAACACTCTCTGGGTGTGGGGCTGTGTATATTATTGGTGCAAGGTGAGTGTGTCACTATTATCACTCTCTGGGTGTGGGGCTGTGAAAATTATTGGTGCAAGTTGAGTGAGTCAGTGTGAACACACTCTGGGTGTGGGGCTGTGTATATTATTGGTGCAAGGTGAGTGAGTCAGTGTGAACACTCTCTGGGTGTGGGGCGGTGTATATTATTGGTGCAAGGTGAGTGTGTCACTGTGAACACTCTCTGGGTGTGGGGCTGAGTATATTATTGGTGCAAGGTGAGTGAGTCAGCGTGAACACTCTCTGGGTGTGGGGCTGTGTATATTATTGGTGCAAGGTGAGTGAGTCAGCGTGAACACTCTCTGGGTGTGGGGCTGTGTATATTATTGGTGCAAGGTGAGTGTGTCACTGTGAACACTCTCTGGGTGTGGGGCTGATTATATTATTGTTGCAAGGTGTGAGTCAGTGTGAACAGTCTCTGGGTGTGGGGCTGCGAATATTATTGGTGCAAGGTGAGTGAGTCAGTGTGAACATTCTCTGGGTGTGGGGCTGTGAATATTGTCGGTGGAAGGTGAGGGCATAGGTGAGAACACTCTCTGGTTGTGGGACTGTGTATATTATTGGTGCAAGGTGAGTGAGTCAGTGAGAACAGTCTCTGGGTGTGTGGTTGTGTATATTATTGGTGCAAGGTGAGTGAGTCAGTGTGAACACCCTCAGGGTGTGAGGCTGTGTATATTATTGGTGCAAGGTGAGTGAGTCAGTGTGAACACTCTCTGGGTGTGGGGCTGTGTATATTATTGGTGCAAAGTGAGTGAGTCAGTGTGAACACTCTCTGGGTGTGGGGCTGTGAATATTATTGGTGCAAGATGAGTGAATCAGTGGAGTACTCTCTGTGTATGGGGCTCTGTATATTATTGGTGCAAGGTGAGTGTGTCTGTGTGAACACTCTCTGGGTGTGGGGCTGTGAATATTATTGCTGCAAGGTGAGTGAGTCAGTGTGAACACTCTCTGGGTGTGGGGCTGTGTATATTATCAGTGTAAAATGAGTGAGTCAGTGTGAACATCCTCTGGGTGTGGGGCTGTGAATATTGGTGCAAGGTGACGGCGTAGGTGTCAACACACTCTGGGTGCGGGACTATGAACATTATCGGTGCAAGGTGAGTGAGTCAGTGTGAACGCCCTCTGGGTGTGGGGCTGTGAATATTATTGGTGCAAGGTAAATGAGTCAGTGTGAACACTCTCTGGGTGTGGGGCTGTGTATATTATTGGTGCAAGGTGAGTGAGTCAGTGTGAACACTCTCTGGTTGTGGGGCTGTGTATATTATCGGTGCAAGGTGAGTGAGTCAGTGTGAAAACTCTCTGGGTATGGGGCTATGTATATTATTGGTGCAAGGTGAGTGAGCCAGTGTGAATATTTTATGGGTGTGGGGCTGTGAATATTATTGGTGCAAGGTGAGTGAGACAGTGTGAACACCCTCTGGGTGTGGGGCTGTGAATATTGGTGCAAGGTAAGTGAGTCAGTGTGAACAGTGTCTGGGTGTGGGGCTGTGAATATTGGTGCAAGGTGAGTGAGTCAGTGTGAACACACTCTGGGTGTGGGGCTGTGAATATTATTGATGCAAGGTGAGTGAGTCAGTGTGAATACTCTCTGGGTGTGGGGGTGTGAATATTATTGGTGCAAGATGAGTGAATCAGTGTGAACACCCTCTGGGTGTGGGGCTGTGAATAATATTGGTGCAAGGTGAGTGAGCCAGTGTGAACACACTCTGGGTGTGGGGCTGTGTATATTATTGGTGCAAGGTGAGTGAGTCAGTGTGAACACTCTCTGGCTGTGGGGCTGTGAATATTATTGGTTCAAGGTGAGTGAGTTAGTGTGAACACCTTCTGGGTGTGGGGCTGTGAATATTATTGGTTCAAGGTGAGTGAGTCAGTGTGAACACCCTCTGGGTGTGGGGCTGTGTATATTATTGGTGCAAGGTGAGTGAGTCAGTGTGAACACTCTCTGGGTGTGGGGCTGTCTGTATTATTGATGCAAGGTGAGTGAGTCAGTGTGAACACTCTCTGGGTGTGGGGCTGTGTATATTATCGGTGCAAGGTGAGTGAGTCAGTGTGAACACTCTCTGGGTGTGCGGCTGTGTATATTATTGGTGCAAGGTGAGTGAGTCTGTGTGAACACTCTCTGGGTGTGGGGCTCTGAATATTGGTGCATGGTAAGTGAGTCAGTGTGAACAGTGTCTGGGTGTGGGGCTGTGAATATTGGTGCAAGGTGAGTGAGTCAGTGTGAACACCCTCTGGGTGTGGGGCTGTGTATATTATTGGTGCAAGGTGAGTGAGTCAGTGTGAACACCTTCTGGGTGTGGGGCAGTGATTATTATTGGTTCAAGCTGAGTGAGTCAGTGTGAACACCCTCTGGGTGTGGGGCTGTGAATATTATTGGTGCAAGGTGAGTGAGTCAGTGTGAACACTCTCTGGGTGTGGGGCTGTGTATATTATTGGTGCAAGGTGAGTGAGTCAGTGTGAACACCTTCTGGGTGTGGGGCTGTGAATATTATTGGTTCAAGGTGAGTGAGTCAGTGTGAACACCCTCTGGGTGTGGGGCTGTGTATATTATTGGTGCAAGGAGAGTGAGTCAGTGTGAACACCTTCTGGGTGTGGGGCAGTGATTATTATTGGTTCAAGGTGAGTGAGTCAGTGTGAACACCCTCTGGGTGTGGGGCTGTGTATATTATTGGTGCAAGGTGAGTGAGTCAGTGTGAACACTCTCTGGGTGTGGGGCTGTGTGTATTATTGGTGCAAGGTGAGTGAGTCAGTGTGAACACTCTCTGGGTGTGGGGCTGTGTATATTATCGGTGCAAGGTGAGTGAGTCAGTGTGAACACTCTCTGGGTGTGGGGCTGTGAACATTCGTAGGGGTGAGGTGGGAATGTGGGTAGCGAGACTGTGGGCAATGTTGCCAGGAGCTAGATTGGCATCTTGGTTGTCTGATGGAGGTGTGGGCTGTCACAGGTAAGGATGAGCCCGATTGGATTTGAGCTCTGTTTGCCAGTCACCCACCGTACTGAAGCTCTTTGAGACTCCCACCGATTTACCCTGGAGTTACTCTCCTCAGCTTTATCCTTGGTATGAAAGATATTTATAAATTTGTGTCAAAGACAGTACATGCGTGGGGCATAGTTACATCTCTGTGGCTCTCATCCTCTAATCCTACAGCTGGAGAGAATATTACAACAAACCCAGCAGGGAAATCTGGCAACCAGAAATTTTAACTTGCTGTATATTTTCTCAGGATCCCAAGATGCAGCTTTAATCATTCATTGCTCCATCTCGTGGAAGATTCCATTCCACCGTGATTGGCCAGTTCTCATGAATGTTCCACAAGGGTTAGCATGCCCAGGCGACTCAACAGACTGCTACAATCACTTAAACGATTGCCTTTCGTATATGTTGGTTATGGAGATAAGGCAGGAACAGGATACTGATTAAGGATGATCAGCCATGATCATATTGAATGGTGGTGCAGGCTCGAAGGGCAGAATGGCCTACTCCTGCACCTATTGTCTATTCTTTGCCCTGAATGAATCAAAATGAGAGGTTGTGGTGAGGCCATGTAAGGGCGATCTGTATTAGTGGGCAGGATCTCTCTGGGTTTGTTGCTGGGGCACCACTAACATACCATGAAGATTTTGTTCATGTGCCATTTTGTTCCTTTGGAACTATAATACATTTGATTGAACCAATATCCTGTGAAACATTTTCTTAGTCTGGTGATATCAATATAATGATGTGATTTGTTTCCTTTTGTTTCCAGATGACTGTTGGGTTCCACCTTTGATAGTAATTCTTCCAGTGTATATTTGTATTGTAATTGCTGCTGTGCTGATTCCGATCTGGGTCTACCTTCAATCCAATGGTATGGCATGTTATAAATTATTCACTTCAAACAAACAGAGAAACACAGCAGTTCTGACAGCATCTATGGAGACAGAAACAAAGTTAACATTTCAAGACCGGTATGACTCTTGCTCAAAACTCAGAGTTCTGAATTTAAATAACTCTTAGTTTTAAGTAAGAATTGTATCCCCAATTAAACGTTAACTGTTTCTCTCTCCAGAGATGCTGCCAGAGTTTCTGAGTTTCACCAGATTCTGTTTTTTTTTCAGATTTCCAGCATCCACAACATTTTGTTAAGTTACGGAGTTAATTGCAATCACTCTGTTGTAATTCACTTTGGGCTCCTTGAGTTCTATTCTTTCACCAAAATGACAGCTATTTTCTAGTAATCATTCATTGCCACCACATGTGAGTTTGGTTGCACATGCAATTGTGTTATAGCTTGTAGAGAGCCTCCAGTCCTCGCCACACACAGTACTGAATTCCTACATCCTCTTCTTGAAAATTGTGCATTGGAATGGGAGGGAGGAAACATTCAACTTTTGGGACATGGAAAGTAGTGGTAGCAGATCTGTCACTTATTAGACATCCTACTTCAGGTTCCTTTCAAATGAATATAGTGTTAGATGAATTTGTCTAATCACAGGTTTTTGTGCAGCACTTGACTGTTTCAGTCTGTGAAAGGAGTGAATCAAATGACTGATGACTGAATCTTGGAGAGGAAGTTCTGAAGAGAAATTCGATACCCTGCTTTTAGTTATGACTATATATTTTGAATCTCCTGTAAATTCTAAGATGTTGTATGTATTTAAACAAATTGTTGAATTTAGAATCATCATGGTAGTGCTCTGAGATTAAAAAAAAGATATACAACAACTCAATGCAAACATAATAGTGAAAGAGATGTAAAACAAAAAGGACATTTCCCCTCTCACCAACATGCATAGCTACCCATAAAGTTTCCCTCAATTTTTTACATATAGATGATTTGGAGTTGGGAACCACGTGTAGGGTATCAAAGTTTGCAGACGACACTAAGACGAGTGGCAGAACAAAGTGTGCGGGGGACAGTGAAACATTGCAGAGGGACATAGTGAGTGGGCAAAGGTCTGGCAGGTGGACTACAATGTTAATAAATGTGAAGTCACCCATTTTGGTAGGAGTAACAGTACAAAGGATTAGTACTTGAATGGTAAAAGGTTGCAGCATGCTGCTGTGCAGAGGGACCTGAGTGTCCTTGTGCATGAATCATAGAGGTACAACAGGTAATTAGGAAGGCAAATGGAATTCTGTCCTTCATTGCTAAAGGGATTGAGTTTGAAAACAGGGAAGTAATGTTGCAGCTGTACGGGGTGCTGGTGAGACCACAGCTGGAATGCTGTGTGCAGATTTGGTCTCCTTACTTGTGAAAGGATGTACTGGCGCTGGAGGGGGTGCAGAGGAGGGTCACTAGATTGATTCCGGAGTTGAGGGGGTTGGCTTATTAGGAGAGACTGAGTAGACTGGGATTATACTCATTGGAATTTAGAAAATAGAGGGGGTGGGATCTTACAGAAACATATAAAATTATGAAGGGAATAGATAAGACAGAAGTAGAAAAGATGTTTCCATTGGCAGGTGAAACTAGGACAAGGGGGCACAGCCTCAAGATTAAGGGGAGCAGATTTCATACTGAATTGAGAAGGAAATTCTTCACCCAGAGGGTTATTGATCTATGGAATTCCCTTCCCAGTGAACAGTTGACACTACTTCACGTTTTTAAATCTAAAATAGTTTGTTTGAACAATAAAGGAATTAAGAGCTATAGTCAGAGGGTGGGTAAGCGGATCTGAGGCCATGAGAAGATCAGCCATGATCTTATTGAATGGCGGAACAGCTCGAAGGGCCAGACAGCGTACTCCTGCTCCTAGTTGTCATGTTACGTTGCTATTGTGCTTTCAGCATTTTTAAGTGTATCACAATGATAAGCAACATTGATATCCTGTGTGAAGGAAGTAATGTTAGGAAGATTCACTGTATACCTTTCCTAATAAAAAAGTACAATCGCGAGAAGAGAAAATTCCAGTAGAGTACTGTGCACAGGTGTCATCACTGTCGGTATTGCAGAAGGATAGCATATGGATGAGGAAAAGAGGAAGCCATGTATAGATTCTTGAGGAGCTCACAGAATGCAGATAGCGGTACGGAACAACAGTCAATCATCTCGATGTCTGACCTATAACCAGAGGAACCAGTGAAGAGTTGTTGTAATGAGTTGGATAATAGAAGAGGATGGTATTGTGTTTGACCATGTCAAAGACTGTAGATAGAAGGAGTCAGTCAGAAGAAGCGGACGTACAGACCCAGAGGACATGATTGATGCTTCTTATTCTTCCCGGCGATGAGGAAAAGCCGATTATACACATTAGTGTCTCGAAGCGGGTCGGCCATACTGATAGCTTTTAGAAAACCTGACCAGGGAAGGCAAATAAGATTCAAATGACAGAATCACAGAAATGGTATGGTGCAGAAGGAGGCCATTTGGCCCATCATGCTTGTCCCAGCTCCTCAGACAAACAAATTACTGAGTGCCAATCTTCATTTTCTCCTCATACCCGTGCACATTGTTCATATCCAAATAATTATCCAATCCTTTCTTGAGTGTGTCCACTGAATGTGTCTCCACCACATTTCCAGGCAGCGAATGATTCAGGAAGACATAGTCATTCTAGGCCAGTTAAGGCCAATGGAAGTTTGGCAAGGTTGGACTGGATTGTTTTAATGCAAGGATTCTGTTGAACAAGGCAGATGAGTTCAGAGTACAAATTAAATCATGGGAATATGTTGTAACACGAGCGAGAGAAGGGCAGGATTGACAGCTCAATATTCCAGCGTATAAGGTCTTCAGGTGAGACAGAGAAGGAGGCAAAACAGGAGGAGGTATTATAATTCTGACCAGGAAATCAATTACAGCAGTAAGGAAGGATGATATATCAGGTGGCTCCTCAAGTGTAGAAAGTAAAACCCAAAAAGGAACAATCATTGCTGGGAGTGTACTACAGATCTTCTCACAGTCTGAGAGAAATAGAAGAGTAGATATGATGGCAAACTTCATAGAAGTGTAAAAGTAATAAGGTAGTGATAAAGGATTTCAATTTCTCCAACATTAACTGGGTAATCGTAGGGCATTTGAAAAGACAGCTAAAAGCTGGCATAAAGAAAGGAAAACTTTAAGTTGTTTTACAGATACATTAAGGACAAAAGATAATGAGGAATGAGCAGGGGTCATGAAGGACCACAGTGTAATTTGTGTGTGGAGCCAGAGGATGTAGATGGATTCTAAATGAATAGTTTGGGTCAATGTTCATGATTAAAAAGGGATAATGTGCAGAAAGGAGTCTAGAAAAAGATGATAATTTGTTAGGGAAGGGAGTTGATCTGTCGTACACTCCCAGCAATGATTGCTCCTTTTTGGGTTTTACGTTCTGCACATCTGGTTTGATTTGAGCAGCATCTGAGATATCATCCTTCCTTACTGCTGCAACTTGTCCTCAAACAGATGAAGACAGCCATTTCAAAGGCATAGGTGAACTATCTGTGGTGAAATAAAAAATTTACCATGTCAGTTAATACTGGAGCAGGAAGAAAAATCTGACAGTTAGTTGTTTAATGAAAATTGAGTCAAAAGTCAAGGAAGCAACTGAAACAGACAACTCGGAGACATTATTTGGCCCTCCAAAAATATATATAAAGATTTTCTAAGACATTATTTTCACTGTGTGTGAACAACTCAAACATTAATCAGAATGCAAAGACACACAGGACTCAACTAATGTTTATGCGACTATAAATATCATTAAATCTTAGGCATAAAATAATTAACTGAAATAGTACATTTTGCATTTTGTAGGAGAGAATTATACTTTTACCATTCTTTGTGTAGGTTTTCATAACATCTCTCTCAACAAATCTTGGCTCCAATTTAAGTAAATGTTCATTTGTCCTAGTCTCCCATATCAGTGGCAAGTATTTTTCTATGAATCTGATGATTTATTTTCAAAACACCAAACAATTCTACTAAATCATCAGTTAATCTTCAATATTCAAAGAAATACAGTCTATAATCTTCTCTCCGTTTAGAGCTTTGGTTATATTTAGTGAATTTACATTCCTCAAAAGCTAGTGAATCCTTTTTAATAAGATATCAAGAACTGTACTCATTTAAGAAATCTCCCTGTCCTTTATATTCTAGACCTTGAGTTATTGGTTGTCATTTTAATACAGTAGCCCAACTGCGTTGGGCCAAATGGCTACAGGGATCTTCAGTGCCACAATGACTTCATTTTAGTGATCTGTGCACACAAATTCCTAAATCTTTTTGCTCTGCAACTGTTTCTAAATTTACCATTTAAACAACAATCAAGTCTATCCACTTTTGGTCCAAAGATCAATGACTTCACACTTAAATATGTTCAAATCCAGCTCCCTTATTTTGTGTACTTGTTCAGACTATCAACATCTCTTTGTAATCTTATTTTCCCATCCAGGCTACTTATAATGCCACAAATATTGAGCCATTGGTAAAAGTGAATAGATGGCTTTCTAAGGATCATTGAGTATACATCCATTATGTTTACTCTTCTTTCACCTCCCCCACCCCTCTCACCCACTCCAACCTCTCACCCTTGGAAATCATTCCTGAAGAAGGACTTATGCCCGAAACGTTGATTCTCCTGTTCCCTGGATGCTGCCTGACCTGCTGCGCTGTTCCAGCAACACATTTTCAGCTCTGATCTCCAGCATCTGCAGCCCTCACTTTCTCCTCTTCTTTTACCTAATCAAGCAAATACTTTGCCTTCAAAATTGTAAGCTTATGTTTTAGCTCATAGTCTCTTTTGTCGAGTCTTAGAGAACAGCTGTCAAAGTCCATAGAAATGACCTCGAAAGACACTTCCCTATCTCTTGCTTTCGTCAATGCTTAGAAACTGTTCAATTAGCTAATGATTTGACCCCATGTCCCCAGAACTACATCTACATTGGAACTGATTAGAATAACCCAGATTTTCTAATCTGCAATTAGTCTCCTATTTTAATCAAAATTTTCAATTGTCAACACAGTTACTGCGCCTTAAATGTTGCTCCCTGATATTTTCTTTCGAGACTGGAATACCTGATTTGTTTGCTGATGCATGCCAACGGATTTCAGCTTTATATAGATTTGTAAATCTTCTTTTGCAGAAAACCTATGGCTGCAAGGATCTCAATCTCACTGCCCTGGAACTAGGACAGCAACAACTGTTATAGAACAAGCAGCTCTGGGCCGACCTTTCCAATTGGGAATGTTGTATGACTGCCGATCAGATTTTCTGATTCCAGGTAATGAAATAACGTCATGTTTCTTGACCTAGATCAACACAGTTACAATTGACTTGACTCTAAGCATTGTACTATAAACATGCAGAGTTACATCCTTAAAGTTGCAACGCCAGAGAGGGAGTTGGGGTCCATAACTCGAGGCATCAGTCTAAATTAGCACCATAGACCAGTTCATCTTTTTCTTCTGGTTGAAATCTCTATCTATTCATCATGCTTACTTTTCCAATCTGGAATGATTCAGTGAGCTCGAAGTAGGAACAGGGAGCAGACTGTTGTGGTTGAAGACAGTCTAATATTTCAAAGCAAATTGTGAACTATTCCAGGGTCACCCTGAGACAAAACATCACCCAGACTCCTCATGGTCTCCTTAAAGTGCCTGCATTCTCCCCTGTAACAAACTCATTCATTGATAGACAAAATCTGTGTACCTACTTTCACTGCATCCAGCTGCCCACAAAGCCAAACCTCCTTTCTATTCTGACTCAAAACCTGTCTCTCCATCTTGCTAGCTACTGCCCTATCCTTTTGTTCCCCTCGTGGACCCTTTACCCATTGACAGTAAAACTGTCATCCAGATTATCCTCCCTGATGTTCTTCCTTCATTTTCTAGCTCCGTGGTATGGTTCTAGTTTGGTTCCATGATAGCTTCTACTCCCTTTCTTAGCTAGTGACCTTGAGATCCCCTTCCCTAAGATGTCCCCACAGATCTCACTGACCGTGGATACATCCTTAATATTTCATCTTTCTCTACTGTATCTGCTTGTGTCAGTCAAATTT
Organism: Chiloscyllium plagiosum; assembly: GCF_037043375.1. Lineage (NCBI taxonomy): Eukaryota > Metazoa > Chordata > Chondrichthyes > Orectolobiformes > Hemiscylliidae > Chiloscyllium > Chiloscyllium plagiosum. The sequence continues at coordinate 57,349,183 of NW_028270173.1, forward strand.
CTGAGACCAAATGTTTCGGCAATAAGCATAGGACCAACTCGTTCCCGAGTAATAATTTGAGAGGTTGAAATCTGCCCTGTCACACCATCTGAAGCCTTAGCTATTTATTATGGTACTTCGGCTGATCACAGAATTGCCAGATGAGAGACTGCTCCCAATAATCTGCCCCCAACCCAGCTCGAAAGGGGTAAATATTTTTATTATTTAGTTCAGACAAGTGGAGGTAAACAGTCAAATCTGAATGAGAAGATTTGTGCCAGAGTAAGTTTGATTTGCTTCCCCTCTATGGAATTATTCAGTGCCTTAGAGGTGATGAAAGGAAGTGGGAATAGCTTAGAGCAGTAGCGAGAGGCAATAGTGTGCACCAGCAACAACTCATCACAGCTCCTTAAACAACACCTTAGAAACCCATCTAGACCAGCAGATACACTGGACCACCACCAACTGCACGTTTCCTGACTTGGAAATATGTTGTGGAGGAGCCAGTGTTGGACTGGGGTGGACAAAGTTAAATATCACACAATACCAGGTTATAGTCCAACAAGTTTAATTGGATGCACTCGTTTTCAGAGCGCTGCTCTTTCATCAGGTGATTGGCCATGCTAAAGTGCCCATAGTGCTTGGTGAATTAGTCAGGGGAAAATACAAGGTAGGGGAATGGATCTGGGTGGGTTACTCTTCAGAGGGTTGATGGGCCTGTTTCCATACTGTAAGGAATCTAATGTAATTTTGACGGTTTGAGCAAGAACTTTCAAAAGTTCATTGGGGACAAATGTTCGCAGGTAAAGGGATAGCTGGAAACTGGGAAGCCTTTAGAAAAGAGATAACAAGAGTCCAGAGACAGTATATTCCTGTTAGGGTGAAAGGAAAGGCTGATCGGTGTCGGGGGGAATGACTAGACAAATTGAGGTTTTGGCCAAGTAAAGGAAGCATATGTCAGGTATAGATAGCAGAGATCAAGCAAATCCCTAGAAGAGAATAAAGCTAGTAGGATTATATTTAAGAGGGAAATCAGGAGGGTAAAAAGGGGAAATTAGATAGCTTTGGCAAATAGGGTTAAGGCGAATCCAAAGGGATTTCACAATTAAATACAAAAGGGTAACTAGGGAGAGTAACTAGGGCCCCTTATAGATCAGCAAGGCCACTTATGTGTGGAACTGCAGGAGATGGGGGAGATACTAAACAAATATTTTACATTAGTGTTCATTATAAAGAAGGATATGGAGGACAGAGAACATGGGGAAATAAATAATACATCTTCAAAAATTGCATAGGAGGCAGTGCCAGATGTCTTAAAATGCATAAAGATGGATAAATCTGTGGGACGTGATCGGGTGTACCCTCTGTGGAAAGTTAGGGAAGTGATTACTGTGCTCCTTGCTGAGATATTTATATCATTGATAGCCACAGGCCAAGTGCCAAAAGACTGTAGGTTGGCTAATGTGGTACCACTATTTAAGAAAGGTGGTAAGGAAAAGCCAGGAAACGATAGACCAGTGAGCCTGATATCGGTGGTGGGTAAGTTGTTAGAGGGAATCCTGAGGGACAGGAGGTACATGTATTTGGAAAGGCAAGGACTGATTAGGGATAATCAATATGACTCACTAATTTAATTGAGTTTTTTGAAGAAGTAACAAAGAGGATTGATGAGGGCAGAGCAGTAGATGTGATCTATATGGACTTCAGTAAGGCGTTCGACAAGGTTCCCCATGGGTGACTGATTAGCAAGGTTAGATCGCATGGAATACAGGGAGAACTAGCCATTTGGATACAGAACTGGCTCGAAGGTAGAAGACAGAGGGTGGTGATGGAGGGTTGTTTTTCAGACTTGAGGCCTGTGACCAGCAAGGTGCCACAAGGATCGGTGCTGGGTCCACTGCTGTTTGTCAATTATATTAGTGATTTGGATGTAAACACAGGAGGTATTGTTAGTAAGTTTGCAGATGACACCAAAATTGGAGATGTGGTGGACAGTGAAGAAAGTTACCTCAGATTACAACAGGATCTTGATCAGGTGGGCCAATGGGCTGAGAAGTGGCAGATGGAGTTTAATTTAGATAATTGTGAGGTGCTGCATTTTAGAAAGGCAAATCAGGGCAGACGTTATGCCCTTAATGGTAAGGTTGCTGAACAAAGAGACCTTGGAGTGCAGGTTCATAACTCCTTGAAAGTGGAGTCGCAGGTAGATAGGATAGTGAAGAAGGCATTTGGTATGCTTTCCTTTATTGGTCAGGGCATCGAGTATAGGAGTTGGCAGTTCATGTTGTGGCAGGACATTAGTTAGGCCATTTTGGATTACTGTGTGCAATTCTGGTCTCCCTCCTGTAGGAAGGATGTTGTAAAACATGAAATGGTTCAGAAAAGATTTACAAGAATGTTGCCAGGGTTGGAGGGTTTGAGCTATAGAGAGAGGCTGAATAGGCTGGGATTATTTTCCCTGGAGCTTCAGAGGCTGAGGGTCTTGTTGTCCTTATGGTGACCTTATGGTTTATAAAATCATAAGGGGCTTGGATAGGGTAAACGGACATGGTCTTTCCCCCAGGATGGGGGAGTTCAGAACTAGACTGCATAAGTTGAAGGTGAGAAGATTTAATAGTGACTTAACCTTTTCACACAGAGGATGATGCGTGTATGGAATGAGCTGCCAGAGAAAGTGGTAGAGGCTGGTACAATTGCAACATTTAAAAGATATCTGAATGGTTTAGGAAGAACAGATATGGAGGTGCCAGTGTTGGGTTAAAAATCACACAACACCGAGTTATAGCTCAACAGGTTTACCTGAAAGTGCAAGCTTATAGAGTGCAGCTTCTTCGTCAGGTAGTTGGTGGGGCAGGGTCAAAGGACATAGAATTTATTGTAAAAGATCAAAGTGTCAGACAACTGATGCGATGTATTGAACAAACCTAGATTGCTGTCAAGTCTTTAATCACTTAGAATTGGGATGCAGGTTCCAATTAATTAATATGTAAATTCAGAATTTCTTTCAAGTCACAGTCCCAAGATAACTTAAGCTTTTATCAGTACATATAAAAAAGGAGCATTTTAGCTCAGACAATGCATTAAAAATGTGAGGTTAGAGACTGTCTATATCCCAACCTGGAGGCAGACTGATGTTATTTTCAAAGTAGAAATTTATAAAATGTCACATTAACTGCCTGCCTACAGATTGTGTGCTAGAGTAAAATAGAATGTATCTGCAAATAAAAATCTGCAAACACAAAGTCACCCCTTGAATTGTGTGTGAGGCAGAAGGAAAATATGTGTTATTGTGTGTGTGTGTGAGAGTGTGTGTGTGTGAGAGAGAGAGAGAGAGAGAGACTGTGTGAGAGTGTGAATGTGTGAGAGTTCATGAGAGTGTGTGCTTGATAGAGTGTGTGCATAAGTGTGACAGAGTATATGCCTGTGAGAGGGTGTGTGAGTGGGTGTGAGTGAGTGAGTGGCAGCGAGTATATGAGGGAGGGTCTGTGTGATTGTGATCGTATATGAGAGTCTATTGTGATTTTGTGTGTGAGTGTATGCATGTGTGTATGAGAGTGTATATTGTGGTGGTGTCACTTATAGTGTGACATGAACCCAAGATCCGGTTGAGCCATCCCCATGGGTCCTGAACTTAACTATCAGTCTCTGCTTGGCCACTCTGTGTTGTTGCGTAACCCGAATTCCCGCTTGGAGGACGCTTACCCGAAGATCCGAGGCTGAATATCCCTGACTGCTGAAGTACTTCCCAAATGGGAGGGAACATCCAGGTCTGTTGATTGTTGTGTGGTGTCCATTAATCCATTGTCGTAGCTTCTGCTCAGTCTTGCCAAAGTACCCTGCCTCAGGGCATCCTTGCCTGCAGCATATGACATAGACAACGTTGGCCGAGTCACATGAGTTCCTGCTGTGTACATAGTGGGTGGTGTACCTACATATAATGAGGGTATCCATGTCAACACTCTGATAGGTCTTGCAGTGGTTGCCGTGACAGGAATTGGAAAGGTGTTGAGGGATATGGGTCAAATTCTAGCAAATGGGACTAGATTTATTTTGGATATCTGGTCAGCATGGATGAGTTGGACCAAAGAGTCTGTTTCCTTGCTGTACATCTGTATGGCTCTATGAGTTACCCTTTGAAGGGCGTCACGTTGCTGAAACACACAGCCTCTTGCTGACACAATGACGCAGTTAACCCTCCAACCCCTGTACATTTATGACTTACAGGATGATGGAAGGCAGCAGCTTCTTCTACTTAGGACAGTGAGTTCTATGCTTTGCCTATCTGTACTGGTGAATCCCCACCAAGCATAAACAGCCCATTCCTTGTTGTTTCATCCAATCTCTGCCTGTTCCTCCATTGCAAGTGTCCTTGCAGCAACATTATAATCAGATGTATCAGTGTGCCCCAAACTGCAGCATTCAAGTGCAGAAGTATCCTGTAAGTGCATCAGAGGTGTGCTCTGAGGGTGTGAAGAGTCTGGCATGATCTTAGTTGCCAGCATCATACAGTTGCTTCAATACTGTGTCCTCTGAGATGGTAGGATGGGGTGTCCAAGATAATGTTTTGCAGGAGCAAGCAGCAAGCTCAAGTCCCCAGATTCTTGATCATCATGCTGGGAACCCTCAGCATTTAGTATCTATCCCATTACGGCAGGATAACAACCTACATATTAATGAGGTGATTTTCAGTTCTAATGAAATTTTTAATGTGGGATAATCCCTGTTAACATGCCACTTCTTGGTAAGGTCCAGAACTCAGTCAGAAATGTTGCTCTTGACATCAGGACAGGCCTTGGGAGACTTTTTGCATGATTTTCCCAGATTTCTCGCCATAAGCCACGTTGTTCAGGGTTTTGTAAGATTCTACCCATTCATTTAGTTTCTACTTTTCACAGGTGCCAACCCCTATTACTACCTCACTCACTGTGGGTGGCTTGAGTGAGAAATATTGAGAGCGATGTGGAACAAGAGACTTCACAGCTAACCCAGTGCATCCTCCTGCACCCAAGGTCAATTACTACCGTGAACACTGGATTGGGATCAGGGATGGGAATTCTCACTGAGTCGCGCCGGCTTGCTGGGGCCAATTTGATTCCTATTCCAGCTGAGATTAACTACCATTGATCAATGATTATATTTGGAAAGCACTGATGTGTATAATTCAGTTAACATGTAAATCCACTTAATGGAGGATGAGAAGTAAGGAAAACAATGAGATATCAGTTAAAAAAAAGACAAAAACAGAAACAGCTGGATATTAGTAAAATTTGACTTAATTCTAACACAATGTTTATTGTTACTGATCACGGGATTAACATTTTAATAGAAAGCCAGTATTCACGGCTCATTCCTGATTCCCCTTAAAATGGTTGTTCCGATTATGCCTCACTTACTATTCTCATTTAATGCTACTGAACTATTTCTTCTGTAGGTGTCACATTGTGGGATTTAGAGATTCTGCAGAAAGATCTTGAAATAAGGCTTCAGCCTGAGACCGAATTTGACGTCATTGCATCCGACTCCACTGATACGAAAGCCTCTGCGCTGAATGTGGATGGATCATTGAAAGCAAGTTTCTTGTGCGGCTTGGTGGAAGTGGCAGGATCAGCGAAATATCTCAATGACACAAAGAGATCGAGGCAACAAGCCCGAGTGACCCTTCAGTACCGAGCAACAACCAGGTTTGAGCAGCTGACAATGAGCCACTTGGGGCTGCAGAATATAACCCATCCGAATGTGTTTGATGAGGGGACAGCAACTCACGTGGTTACAGCAGTGGGGTACGGGGCTCAGGCTTTCTTTGTGTTTGATCAAGAGGTCTCTGCAACAGAGAACCTGCAGGACATTCAGGGTCACCTTAAGGGGATAGTTAACATGATTCCGACTATTGCAATCGAGGGTCAGGTCTCCCTAGAAATGGCAGAGGAACAAATATCCAATGCCCAGAAATTCAGCTGCACATTTCATGGGGATTTCTTCCTGGAAAACAATCCCACCACATTCCAAGATGCTGTCAAAATCTACACAACCCTCCCAACGTTACTGGGAGATGATGGAGAGCACGCAGTGCCCATGAGGGTCTGGCTCTACCCACTCAACAAACTGGACTCCAAAGCTGCTCAGCTGGTACGGGACATAAGTATCGGATTGCTCAATGACTGCCAGTCTGTGCTGGAGCAGCTCAGTGAGACGGTGATCAGATGTAATGATATGATGAGAGACAGTGTCACTGTTCAATTTCCAGAGATCGGGGACAGGATACTGAAATTCCGAGAGATGTGTCTGGAGTACAGAGTGGTTTTCCAGAAAGCTTTATCCAGCGTGTTACCATCTATCCGTGGAGGTGGGGAGGAGGAAGGGTCACTGGTGAATATTCTGAAGAACAAGGAACAGTCACCATTCAAACACCAGGCACTGAGCAAATGGCTGGATGACAGGAAGGAGGAAATGTATATGGTGAGGTATTACCTCAGTATATTAAAGGATATATACACTGTAAAATCAAGAAGTGAGTTATATCACAAAGTGTTTGGCCTAGAAAGAGAGAATCTGGTCTGCTTCACATTCACATCCCTGCAGCAAGAGGATTTCTATCTGTCAGAAGCAGACAGCTACCTACAGTCTCACACAGCTGAGAAAATGCAGGTACCAGATCCTGCTAACCAGGTCAGTGCAGAACATCACAACCAGCAGTGGTTTCACTCAGAGTCTGTATCCCAGAAGATGAGGGAGCTCTCTGACTCATTCCTGGATTTTGCCACAGCGAACAGAGCACAAGGGAAAACAAAGTTCATTGTTGCATCTGTGCAGGATGACAGTAATGTGGGAGCATCGATTTACCTGTATGGGGGAGGGTTTGTGGTGAATCACTGCTTCACACCCCCATCACAGCCGGAGAGACCTGTGGTCAGTGGAACATCACATGACAGTGTGACTCTCCAATTACAGCCACCGAGACATGGTGCTGGGGAGACTGTTGGGTACAGGGTGGAATACCGAAACATCCAACAGGAGGAATGGAAAACTGTGGATACTCCTGATAAATCTGAATCCATCACAATTCCTGGGTTACAGCCACATCAGGAATATCAATTCCAATACAGAGCAGTGACCAAGGTCGGGGTCAGCAAGGCCAGTGAGAGTTCCTCGGTCACCACACGTCCTACAAGCCCACCTGGTAAACCTTTACCATCCCAGCTTTACTGGGATGATGCATCACTCACCTGGGACAGGCCAACTGAGATTGGAGCTGGTGTTAATATTGTTCAGTACAGGATCGAATATAGAGAAGGAAAGGCAGGTCCCTCCAGCACAGAGAATGCATTGTGGGAGGAAATAAGGACAACAGACAGTGAATGTTGTTGTACTTTAGAGGGATTGATACCCAACACCATCTACAGAGTGCGAGTGTCTGCTGACTGTGGAGAAGGAGGTTCTAGTGAACCAAGTGAGGAGCTTTTAATAGAAACTAAAAATCAACCAAAGAGACTGGCTGTGAAACTTCTCAGAGAATGTACATTAACAGCCAGGGGGAACCCTCCCATTTACACACTGCCCTTACAGAAGAAGGTATTTGATAAGGCTGGACACCTTGTAAAATGCTCCTTTGGAAAACCCACTGGAAAACACAGTGTGAGGACAATCATGGTTCTTGGAGCAACAGGAGCAGGAAAAACAACCCTCATCAATGGGATGGTCAACTACATCCTGGGTGTGGGATGGGAGGACAACTTCAGATACAAATTAATCAATGAAGGGACAGGAAGATCCCAGGCTGAAAGTCAGACATCATCAATCACTGCCTATGAACTGCACTATCGAGCAGGATTCCAGATTGATTACTCTGTCACTATCATCGACACTCCAGGATTCGGAGATACCAAGGGGATAATCCGAGATAAATTGCTCACTGATCAGATTCGAGAGTTCTTCACTTCCCCAGATGGTGTCGATCAGATCGATGCCGTGTGTTTTGTTGCTCAGGCCTCTTTGGCTCGTCTGACCCCGACACAGAAATATGTCTTTGATTCAATTCTTTCCATTTTTGGTAAAGATATTGCAGAGAACATCCGAATCCTGGTGACATTTGCAGATGATCAGGCTCCCCCTGTTCTGGAGGCCATCAATGCTGCTGAGGTATCGTGTCCCAAAGATAAAAAAGGTTTCCCAGTTCACTTCAAGTTCAACAATTCAGCCATATTTGCTCAAAGACACGTTCCTGGTAACTCTGTTAACAATACAAGCCCAGATATTGTTAGTAAGGAGGAGGAAGATGAAGCATATGACAATAGCTTTGCTGCAATGTTCTGGAAGTTGGGACTGAACAGCATGAGGAAATTCTTTTCAGTTCTGAGCAAAATGGAAACAAAGAGTTTACGTTTAACAAATGAGGTCCTGAGGGAGCGTCAGCAACTGCAGGCTGCAGTAGAGGGATTGCAGCCTGTGATCAAAGTGAGTTTAACAAAACTGGAGGAGATCAGGAGGACAGAACAGGCTCTGAAACAACACCAGATCAATCTAGATGCAAATAAGGATTTTGAGTATGAAGTTCAAAGCACAGTTCCAGTGAAGATGGATATCAGTGGGAGCGGCAATTACATAACCAACTGTCAGAAGTGTAATTTCACCTGTCACTATCCCTGTCGCATTCCTAATGATGATGGCAAAAAGGGATGTATAGCAATGAACCAGAATGGATACTGCAAAGTCTGTCCAAATAAGTGTACTTGGTCTGTTCATTTCAACCAAAAGTACAAATTTGAATATGAAACCAGAAAGGAGAAGAGAACATATAGGGAGCTGAAAGAAAAGTATGAGAAGGAAACCGGTGAAAAGATGACACAAGAGAAAATCTTGAAGCAACTTCAGCAGGAATTTGCTGAGGTTATGGATGTGGTGTTGAAACTGATTGCAATGTCAAACCAGTGCATTTTAAGACTTGAGGAAATAGCTCTCAGACCAAACCCATTATCAACCCCAGAATACATTGATCTGCTGATTCAATCTGAGAAAGAGGAAGCAAAGCCTGGGTTCCTGGACAGAATCCAGTCACTGATCGAAGTCAAGGAACAGGCTGAATTAATAGCAAAGGTTGCTGGAAAAGAGGAGCTGTTACCAAAGGAATCAAAACCATATCAAGCTAAAATGGACAATAAACCACTTCAACCTGATAAAATAATCCATCAGGCATGGAAATGGATCAAACAGCAGGTAGAGAATCGCTGGGAAGGCAGGCCAAAAGCTCTTGAGTGAAGTCCCACCTGCTCCAAAGATGGGTAATGACACCTCTGAACAGGTTGATTAGAAGATATATCAAAAACAATCTTTAAAATTGAATATTTTAAAGTATGTTTAATATATACATTTACCATAATACCCAAATGATCATTTAGGCTTTTACTCCACTGATTTAACTAAGTCTACCAAGCACTTTCCCATATGGAGAATACTTGCTTCTCTCATAAACTAAGGTCTAATTCTATTTCATTGATGTGAAGTAATTCCATCCAGATATTTCCAATTTGAACAACAGACACTCCCTTGCATTACACCCAGAGAAAGCAAGAGAGAGGTCCAAAACCTCTGTGTAAAACCTCCAGTTCTCTGTTCAAGTTGCTTTTTCCAATGGACTTTTGTTGGACTTTAAAATTTCACCCACTCAACTCAGAAGAAGATGACTGTTCCCAGGATTATCCAGCTACCACCAGGCATAAAGCGAAAAACCACTCCCTGGCGTGTGATCCATTTTTTATCATAACCCCAACCAAACCAACACAAAGGACTTGAAGATGAAGTTTCTGCCTCAGCCAATTCCAAACAAAGGAAACCATCAAAACCCACTATTATTTCACTTGGCAAAAAATGTCCTTAATTATCTATCACCAAACACGACAGGTTTTGGACAGGACATCAAAACTCATGAGAATAATGTTGTGTAGGTTGCAAGGGTTGTTATGGAGCTGCAATTCATTGGTCATAAATAACATGTGGATGGAGCTAAAGTCCACCAAACAGGGCTACAGTATGGACATGAATAAAATGGATAATAAAAGATTGGAGGTCGATATATCAAGGATTATCATGTTCTGCAGTGTTTAGTTTAAACGTAAAATAAATTTTGTCACTTTGAAATCTAAGCCTGAAGATGTTCTTGACTTAGTCTGCTTGAGGACAAAGCTGTCTTGAAACCAAACTCATAACATGGCATCAAACCGCACAAAAGCTGGTGGCAGCTATGAGAAGTATGGCTTGGAATAACTAAGTGTAGATCAAGAAACAGACCTGAGACTTCAAGAAGAGAAAAATTCAAAATATATATTTTTGCAAAAAAAAATTATCTACACAGCTTTAAGATCAGCTCACAACCAGAAAAGCTGCAGAGCTGAAAGAACACCACCAGCACTGACTAAGCCAGAAACACTAACATCAACCGTCTTCTCACCCCTACTGAGACTTCCTTATTGGGCAGTGACTCGAAAGAAATGCTTGGATTTACATATTAATCAATCGAAACCTGACGTCCATTCTAACTGATTAAAACTTAACAACTATCTAAGTTTGTTCATTACACTCACATCAATTGTATAACCCTTTGATCTTTTACCTATAAATTCTATGTCCGATTATATAAACATATATTCCTCACTAACACCTAAAGGACCAAAGCTCCAAAAGCCTGTGTTTTCAAATAAATCTGTTGGACTATAACATGGTGCCGTGCGATTTTTGTCCTTACTGGAAGATGGAGGAGTTGTGCCAAAGTTCTGAAGAGCTGTCTCACAGACTATTAAAGCCACAGTTTTACTTATGAAACGATATCATATAGACAATCTCCCAGGCACTAGCATCAGCATCCCTCGTTGTGTCCTGTCTCATAGCAGAGAGACATCAGAAGTGGTAGCACAATTTCTAACAGTTGGGAAGGAATTACCCTGGACTCATTAATGTTGAGTCAAGGCCCCCTGAAATCTACCCCCCCCGGGTTACTGCCTCCTCCCCAGACCTTGGCTGATGAACCTACAAGCTTCAAGTTGAAATGGATTGGGATCTGAATTTTTAAGGCGAGAGGAATTTCAGAATGAAAGTAAGTTAGGAACAAGTGGAGGGGTGGGTCTGTTAAGATGGAATAAGCACAATAGAGAAGAGCACATCAGTTCAGGAAACCAAGATGTGAAAGCAGTTTGATTGAAATAAGAAATGACAATGCTGTGAAGTCACGGTGGGAGTGATGCATTGACTGCATAGTGAGAATCATACAATAGGGTGGGACATAAAGGGAGAAACAATCCCAGTTTATCAGAGAAGCATGGCAAAAATCATGGACATTTTAGCCTAAATATTAACTGATTTTTGTGAAAAGTTGGCATCAATGCTAAGTTCATAGTGTTAGAACTTTTGCTGGCTATCTTTACTTCATAACATTTTGGTTAAAACTGTGAGCTAAGAGTTGAAGTTGACCTTTGGAATATGAGCAGTAGTTCATTTTAAATAAAAAGGGAGAACCAAACAAACGGACATTTATTTATAGAACTAGGCCTGGAAGTTAACTGCAAGTTGATTCTTGTTCACAGAACGCTGCAGATATTTCAGTTCAGAGATGCATTCTGCTCAAGCATTGGCAGATGTTCAGATGTTTGTTTTTAAACTCATTTTCTGGGATATGAGCGTCACTAGCTGGCCAGCATTTATTCCCTGTCCCTAGATGCCCTTTGAGAAAGTAATGATGAGCTGCCTTCTTGAACCACTGCAGTCCACCTGCTATGGGTTTGATCCAGTGAAGGAATAGGAACATATATCCAAATGAGGATGGTGAGTGGCTTGGAGGGAAACTTGAAGGTAGTGGTGTTCCCATGTATCTGTTGCCCTTGTCCTTCCAGACGGAAGTGGCTATGTGTTTGGAGGGTGCTATCTAAGGATCTTTAATGAATTTCTGCAATGTATCTTGTAGAGAGTACACACTGCTGCTGCTACTGAGCGCCGGTGGTGGAGAGAGCTTATGGATGTGATGTCACATACAGGCTGCTTTGTTAAGCTTCTTACGTGTTGGTGGAGCTGCACCCATCCAGACAAATAGGGAATATTCCATCACACTCCTGACTTGTGCCTTGTAGGTGGTGGATAGACTTTGGGGAGTTAGGAGCTGAGTTACTCACTACAGTATCCCTAGTCTCTAACCTGTTCCTGTAGCCACTGTGTCTATATGATGAGTCCAGTTGAGTTTCTGGTCAATGATAACCCCTAGAATGTTGTTAGTGAGGGCATGTTAGTGGTATCACCATTGAATGTCAAAGGGCAGTGGTTAGAGTGTCTCTTATTGGAGATGGTCGTAGCTTGGCATTTGTGTGGCATGAATATTACTAGATATCTGGATATTGTCCAGATCTTGGTCCATTTGAAATGGACTGCTCCAGTATCTGAGGAGTCACAATTGATTACACAGTGTTCAGCACCATCAGCAAACATGCCCACAACTAATCTTATGGAGGTGTACACTACCCTGAAGAGATGTCCTGGAGCTGAAATAACTGACCTCCAACAATGAGAACCATCTTCCTGCGTGCCAGGTATGACTCTAACCACTAGAGACTTTGCCCCCTTATACACATTGATTCTAGTTTTGCGAAGGCTCCTTGATGCCATACTTGGTTGAATGCAGCCTTGATGTCGAGGGCTGTCACTCTCACCTCACCTCTGGAATTTGGCTCTTTTATCCATGTTTGAACCAAGGCTGTAATGAGGTCAGGAGCTGAGTGACCCTGGCAGAACCTAAACTGGTTATCACTGAGCAGGTGCTGCTTGATAGCATTGTCCGTCACTTTACTGATGCTAGACAGTTGACTGATTGGGCAGCAATTGGCCAACTTGGATTTGTCCTGCTTTTTATGTACAGGACATATCTAGGCAACTTTCCTCATTGTCGCGTATATGCCAGTGTTGTAACTGTACTGGAACAGCTTGGTTAGGGAAGCAGCAAGTATTGGAGCACGTGTCTTCAGTACTAGTGCCGGAATGTTGTTACGGACCATGGCCTTTGCAGTATCCAGTGTCTCCCTCAATGTGGAGGAAATCAAATTAGCTGAAGACTAGTTCCTGTGATTCTGGGGACCACTGGAGGAGGCCAAAATGAATCATCAATGCCGCACTCTGGCTGAAGATGGCTGCAAATGCTTCAGCCTTACCTTTTTCTCTTATGTGCTGGGCTCTTCCATCACTGAGGATGGGGATATTGGTGGAGCCTCCACCTCCTCCAGTGAGTTATTTAATTGTACACCACCATTAACAACTGGATGTGCCAGGACTACAGAGCTTAATTCTGATCTTTTGGTTGAGGGATCGTTTAGCTCTATCTATCATTTGCTGCTTATTCTGTTGGCATGCAAGTAGCCTTGTCAGGTGGCTTCACCTGGGTGACACCTCCTCTTTAGGTATGCCTGGTGCTGCTCCTGGCACACCCTCCTGCACTCGCCATTGAACCAGGATTGACTCCCTGGCTCGATTGTAATGGTTGAAGGGGGAATATGCTGGGCCATGAGATTAGAGATTGTATTGGACTACAATTCTGCTGCTGTTGATGGCCTACAGCGCATCATGGTTGCCCAACCTTGAGTTTCTACATTCGTGCAAAGTCTCTTCCATGTAGCATAGTGACAGTGCCACGTGACATGATGGAGGTTATTCTCAAAGTGAATGTGAGACGTCATCTCCATGAGGACTGTGCGATGGCCACTCTTACTGGATACAATCATCAACAGATGCACCTGCAGCTGGCAGATTGGTGAAGATGAGGTCTAGTATGTTTTTTCCCTCTTATTAGTTCCCCCACTACCTGCTGCAGACCCAGTCTAGCAGCTGTATCCTTGAGGACCTGACCAGCTCGATCAGTAGTCCTGCTGCTGAGACAATCTTGGTGGTGGGCAGTGAAATCCCCCACCCAGAGTGCATTTCGTGCACTTGCCACTCTGAGTGCCGTTCAACATGGAGGTGTACAGATTCATCAGCCGAGGGTAATGTGGTAATCAGCAGGAGGTTTCCTTGCCCATGTTTAACCTGAAGCCATGAGATAGCATGGACTCCTATTCAATGCTGAGGACTCCCAGGACAACTTCCTCATGACTATACACCATGCCCCACCTCTGCTGGGCCTGCACTGCCAATGGGAGGAAACCTATCCAGGGATGGTGATTGTGGTGTCTGGGACATTGTCTGTAAGGTATAATACTGTGAGTAGGACTACATCAGACTGTTAGCTGAATAGGCTGTGAGAGGTGTTGACCTTTGTATTGCAGCTTCAAATTAACTAAATGGGAAAAAAAATTCAATGTTATTTTGCTCTCCCTTCCAAAATAAATTTCACATTTTCCTACATTATATGCCACCTTTTTGCCTATTATAGAGATATGAAAAGGATAAGTAAACAAGGAGATTATCGATAGCAGTCCAGGACAGAAGAGAAGCTGCATAAGTCATCAGAGGAAATAAGAGTAGGAGAAAATGGGTAAACTGTCCTGAAAGCATCCACATAATGGTATAACAGTCCGAAGAGTAGGTAAGAATAGGTGGACTGTACTAAACAGGACTGGGTGTGTAGTGGGCAAAAAAAAAACATGGAAGGATGGAATCAGGTTCTAAAAGTTTTGAACTCTATGTTGAATCTGCAGGTCCCTAAGCAGAAAATGAGGTTATTCTTCCAGCTTGCACTGAGCATCGCTGGAGCCCTGCAGAAAGTCTGTGTGAGAAATGTTAGCCATGGAATATGGCAGTTGACATGGCAGGCCTTGGCAAGCTCAGGAGAGAGTGCCTCAGTGCTGTCCACCATTTTCATCAACAGAGATTCCCCACCATGGTGGTTGATAGAGCGCTTAGCCTTGTCTAACCCTTGTCCCACACTTCTGCCCTCATCCCTTCTCTTCGCTCCCACAACAGCAATAGGCTCCCCCTTGTTTTCACTTCCCAACTCATAATCTTCCGCATCCAATGGATTGAAAGCCACTATTTCTGACACCTCCAATGGGATGCTACCACCAGATACATATTCCCCTCCACTCCCTTGTCAGCATTCCTCTGGGACACACTGGTCCATTCCCTCTCCACTTCCAACTCCTCCTCACACTCCCATTGCACCTTTCTATACAATTGCAGAAGGTGTAGCACCTGCCCATTTACCGCTCCCTCCTTACTATCAAATCTTCCACACTCACCTTCCACGTGAAGCATCAATTTACCAGCATTTCATTCCACCTATCTACTGTATTTGCTGTTCATAGTGTGGTTTTCTCTACGCTGGGAGGATGAAACAAAGACTGGGTGACTGTTTTGCTGGACACCTACATTCTGTCCGCAAAAATGACCCGGAGCAATGCCACTTCATCACATCAGTGTTCCCTGGCTTGGACCTGAGGCAATATCACAGTGTTCCCTGGCTTGGACCTGAGGCAATGTTCCAGTGAACGCAATGCAAGCTGGAAGAACAATGCCTCATTTTCTGCTCGGGATTATATGTTTTTGCAGATAAGTCTCTTGATTAAACTTAAAATATAAACTATTAATTTAACCTGGTGCAGTGTTTTGTAGAGGAATAAGATGGTGTTATTTTCTGGGTCTGTAGATTGTGAAGGAGCAAAAATGGCCTTTTGCAGTGATATGTACTTCTTGTCAGATGTGGGACTTTAAAGAGAGTTTATGGGTTACTATGGATTATATCTGCCATAAATGCTGCTGGATGCGAATCTTATCAGATCGAATGGATCAGTTGGAGAGACAGTTAGAAGCAATGAGGAATTTGCAAAAGCAACAGTATGTGATGGATGGCAGTTATAGGAAGGGGGAAAAGTCTCAGATACAGTCACATAGATGGGTTAACTCCAGGAAGGGTAAGAGAGATAGGCATCTAAGGCAGGAGTTTTTTGTGGGTATACCCATTTCAAACAGGTATACTGTTTTGGAAAATGTAGGGGTGATGAATTCTCAGGGAAGGTAGCACGAACAGCCAGTTTCTGGTATTGAGACTGGCTCTAATGCAACGAGGGGTACGTCGGCTTCCAAGAGATCAATTGTGTTAGGGGATTCTGTAGTCCGAGGTACAGACAGACGTTTCTGTCGTCAGCAGAAAAAAAAGCAGAATGGTGTGTTGTTTCCCTGGTGCCCGGATCAAGGATGTCTCAGAGAGAGTGCAGAATGTTCTCATGGGGGAGAGGGGCCAGCAGGAGGTCATTGTCCACATTGGAACCAACGACATAGGAAGGGAAAAGGTTGAGATTCTGAAGGGAGATTACAGAGAGTTAAGCAGAAATTTAAAAAGGAGGTCCTCAAGGGTGGTATTATCTGGATTACTCCCAGTGCTACGAGCTCGTGAGGGCAGGAATAGGAGGACAGAGCAGATGAATATATGGCTGAGGAGCTGGTGTATGGGAGAAAGATTCACATTTTTGGATCATTGGAATCTCTTTTGGGGGAGAAGTGACCTGTACAAGAAGGACGTATTGCACCTAAATTGGAAGGGGACTAATATACTGGCAGAGAAATTTGCTAGAATTGCTTGAGAGGATTTAAACTACTAAGGTGGTTGGGGCGGGGGGGAAGGGTGAACCCAGGGAGATAGTGAAGAAATAAAGAAATAGATCAATCTGAGACAGGTACAGCTGAGAACACAAGTGAGTCAAACAGTCAGGGACAAGGTAGGACTAATAAATTAAACTGCATTTATTTCAATGCAAGGGGCCTACCAGGGAAGGCAGATGAACTCAGGGCATGGTTAGGAACATGGGACTGGGATATCATAGCAATTACAGAAATATGGCTCAGGGATGGGCAGGACTGGCAGTTTAATGTTCCAGGATACAAATGCTACAGGAAGGATAGGAAGGGAGGCAAGAGAGGATGGGGGGTGGCATTTTTGATAAGGGATAGCATTACAGCTGTGCTGAGGAAGATATTCCCAGAAATACATCCAGGGAAGTTATTTGGGAGGAACTGAGAAATAAGAAAGGGATGATCACCTTATTGGGATTGTATTATAGACCCCCTAATAGTCAGAGGGAAATTGATCTCCTTGTAAGGAGATCTCAGCTATCTGTACGAATAACAGGGTAGTTATGGTGGGGGATTTTAACTTTCCAAACATCGACTGGGACTGCCATAGTGTTCAGGGTATAGATGGAGAGGAATTTCTTAAGTGTGTACAAGACAATTTTCTGATTCAGTATGTGGAGGTACCTACGAGAAGGTGCAAAACTTGTCCTTGTCTTGGGAAATAAGGTAGGGCAGGTGACTGAGGTGTCAGTGGGGGAGCACTTTGGGGCCAGCGACCATAATTCTATTCGTTTTAAAATAGTGATGGAAAAGGGTAGACCAGATCTAAAAGTTGCAGTTCTAAATTGGAGAAAGGCCAATTTTGACGGTATTAGGCAAGAACTTTCAAAAGCTGATTAGAGGCAGATGTTCGCAGGTAAAGGGACGGCTGGAAAGTGAGAAGCCTTCAGAAATGAGATAACAAGAATCCAGAGAAAGTATATTCTTGTCAGGGTGAAATGGAAGGCTGATAGGGAGAGGGAATGCTGGACGACTAAGAAATTGAGGGTTTGGCTAAGAAAAATAAGGAAGGATGTGTCAAGTATGGACAGGATAGATCGAGTGAATCCTTAGAAGAGTATAAAGGAAGTAGGAGTATACTTAAGAGGGAAATCAGGAGGGCAAAAAGGGGATACGAGATAGCTTTGGCAAATAGAATTAAGGAGAATCCAAAGGGCTTTTACAAATATATTAAGGACAAAAGGGTAACTAGGGAGAGAATAGAGCCCCTCAAAGATCAGCAAGGCGGCCTTTGTGTGGAGCTGCAGAAAATGGGGGAGATACTAAATATTAATATTTTGCATCAGTATTTACTGTGGAAAAGGATATGGAAGATATAGACTGTCAGGAAATAGATGGTGACATCTTGCAAAATTTCCAGATTACAGAGGAGAAAGTGCTGGATGTTTTGAAACGGGTAAAGGTGGATAAATCCCCAGGACCTGATCAGGTGTCCCCGAGAACTCGGTGGGAAGCTAGAGAAGTGATTGCTGGGCCTCTTGCTGAGATATTTGTATCATTGATAGTCACAGGTGAGGTGCCGGAAGCCTGGAGGTTGGAAAACGTGGTGCCACTGTTTAAGAAGGGCGGTAAAGTCAAACCAGGGAACGATAGACCAGTAAGCTTGACCTCAGTGGGGGGCAAGTTGTTGGAGGGAATCCTGAGGGACAGGATGTACATGTATTTGGAAAGGCAAGGACTGATTGTGGATAGTCAACATGGCTCTGTGCTTAGGAAATCATGTCTCACAAACTTGATTGAGTTTTTTGAAGAAGTAACAAAGAAGGTTGATGAGGGCAGAGCAGTGGATGTGATCTATATGGACTTCAGTAAGGCATTTGAACAGGTTCCCCATGGGAGACTGATTAGCAAGGTTAGATCTCATGGAATACAGGGAGAACTAGCCATTTGGATACAGAACTGGCTCAAAGGTAGAAGACAGAGGGTGGTGGTGGAGGGCTGCTTTTCAGACTGGAGGCCTGTGACCAGTGGAGTGCCACAAGAATCGGTGCTGGGTCCTCTACTTTTTGTCATTTACATAAATGATTTGGATGCGAGCATAAGAGGTACAGTTAGTAAGTTTGTAGATGACACCAAAATTGGAGGAGTAGTGGACAGCAAAGAGGGTTACCTCAGATTACAACAGGATCTGGACCAGATGGGCCAATGGGCTGAGAAGTGGCAGATGGAGTTAAATTTAGATAAATGCGAGGTTACACTTCATGGTAAGGTCCTCGGGAGTGTTGCTGAACAAAGAGACCTTGGAGTGCAGATTCATAGCTCCTTGAAAGTGGAGTCGCAGGTAGATAGGATAGTGAAGACTGCATTTGGCATGCTTTCCTTTCTTGGTCAGAGTATTGAGTACAGGTGTTGGGAGGTCATGTTGCGGCTGTACGGTACATTGATTAGGCCACTGTTGGAATACTGCGTGCAATTCTGGTCTCCTTCCTATCGGAAAGATGTTGTGAAAGTTGAAAGAGTTCAGAAAAGATTTACAAGGATATTGCCAGGGTTGGAGGATTTGAGCTATAGGGAGAGGCTGAACATGCTGGGGCTGTTTTCCCTGGAGCGTCTGAGGCTAAGGTGTGGCCTTATAGAGGTTTACAAAATTATGAGGGCAGAGATAGGGTAAATAGGCAAAATCTTTTCCCTGGGGTCAGGGAGTCCAGAACTAGAGGGCATAGGTTTAGGGTGAGAGGCAAAAGATGTAAAAAGAGACCTAAGGGGCAACCTTTTCACGCAGAGGGTGGTGCGTGTATGGAATGAGCTGCCAGAGGATGTGGTGGAGGCTGGTACAATTCCAACATTTATGAGGCATTTGGATGGGTATATGAATAGGAAGGATTTGGAGGGATATGGGCTGGGTGCTGGCAAGTGGGACTAGATTGGGTTGGGATATCTGGAGGGCATGGACGGGTTGGACTGAAGGGTCTGTTTCCATGCTGTACATCTCTATGATTCTATGACTCTGTGGCCTCTTGGGCTCAACATCAAGTTCAAAAATTTTAGAACCCGATTCCACCCCACAACCAGACCTACTAAATGACACAGTCACTCATTCTCTCCTATTCTTAGCTTTTATCGTCACTTATTCAGCTTCTCTTCTGTCCTGGCCTGCTATACATAATCTCCTGGTTTACCTAACCCTGTCATAATCGCTCTCTGAGCTCCATCTCCCACCTATCCATTCACCTCTCCCCTTTTCCACAATCCATCTCCCCTACTCTTGGCTTCAACATAAATACTTTATTTTTCTAGCTGTTAACTGTTCTGATGAAAAGTCACTGAACTCTGCTTTCTTCCCAGAGATGCTACCAGACCTCCTGAATTTCATCAGCCATCTCTGTTTTTGTTTCAGATCTCCAGTATCCACAATTCTTTGTTTTTGTTGATTGGATTTGTCTCCGTGCAGTAACATAATTGGGGGACTGAGTCCATGTTCTTAGAACACAGATGATATAGGTCTAGAATTTGATTTTGATGCACCTTAAACAGGTAATGTGTCACAAAGCTCGTCCTCAGACTTAAGACAAAGCTTTTCACTGTGCCTCGGTACACATGATAATAAATTCAATTCAATTCAATTCAACTTAAGATGGCATTGGAAATTGTTAAAGATTTTTTTGAAGTATTAGGGGTTTCTCGGGTGCAGTAGCAAGGTCCAACCAAAGCAAAGTTAAAAATCACATAACACCAGCTTATAGTCCAATAGGTTTATTTGGAAGCACATGTTTATTTGAAACCTGTTGGACTATAACCTGGTGTTGTGTGATTTTTAACTTTGTCCATCCCAGTCCAACAGCAGCACCTACAAACCATGACAACCAAAACAAGGTTAGCCAGCAAGCTGGAAATAAAGTTGCCCAAGCAAGCTGTAAAGGCAGACATTTTGGGTTTAGTGGAAATAGACAGATCAGGTGGTACAGGCAGTACATCATGGATCTGGAGTTGTAGTTCAGGCAAACAGAACTGAGAACATTGGAACTAGAGGTTCCAAAGAGTCTTAGAACTTAAAACAACGATAAAATAATGGAATTCCAAATGAAAGAAAAAAAGAGAGAAGAAAAGGAGAAAGAATTCCAAAGAGAATTCAAACTTAGAAAACTAGAACTAGAGAGACAAGACAAAGAAAATGAATATAAATTAGAAATGCTGAAGTTTTGCTCAGCTAAGTCAGAGATTTGGGAATGCACAGATGAGGAAGGTTCTAGTCATAAACCATGGTTCATTCTGGAGAGGTTTAACGTGGTGCAGGCCTTGCCAAAAATTTGAAGAGAATGATGTGGAAGAATTTTTCAAGTCATTTGGAAAGATAGCAACATGCATGAGCTGGTCAAAAGCAGACTGGACCTTGCCCATGCAATATAAATGAACTGGGAAAGCACAAGACATTTATGGATCCCTGTCTGGGAAACATACATGGGATTATGAATGAGGCCAAAGGATTATTCTAACCACTTACTTGTTGGTCCCCAAGCATACAGACAGGGGTTTCAGAATTCACAGAAACTACCTGGACAAATTTATACTGGGTTTGAAAGAGTTGAACTGAATAATGTTGATAGGCAGATAATAGTATGAAAGGCTGAGAATATTTACAATGTTCTCAGAAAAGTTATTCTTTTAGAAGAATTTAAAACTTCTTTACCTTCTATGATCAGAATTGGTGAAAGATGAAAGGGCATCAGCAGCAAGATTAGTAGCTGTAATGATTCATGATTAAAATTGATCCATAAAACTTTGTTTCTGCTTCACTTCTGTCCTGGCCTGCTAACCATTACCTCCTTCTTTACCTAACCCTTTCACATCTGTCTCAGGATTCCATCTCCACCAAAAGATTCCACCTTCTTTTGCCATTACCACCATAAAGAAGAAAAAAGTGAAAACGAAAGAGAAATTAGTAACAAAAAAGGAGAAAGAAGGATGTGGCCATTAAGGTGCTGGACAGCAAACAGACCTAGGAGCCCAGCTGCCTACCTTACCACCTATCACCCAACTATCATGAGGAGATATTGTGGGTATCGTAAGATTCCTATTGCAGGACATAGGGGGATTCAAAAACCTAGGTGTCCATAATAGTCATTTTACCTACCATAAAGGTGTGATGCAGTTTTATAAAACATGTCATACTTGTCAAGTTATAGCTAAATCCCAACACATGATTCAACCAGCACCGTGCTTCGCAAATGTCAGTTTCTGAGGAACCATACAGTGATGCATGAGTGGATGGTGTAGCACCATTATCTAAAAAAAGTTGCAAATGAATACATCTTTACAAATATGGGTATAACAACTCAATTCCAGAGACTATTCTCTTTGGAACAATCAAAACTAGTGATAGTGATAATCTCACAAAATGTTTCACTCATTATAGTCTATTAATTGAAGTACAGTCTGATCAAGAATCAAACTTTACGTCAAAATGTTTTCAGGGAATCATCAGTAGTTTGGTGATTAAAGAATTGAAATCCTCTGTGACCATCCACAGACCCAAGGTGCTTTACAGAGATATCACCAAACTGTCAAAACCATGATCGAAACCTGTTATCAAGGGCTTAGAGCAAAGGTTTTCCTATTTGGACCAGAGATTCTCGAAATGGATCCACTGGCTTCAGTTCATTCAAATTAAGTTATGGCATGAAATAAGAGGACCACTAAAATAGATTTGAGATAAATTAAGTCAGAAAACTGAATCTTCAATGTTACAGCATTGCATCTACGTTTTTCTAAAGGTTAACAGGAGCATGCAGAAACATCTAAACATTTCCAAAAACAGAATGAAAAGTCACCAGGCTAGAAACATTAACTCAGCCTTCTTCCCACGGATGCTGCCAGATCTACTGAGTTCCTCTAAGAGTTTTGTTTCAGATCTCCAGCATCTGCAATTCCTTGTTATATTTATAATGATGAAAGAATGGGCAGATAAATGTGCAACAAACAGAAATTTTAAAGCAATGAATGCACTCAAGGATGGAACATGCTCTCCCTCCTGTAAATTAGTTACCACCCCAAAACAAATGAAGATTTTGACGATGTGACATTTTATCGAAAATTTGTACCTAATTTCAGTACAATAGCCATACCCTTAACCATGTTGCTAAACAGACAAAAAAAAATCCCCGGCAGTCTTTGAAAAGCTGAAAGCAATCTTAACGAATGAACCAGTCTTGACTGCACCTAACTTTAACAAATCATTTAAATTAGCAGCAGACACTAGCAATTTGGGGATTGGAGCAATTCTCTTACAGGACGACAAGACTGGAATGGAGAAGCCAGTGAGTTATTTTTCTAAGATCAGAAATGGTATTCTCCCACTGAAAAGGTGTTGGTAATGTTGGCAGGTCTTCAACACTTTGAAATTTATTAAAATAAAACAGACTCTGGCCAAAGTAGTCTGGGTAAATCTACAGAACAGGGGGAAAACTACAGATCCAACATGTTTCCCTTAGAGTGAATTGTCAGATCAACAGCTCTGGAGAACCTTGGATGTCTAGAAATATTAAAGGCTGCATAAAGAGGAAAAAAGATGCACATAAAGGGAGCAAATCAACAGAGGCACTAGAACAGTATGGAAAGTGTAGGGGGGATCATAAGAAAGCAATTAGAAGAGTAAGGAAGTGCATGAAAAATCACTCGCAGACAAGATTAGGGAGGCTCCCAAGATATTCTTCAAATATTTTGAGAGGAACAGCATAACTAGGGAAGAGTGGGACCGCTAAGCACCAAGAGGGAAACCTGAGGGTGGTAATGTGCAAAACATACTCTGGGTAAGGGATTTCAAATTCCACCTCTGAGAGTGGCTTGGCAGCAGTATTAGTGATCGAGCTGATCAGGTCCTAAAGGACACAGCTGCTCAACTGGATGTGCAGCAGGTGGGGAGAGGAAAACTCATAGAGTCATAGAGATGTACAACATGGAAACAGACCCTTCCGTCCAACCCATCCATGCCAACCAGATATCCCAACCCAATCGAGTCCCACCTGCCAGCACCCGGTCCATATCCCTCCAAATCCTTCCTATTCATACACCCATCCAAATGCCTCTTAAATGTTGCAATTGTATCAGCCTCCACCACATCCTCTGGCAGCTCATTCCATACATGTACCACCAAGAAAAGAACTTCACCTTATGAATTTGCCTGCTGCAGATGCATCTGTCCATGACAGGATTGGTAAGCCTGATCATCACACAGTCCTTGTGGACCTGAACTCTCGCCTTCATACTGAAAATACCCTCCACTGTGCTTTGTCATACTAGCATCATGCTAAATGGGAGAGACTTTGAACAATTGATCAATGCAAGACTCAGCATCCATGATGCACTGTGGGCCATCAGCAGCAGAATTGTACCCCAGCACAATCTGTAACCTCACAACCTGGCATATTCCCCATTAAACCACTACCATCAAACCAGGGGATCAACCCTGGTTCAATGGAAAGTGCAGGAGGGCATGACAGGAGCAGGAGGTGTCAACCTGGTGAAACTACCAAACAGAATGACTTGCATTCCAAACAGCATAAGCAGAAAGTAATAGAGCTAAACAATCCCACAATCAGCAGAACAGACATACACTCTGTAGTCCTGCCACATCCAGTTGTGAATAGTGGTGAACAATTAAACAACTCACTAGAAGAGGAGGCTCCGCAAATGTCCCCATCCTCAATGATGAAAGAGCCCAATACATCAGTCCAAAAGATAAGGCTGAAGCATTCGCAGCAATCTTCAGACCCAAGTGCCTAGCGCATGATCCATCTCAGCCTCCTCCAGAGGTCCCTAACATCACAGATACCTGTCTTCAGCCAATTCAATTCACTTCACAATGTTAAGTTCCTTTTTCCTGAGAATCACACTTGATGCAATTTGCACACACCAACTTCTGCAAACTGTTAAAAGTTTATTAAAGCTTGTACAAGCTAGGTGACCCCCTTTCACCCCCCTCATAGGCATGCAAAGTCAGGTCAAAGTGAGGCCGTTTGTATAAGTCAGTTAGCTATGTTTAAAGATGCTCTGATCACTCCCCAACAGTCACATGTCACTCAAGATCCCAGATTCTCAGTCATAAGTTACCCCAGGTACAACGGCAGGATGAGATCATCCTCAGAGATAATGCTAATGCTCTAATCCTGGGGAATTGCTATGCAGACAATTTCCTCACTTAGTGATTTCCCAAGACAATGCAGGTATGACATACCTCTGGCCAGAAAGAATTTCTGCATGGAAGAGATTAAATTGATAGTTTAACTTGACAATAGCAGGGGAGTAATAGCAATGACTGAGCAAATGAAGTGTAAATTACAGTGGATAGTCGCCCGCATTCTTTCATGGCTGTTATCCCCACCCAAAGACCCTTTAATATTACATTAACATCCAGAAAGATAGCACAATTTAATCTTTTAATATTACAACATGGTATAAAAAAAATGTCTGGAGGCACTCTATACTGCAAAGGCTGAAACCCTGACAACATTTTGGCCATTGTACTAAACACTTCTGATCCAGACCTTGTCACACACCGAGCCAAGCTCTTCCTGTACAATTATTGCCAATATGGAAAATTGCCCAGGTATGTACTGTACACAAAAAGCAGCACAAATTCAACCTAGCCAATTACTACCCCATCAGTCAACTCTTGATCATCAGTAAAGTGATGGAAGGGATCAGCAATAGCACTGTCAAGCAGCACCTGCTCAGTGATGGCCAGTTCAGGTTCCACCAGGGATACTCAGCTCCTGACCTCATTACAGCCTTGGTTCAAACATGGACAAAAGAGCTGCATTCCAGAGGTGAATTAAAAGTGACAGCCCTTGACATCAAGGCCACATTTAACCAGGTTTGATATCAAAGAGCCCTCGCTATAGAAATCAGGGGCAAAACGCCTGGGGTTGGCGTCATACTAGCTCCAGAACATCTCTGCAGGAGTTCCTCAGGGTAGTATATTAGGCCCAACCAGCTGCTTCATCAATGACCTTCCCTCCATCGTGAGGTCAGAAGTAGTGATATTCACTGATGACTGTGAACTATTCAGCACCATTTGTGTTTCTCAAATACTGAAACACTCCATGAACAAATGCAACAAGATCTGGTATAATATCCAGACTTGAGGTGACAAATGGCAAGTAACATTCATGCCACAAACATACCAAGCAATGACTATCTCTGCATGGTGGAGTTGTGGTTAGCGCTGCTGCCTCACAGCACAAGGGACCCAGGTTCAATTCCATCCTTGAGCAACTGTCAGTATGGAGTTTGCATGGTCTCCCTGTGATACCATGCGTTTCTTCCAGGTGCTCCAGTTTCCTACCATCGTCCAAAGATTGTGCAGGTTAGGAGCTTTGGCCATGCTAAACTGCCCATAGCGTCCATGAATTAGCCATGAGAAGTGCAGGCATCGGGTAGGGGGATGTTCTGGGTGGGATATTCTTTGAAGGATCAGTGTGGATTCAATGGGGCCGAATGGCCTGCTTTCACACTATATGAATCCTATGATCTCTAATAAGAAGCAATCTTACAATCCAATATCTCATGATATTCAACAATATTGCCATCACTGAATCCCCTACGATCAACATCCTGAGGCTTACTCTTGACTATAAACTAACTGGACTTGCCACATAAACACAGTGTCGACAAGAGCAGTTCCAAGGCGAGGAATGCTGTGGCAAGCAATGCCTGTCCACCATTTACAAGGTATAAGTCAACAGTGTGATGGAAGGCTCTTCACATGCCTGGATGGGTGCAGCTCCAGCAACCTTCAAGAACCTTGATACCATCCAGAACAAGGAAATCCACTCGATTAGCACCACATACACAAACACAAGCTCCTTCCACCACCGACACTCAATACTAGCAATGAAGACTATCTACAAGATAGAGTCATAGAGATGTACAGCATGGAAACAGACCCTTCGGTCCAACCCGTCCATGCCGACCAGATATCCCAACCCAATCTAGTCCCACCTGCCAGCACTCGACCCATATCCCTCCAAACCCTTCCTATTCATATACCCATCCAAATGCCTCTTAAATGTTGCAATTGTACCAGCCTCCCCCACTTCCTCTGGCGGCTCATTCCATACTCATACCACCCTCTGTGTGAAAACGTTGCCTCTTGGGTCTCTTTTATATCTTTCCCCTCTCACCCTAAACCTATGCCCTCTAGTTCTGGACTCCCCGACCCCAGGGAAAAGACTTTGTTTATTTATCCTGTCTATGTCCCTTATAATTTTGTAAACTTCTATAAGGTCACTCCTCAGCCTCCGATGCTCCAGGGAAAACAGCCCCAGCCTGTTCAGCCTCTCCCTGCAGCTCAGATCCTCCAACCCTGGCGACATCCTTGTAAATCTTTACTGAACCCTTTCAAGTTTCACAACATCTTTCCGATAGGAAGGAGACCAGAATTACATGCAATATTCCAACAGTGGCCTAACCAATGTCCTGTACAGCTGCAACATGACCTCCCAACTCCTGTACTCAATACTCTGACCAATAAAGGAAAGCATACCAAACGCCTTCTTCACTTTCCTATCTACCTGCGACTCCACTTTCAAGGAGCTATGAGCTATGAACTTGCACTCCAAGGTCTCTTTGTTCAGCAACACTCTCTAGGATCTTACCATTAAGTGTATAAGTCCTGCTAAGATTTACTTTCCCAAAATGCAGCACCTCGCATTTATCTGAATTAAACTCCAATGCACTGCAAAAATTCACTAAAGATCCTTAGACAGCCAAACCCATGACCATTTCCATCGAGAAGGAGAAGGACATTAGATAAATGGGAACTACTACCTGCAAGTTCCCCCTCCAAGCTATTCGCCATCCAAACTTGGAAATAGATTACTGTTGTTTCACTGTTGCCTGGTCAGAATCCTGGAATTCCCTCTCCAAGGGCATTGTGATTCAACTTGCAGCATGTGGACTGCAGCAGTTCAAGAAGGCAGCTTCTCAAATGATAATTAAGGGATGGCTAATAAGCGCTGGGCAACCAGTAATGCCCTCATCTGATAAATAATTTAAAATCAGTTAAAAGGGCAGGAGAATGAGCCTGAGACCCACTCAAACTTAATCAAAGGCAACAAATCAGGGTCTGAAAACAGAGCTGGAATTCCTGATGAAGGGCCCGAAATGTTGACTCTCCTGCTCCTTGGATGCTGCCTGACCTGCTGTGCTTTTCCAGCACCAACTCTGATCTCCAACATATGCAGTCCTCACTTTCTCCAAGTTGATTTTAACCCTATTGCAAAGCCTCTTCCGAGGATGCCTACCTTGAAGAAGTTCTCCTCCTCTCTCTACAAAGATCTCAGTGAGTCACTACCTCTCACTGCATCCCCAGGTCATCTCCTCTGCCCTGAAGCAGATTCGCTACCACAGGCACATTTCCATCCTCACAGTGCCTGCCTACAGTCCTCATGGACTCTGGACTACATTCAGACCAACACAATTTGGACCTGAACAGGACAACCAGTACAGACTACAAACCGAAACCTTCAGAAACTATTATCCTTCCGAATCCTCCACTCCACACTCGCAGGCATGTGCCGCAGTGCCGCAATCTAATCTCCCTACAGTAGGCCCTGCCTCAGCTCAGGGTCACACTCTCCCAGACCTGCAAAGGACCTCAGCAGTTTTACATCCTCAGAAGAATTCACAGGCTCAACAAATGCTTTTTCTTCACCATATTGGACACAAAAGAACACAAGTTAAACAAACTTTCATGTACTTATCTCAATACTCGGATTTCCTCGACCATTCTAGAACCTTCTTGTGGCCTCTGGAACTGCCCAGACGCCATTAGCCAGGCTGCAGCTCCAGCCACCACTACCATGGTGAATTATGATGTCACTTCTGTCCCCCGCCACTCCACAGCAGCCACTGCTGACCATGCCGCCTCCGTGATCACTTTCCAGACCACCACCTTCACGGTCGCCGGGAAGATGACCACTTCCACAACCGCCACAGGATCCACCGCCACTGCGACCACCGCAAGATCCACCACCGCCAGCAGTGAAGCAATACCTACCCTGCACATCACTTCCGTCCCTGCAGTTGCCGCCAACACAGCCACTTCCACCCCCAGAAGTTTTGCTCACCGGAACACCAATGACTACGTCGCCGACGTAGTGTCCGCTACCAGTGAGGTCACTTACCGGAACACAGCCAGCAACATTGTAGGCATCATGCATTACATCTCTTCTGCCCCATGGTGAGTGTCACTTCCTCCACCACTGATGTCACTCCCAATCCCATAACCATGCGCACTCCAGTGGCGGTCTCCGACCTCACTCTCAGCTTCAGCCCCACCCCAGGTCCTAGCTCCCTGCGCTGCCAAAATTTTACTATTTCCTCAGACCTCCCCTTACTAATGATGAGCATTCAGTCCTCAGCAAAGGCCTCACCTTCATCCCACTGCATTCCCAGATTAAGGTGTTTGACATGCTCTCATTCCTGATGAAGGATTATACCTGAAATGTCGATTCTCCTGCTCCTCAGATGCTGCCTGACATACTGTGCTTTTCCAGCACCACACTCTGACTCTGATCTCCAGCATCTGCAGTCCTCACTTTCACCTCATGGTTAGGTCAATAGTAATGCATTGAAGACTTTTAAGAAGATATTCCTGAATATACAGAATATATACATTCCACGGAGTAAGAGAGAGTCCAAGGGAATAACTTACCATTGGTGTTAACTAGAAATGTTAAATATCATAACAAACTTAAAGAAAATCTTTTAATTATGCAAAGACAAGTGGCAGGTTTGAGGATTGTACAGAATTTCTTTTAAAATAAAAACCGAAGAATGACCAAGACAGATAATACACAAGAAAGATAATACACAAGAAAGATGGCTAGAAATACAAAAACAGAGTTTCTGTAAATATTCAAAGAAGAGTTCACAAAATGGGCACTGGTCCTACAGAAAGTGAGAGTGAAGAATTAACAATGGAAAGTAAAGAAATGGTAGATAAACTGAATAGGTATTTTGCATGGTGTTCACTAGAGAGGTTATAAAGAATTCCAGAAACTGTGATAAATTGAGGAATGGAAGGGAAGTTCTGGATTAGAGAGGTGCTGGAAAAGCACAGCAGTTCAGGCAGCATCTGAGGAGCAGGGGGAAAAAAAAAATCGACGTTTCGGGCAAAAGCCCTTCAACAGGAATAGAGGCAGAGTGCCTGCAGGGTGGAGAGATAAATGAGAGGAGGGTGGGGGTGAGGAGAAAGTAGCTTAGAGTTGCAGTTGGAGAGGGACTCCCTGAGATTCTTGTAGAGAGAGGAGGAAAACTTCTTCAAGGCAGGTATCTGGTTTCCAGCATCTGCAGTGATTGTTTTTACCTAGTTGATTTTAACCCTACAGCGAATCCTCTTGCAAGGATGCCTGCCTTGAAGAATTTTGCCTCCTCTCTCTACAAGAATGCTAACTACAGACCAGTTAGCATAACATCCATCATAGGGAAAATATTAGAAGTAATCATTAAATGAATTATAGCAGGGTGTACAGATAAATTTAATATAATCAGGCAGAATCAGCATTGCAATGTAAAAGAGAAACCATGTTTAATCAATCTATTAGAGCTCTTTGAGGAGGTAACTTTTTCTTCATTCACTCATAGGACTTGCACATTACTGTTTTGGCTAACATTAACCATTCTTAGTTGCCTTTGAGAAAAACAGTGGTTAGCTGTCTTCTTGAAACTCTAATGTTTCTGTGCTGTAGGTAGGCCCACAATGCCATTTAGGAGAGAATTCCACGTTTATGACCCAGCAACGGTGAAGGAATGCAATATACTTCCAAGTCAAGATGACAAGTGCCTGGAGGAGAACTTGTCAGTGGTGGTGTTCCCATATATCTGCTTCGGTTATTCTTCTAGATGGAAGTAGTCGTGGGTTTGGAAGGTGCTGTTTAAGGATATTTAGTGAGCATTTCTGCAGAGCATCATGTAGATGGTATGTTGCTACTGAGCATTGGTAGTGGATGGAGTGAATACTTCTGCGAGTGATGTCAATTAAGTGGGCTATCTTTCCCCCAGCACCAACCCCCTCCCATTTATCTCTCAATCGCTTTGGGACACCCCCTCATTCCTGAATCAGGGAGGTTCCCAGATGACTGAAAAATTGATAACATGACACCACTGTTTAAAAAGGGAGTAACACAAAAGATGAAAAATTACAGACTGATAAGCCTAACCTTGGTCGTTGGTAAGATCCTGGAATCTATTGTGAAGGATGAGATTTCCGAATACTTGGAAGTGTATGGTAAAGTAGGGCAAAGTCAGCATGGTTTCAACAAATGGAGGTCATCCTCCTTCCCACCTATCTGCTCCACTCTCCTCTCCAACCTATCACCTTCACCCCCACCTTCATCTACCTATCACATTCCCAGCTACCTTTCCTGCAGCCTCAGCCCCTCTCCCGTTTGTCTCTCAGCACCCCCCCCTCCCACAAGCCTCATTCCTGATGAAGGGCTTTTGCCTAAAACGTCGATTTTCCTGCTCCTCCGATTCTGCCTGACCTGCTGTGATCTTTCAGCACCACACTCTCGACTCAAATGGATGCCATGCTTGACAAATCTGCTCGAATTCTTTGGGAAAGTAATGAGCAGATTAGACCAAGGAGGACCAATGGATATTTCGATTTGGATTTCAAGAAGGCCTTTTACAAGGTGCCACACAAGAGGCTACTGGGTATGATCAGTGCCATTGGTGTTACAGGCAAAGTGCTAGCATGGACAGAAGCTTGGCTGTCTGGCAGAAAGCAGAGAATGGGGATTTAAAAAAAAAAAGTGTCCTTCACAGGATTGCAGCTGGTGATAAATGGTGTTCCAGAAAGCTCAGCATTGGGACCACAACTTTTCCATTTATACACTAATGATCTAGATGAAGGAACTGAAGGCATTCTGGCTAGGTTTGCAGACAATACAAAGATAGGTAGAGGGACAGGTAGAGAAGGCATGGAGGTTGCGGAAGGATTTGGACAGGTTAGGAGAGTGGGAAAAGAAGTGGCAGATGGAATACAACATGGGAAAGTGTGAGGTCATGCGCTTTGATAGGAAGAATAGAGTATGGCCTATTTTCTAAATGGGGAGAAAATTCAGAATTCTGAAGTGCAAAGAGACCAGAGAGTTCTAGTCCAGCATTTTCTCAAGCTAAACTTGCAGATTTAGTCAGTAGTTAGGAAGGCAATTGCAATGATGGCACTTATTTTGTGAGGGCTTGAATATAAAAGCAGGGATGGACTTCTGAGGCTCTATAACACTGTGGTCAGACCACATTTGGAGTATTGTGTGCCGTTTTGACCCTCATATCTCAGGAAGGATATACTGACACTGGAGCATTTTCAGGGGAGGTTCACGAGAATGATCCCAGAAATGAAAAGCTTAACATATGAGGAATGTTTGAGGACTTAGGGCCTATATTCAATGGACTTTAGAAGGATGAGGGAGGAACTAATTGAAACTTACAGAATACTGAATGGCCTGCACAGAGTAGATGTTGGGAAGATGTTTCAATTAGTAGGAGAAACTAGGACTCAGGGCACAGCCTTAGAGTAAAGGGAAGATCTTTTAGGACAGAGATAAGGAGAAATGTTTTCAGCCAGAGAGTGGTAAATGTATGGAATTCATTGTCACAGAAAGCTGTGGAGGCCAGGTCATTGAGTATATTTAAGTCATCTGAATGGGTGCATGAATAGGAAGGATTTAGAGGGATATGGGCCAAGTGCTGGCAAATGGGACTAGATTGATTTAGGATAACTGGTCGGCGCATGAAGGAGTTGGACCGAAGGGTTTGTTTCTATGCTGGACATCTGTATGACTCGATAACTACTTGCCAGACCATTAAAGAAAAGAAACAAACTCCAAATCTAGCTCACTCATCTTGAAAATAGGTTTCAATGGTATTACCTCTGAACTTTCAGGCTCAACAATGCATTGTACTATGATGTTTTCTGTTGTCAAACCTTTTCGTAGATGTACTCACATTTATCATCAGAAGATTGACAGATCATCCATTTTGACTGCATCCAGGACAATTCCCCATTGTTGGCTCCACTTAAAAATGGCACAGCATGCCTCAATAATGTGGCACACACCTTTTGTGCTTTGTTGTGGGGAGTAGTCCAGACATTAAAACTTGACCCTCAAGAGGCTTGTGGTCTGTTCCATTATGGCCCTGATAGAAATGTGAGCAACATTGTATTTTTGTTCAATGTCAGTGTGAGGGTTTTGTGAAGATGCAGAATTGGAGAGGGTAGCACCACATACATGGGAGCTCTACTATCACCAAGCTCCCCAACAAGTCATGCACCATTCAGACTTAGTTCTGGCAAAATCCTGGCATTCCCTCCCTAAGTGAGACTTCTGGTTCAAAAGGCATTTCACCACAGTCTTCTCAAGGCCATGTGGTAATTGGCAGTAAATCCTGGCCTATCCAGAAATGCCCAAATTCTACAATGAATAAAAAAAAATTCCATCACCACCTTCCCAAACTTGTGTAATCCCCTGCAGGAGTCACATAATAGTGTTCAGTAGCAGCAATCCTGATTCATTTTTCCTGTCCATGAACTGCAAAACAAGTCACAAGTCCTTTGCTAGGCTCCTTGAAACAATACTCAGCAAAATGCAGGAGAAAGTGAGACTGCAGATGCTGGAGATCAGTGTCGAAGTGTATAGTGCTGGAAGAGCACAGCTGGTCAGGCAGCATTCCATGAGCAAGAGAATCAATATTTTGGGCATAAGCCCTTAATCAGGAATGATGAAGGGCTTATGCCTGAAAAATCGATTCTCCTGCTCCTCAGGTGCTGCTTGACCAGCTGAGCTTTTCTAGCACCACACTCTTCGACTCAGTAAAATGCAGCCTCGATGTCCAGGGTTATTTCTCTCACCTCACTTCTGGAATTCAGCTCTTTTGTCCATGTTTTAACAAAGGATGGAATGAAGTCAGGAGCCGAGTGGCCCTGGTGGAACCTAAACTGGAGTCACTGAGCGTAGCACTGTTGATGACACCTTCCATCACTTTACTGATGATCGAGAGTAGACTGATGGGGTCGTAATTTGCCAGGTTGGATTTGTCCTGCTTTTTGTGTACTGGTCATACCTAGAAAACTAAATTAAACAGTGGCATTATCTCTCATCATATCAATATATCTCATCACTACCTCATTGAGCTGCCCCAACACAGACTGGCAGTGATTGGACAATCCAATACTTGCATCTCATACCAGCTGAGCAACTTTGGAGTCCAGTTTGTTTCGTGCATAGAACCAGACTCTCATCAGCATTACATGCTATCCATCTGCTCCCAATAACTTTGGGAGGGTTACTGTTCAATGTCCAGAGATCACTGACAGGATATTGAAATTCCAAGAGATGTGACTGGTTTTCCAGAAGACTTTAACCAGAGTGTTACCATCTATCCATGCAGGTGAGGAAGAGAAAGGGTCACTGGTGACTATTATGAAGAACAAGTAACAGTCACCATTCAAACACCAGTCACTGATCAAATGGCTGGATGACAAGGAGCGGGAAATGAATGTGGTGAGATTTTCTCACAATATATAAAGATATACACATAATGAAATCAAGGTATAAGTTAGATCAAGGTATAAGTTAGATCAAGGAATGTTGGATCTAGAGACAGAGAATGTGGTCTGTTTCACATTCACATCCCTGCATCATAAGGATTTCTGTCAGAAGCAGACACCTACCTACAATCTCTCACAGCTGAGAAAATGCAGGTACCAGATCCTGCTAACCAGGTTAGTGCAGAACATCACAACCATCAGTGGTTTCACTCAGAGTTTGTATCCTGGAAGATGAGGGAGCTCTCTCACTTATTTCTGGATCTTGCCACAGCGAACAGAGCATGAGGGAAAACAAAGTTCATTATTGTATATGTACAGGATGACTAATGTAGGAGCATTGATTACCTGGATGAGGGAGGGTTTGTGGCGAATCACTGCTTCAAACCCCCATCTGGACCCAAGAGACCTGTGATTAATGGAACAACCCACGACAGTGAAAACAGTCTGAGAGAAACGAAGCTCACTCACTTCAATAATTGCAGTCTGAGACAAGATCTGAATCAGTAGTGTCATTTAGTTCGCTCTTGCAAGAGGGTGTGGCGTCCACTGTCCACAAGGCAGGGACACACACACACTGAATTCAGCTAGTATACAACATTTATGTAATTTGGTTCCTATTCTCTCCTCCCATTGCTCCTCCCCGTTTACATCTCCCACTTCTCTAAGACCGGTGCCCATTACTCTTGTTTATCTCTTGCCTTATCCAGCCTCGTCTGTGACAAAATGCTTACTTCTGGCCTCACAAGGCTGTTTGACCACATCCTGCTGTGGTCCATTATTAGGTATATCCTCCTTCACTACCATCTGTTTCCCTTCCTTGTTATGACCTTATGACCTCATGACTTCTTGATTGTGGTTTGTTCTTGTTTTTGCAGAAGCGGGAAATAGATGCTTATAACTGCTGTTTGTACAGGCGTATCGAGCTTAACCCCCTCCCCTCACAGCACCTTATCTATTTGTCTGTAACATCTACCATTGTTTGCAGGCACATTTCATTCTTGCATGCACATTTTAGCTAATACAAAAACAATTATGTATTTCCTTCACACAGTTTTCATTCTTGTTAACTCAGCTCTTGGCTGAAACCATTATACACTGGTGTGAGTTCATTTACCTTGCATAAGTAATTATGATTACAGAAGTAACATTACTTTACCTTTATCCCACAATTTCCCCCTTTTTCTTTAATCATCATTTGTTACCTTCTGCATTTTTCTGATTTGTCACTTCCAAATTGATGAGCACCTTTCCCGAAATTTCATTTATTTTGGAAATCTCCCCGTGGTCACTTATTCCTTCATTGTTCACCAGGTTAGCCCTTCTCTCCAATTGCTCTTTAGGGGCATCTGTTTCATTAAGGCCATCTCAGTCAGTCTTTGGGTGAGCCCTCGTATACAGGGTATGATGCAACAGCCAATGGCTACCAATAGCCAGGCTACTACTATCAGGGAAGTAAGGATGGAGATCACCACCCGCTTCCATTTTCCAAACCATGGTTCAAGCCATCCCGTGAGAGATGAGTCTACTCCTGAATTCTCAGCCAGTTCCTCTGCTAAGGTAGTCAATCCCCTTAAGGCCGGAGTAATTGACCATCAGGCACAGTGCTATCAGGAATAAAGGTACAACAGCTTCCTCCTAACATCACACACACACACACACACACTCTTTTTCCGCTAGAATCATATCAAGGGCCATTCTGTTTTCGCATGCCATCCTACTTATCGCATCAAGCTGTTGATGAGAAGGGCTCATGCCTGAAACGTCGATTCTCCTGCTCCTTGGATGCTGCCTGACCTGCTGTGCTTTTCCAGCAACATATTTTCAGCTCTGATCTCCAGCCCTCACTTTCTCCTATCCAATAGTTCTGCCTGTTTTCCCTGTCCTACGCTAATTCGAAAACAACAGCCCGAGAAATCCTTCCTGTTTGCTTACATTCCTATCCCAAATGTTTTATCTAATTGTATCTCATAGGTGCCCCCCCACCCCCACCCAGAATTGTTTCGTACCATGTGGTTTTCTTTATCGTTAGGTATATTGGGTTACACTCTTTATCGGGACAATCGAGAGCTGGTTGGAAGGGGGCCCGGTGTACTGTGACAAGACCATTATACCAAGTACCATCCCCAAAGGACTAAAGATGTATCTCTGAGCCGCTGTACTGTCTCTGATTATCTACATCCCCACAATTTACTAAGCTACATGCATCAGGTCAATTACTTGCGGATTATCAGACTCAGGAACCGTTAATAACACATATGAAAATAATGTTTGACAAAATCCCAATGTTAAGAGAGCTTGTATCATAACCCTAAGCATCCCCAGCATTCTAAAAATTGTGTTGAAGCATCAAAAGACTTAATATACAATCCATTAGAAATAATCCCGTGCTCGCGTCACCACTGTATAATCGGTTACTCAAAGTCTCTTTAGTCTGAGTTTCAGTGGTTCTTGCGTTGATTCAGCTGTCCAGAGTTCTTCCTCAACTGAAGATTCCACTGGCCGTTTGATCAGAGTGTAGTGAGTCCAGCCTTTTTCTGCCGTTCTTATTGCTGTTTCAGGAGTCAAGAGAGCCTGGTACGGCCCTTCCCAGTCTGGTTGCAAGTTAGTCCCTGTCCATGATTTTACTAAGACCCAATCTCCCGGTCAAATCAGATGAACAGCGGGGCAGAATCTGTGCCAATCAACCCTGTTTCCTGAGGAAAGACAAAGAGGAGGACAAGCCCAGTATGTACTTCTTTAACAACAAATCTTTCGTTTCTAGGATTGGCAGTGGCCAGAGATAGGAGCTTCCCGAGGACCTGGGACAGTAGGTATTAGGGAATAAACCACTACTTCCTGTGGATTCAGAGCTGCTTCTTTAGTTACCTCATCGGCCAGTAATGTAGCTTTCCATTCTTTAATTAACAATGAATTAATGCTGTCATGTTTTAAATTAACCATGAATCAATATGACAGGTCACTGAGACTGTGTGAAGGGATCCTGCCAATTAATTTTGATTCAGGCTAGCACAATCGATTTATTATAAATATTAATTATTATATATTGTATAAATATAAAAATCATTATTTGTAATTTAGGGTGGAAATGCAACAAATGACCAAAACATTTTTTAAAACTGTAACTGTGCAGTTCTGTTTGTTTCCCAGTCACTTGTGCCTTCTCATTCTGTTTCTGTCATTGTTTTGCTCGAGCACATTCATTTTTAAGAACCTCAACAGATTCCATAGCACCATTTGCAGTTAATTCAATCCCCAATTTGGTGGCAGTATTTTGTCATGAGCGTAAAACTGATTCTTCGTGCCTCTCATCACAAAACTGTCGCCATAATCCAAATAACTCTTTCGTTCCCACTGCCTTGGGCTTAAATTTTAAGGATGACCATGCTGCCCCTGTATTGACTAGGAAAACGACGTCCTCTTTATAAAGTCCCACCTTTAAATTTATTAAGGGTTCCTGGTGAGTCCCCGGAGGCAGGAACCCCTATTTTTCATCAAGGTTCATAAATGGTACTGCCTTTACTTCCTTTTTCAAATCTGGACACTCTCCCTTAAAGTGACCCGTCCTTCCAC
Organism: Chiloscyllium plagiosum; assembly: GCF_037043375.1. Taxonomy (NCBI): domain Eukaryota; kingdom Metazoa; phylum Chordata; class Chondrichthyes; order Orectolobiformes; family Hemiscylliidae; genus Chiloscyllium; species Chiloscyllium plagiosum. Next base: position 57,386,870 of record NW_028270173.1, read on the forward strand.
AGTAATAACACCCCACCTGTGGGGATTTCCACTTTGACCCTTGTTCCTGTCCACCAGACCCCTTCACATCTCCTCCTCGATATCTTCTCCTCCCTTTATGTTCAACATGCTGCCCGCCACCATTCCGGTTTCCTTCTCCTTTTAGTTTTGTCCTTTTCTTTATTACCTCATCAACCGTGGGCTAGCATTATTTTTGCCTTTTGTTTCTACCTCATGTTATGTTGCCAGATCAATTGCTGACTCGATTTAACCAACTGAACAGCCTTAGGGCCACCTAATGGCCATTCTTCATCACCTGATGTTTTATTTAGACCTTGAGAATTTTTTTTTAAAGAAATATTGCAATATTTCTTGCTCCCCATAACGTCAAATGCCAATTCATCAATTTATGCTTGTCTAACTTTAAAGCCTGCTCCTAATTTGTAAGTATATATTTATATATTATAAATTCATTTATTCAGTATTCAATATTTAAAATGTAAAATGCATACAGTTCCCAACTTTGAAATCCACTATAATTACCCGTTTTAGTCCCTTAATTTAAATCCAAAATTAGTTTTCTTAAGTAGTCCTGACAAATCATTGCTGAAAATGTGTTGCTGGAAAAGCGCAGCAGGTCAGGCAGCATCCAAGGAACAGGAGAATCGACGTTTCGGGCATAAGCCCTTCTTCAGGAATAAGCCCGATTCCTGAAGAAGGGCTTATGCCCGAAACGTCGATTCTCCTGTTCCTTGGATGCTGCCTGACCTGCTGCGCTTTTCCAGCAACACATTTTCAGCTCTGATCTCCAGCATCTGCAGCCCTCACTTTCTCTCTGACCAATCATTGCTCAATTATAATGCTATAGGTCATGAAATAATCGGAGCTGCCTTAAAAGGATTTGTCTATTCAAGTTAAAAAACACTTCTAATGCATGAATAATGGCCGAATCCAAGGTCACCGATATTAACCATAGGATTTTTTTTACCACAATCTAATATTGAACTGAAACTTCAACTGTCCTCCATAAATCGCTTTTATGTAAGGATAAAAGAGATTAGTTAGAAACTGATAGTAAGGCAGTCATGACCTGTAAAAAGAACAGGGGTTATCATTTTTTTCATAATCACTATAGAATCCTTAACCTTAAAAGAAATCATGTTAAGTTTCCATAATAAAAATCAGATTCAAAACAGTCCTGGAATTCAAGCTCCAGGGAATAAAGCAGAAACATTCAATCACCAACAAACAATTGTGCATTCAAACCGAATCACAAAGGGTTAAACGTTCTACCAGCTGTACGGCTCTCTTCGTTCTCTCTCTCACACACCGTATCTCACAGACACTTTGAGCTTCCTGCAACAACACCTCTGGGTGCTCCTCGTTTCACCCCTCTATCTTTTGAATATGTTTCTGGATGTCTGGCCATGATTTAGTTACAAAGTGTACCCTCAGTAGCCCTTCAGCCACTAGCCCTTCTGAGTTGAAGCATAATCTGATTCCTCCTGACTGTAAGGCTGTTTTCCATTGACATATAAATTCAAATATTCACAAACCCAGTCTTCGTCCGACCCGTACTTTGGCCAGACGACGGCCATACAAAGCAACAATATTTAATCATCTTTTTCCCTTGTACAAGTATTATTTTTCCAATTCCACAACATCCTGCCCAATGGACTTTCTGGAGGGATGTTGTCAGGGACCCCGCCTCCATTTCCATTGCCTTTTTCTTTTGTTCTCCCGGAGGCTTTTTCCTTACCCTCGGCACAGCCCATATTGAGTTCCTTCATTAGTCCCTTATTAAATACTAAAACTCAATCCCGGCCACCAAGGCAGTACTTAAAAGTCAATTTTCTTACCTTGGTCTGTGCAAAGAGTTGCCTGGTCCCTTTTGCCGTATTTCCTATCAACCTCCTTTCACCTGTCTGATTCAGATGTCTCTCTTGTGGGATTTGTACCAGTCGCCCAAGGGAGCAGACCAAACCAGGACACGAGACCGTTCCTCAATTGGGAATGGGACGTGTCTTCCCAGTGTCCAGGGCCAGCCACCTCTTGCAGCGATGGGAGAATATCCTGGTCGGCCCCCAATTGTGAGAAACGTAGCTCACTCATTTCAATAATTTCAGTCTGAGACAAGATCTGAATCAGTGTCATTTATTTCGCTCTTGCAAGAGGGTGTGGCGTCCAGTGACCACAAGGCAGGGACACACACACACACACACACACTGAATTCAACTAGTACACAACATTTATGTAATTTGGTTCCTATTCTTTCATCCCATTGCTCCTCCCCTGTTTACATCTCCCACTTCTCTAAGACCGGTGCCCATTACTCTTGTTTATCTCTCGCCTTATCCAGCCTCGTCTGTGACAAAATGCTTACTTCTGGCCTCACAAGGCTGTTTGACCACATCCTGCTGTGGGCCATTGTTAGCTTTATCCTCCTTCACTACCATCTGTTTCCCTTCCTTGTTATGATCTTATGACTTCTTGATTGTGGTTTGTTCTTGTTTTTGCAGAAGCGGGAAATAGATGCTTATAACTGCTGTTTGTACAGGCATATCTAGCTTAACCCCTCCCCTCACAGCACCTTATCTATTTGTCTGTAACATCTACCATTGTTTGCAGGCACATTTCATTCTTGCATGCACATTTTAGCTAATACAAAAACAATTATGTATTTCCTTCACACAGTTTTCATTCTTGTTGACTCAGCTCTTGGCTGAAACAGTTATACACTGGTGTGAGTTATTATGATTGCAGAAGTAACATTACTTTACCTATATCCCACACAGTCCAATCCATCATGCAAACCAGCCTTCCATCCATGAGCTGAAACTATACTTTCTGATGCCTCGGAAAGGCCACCAACATAATCAAAACCGCTTCCACCCTGGTTATAATCTCTTCCAACCTTTTCTGTCACGCAGAAGATATAAAAGTTTAAATACACATACAAACGGATTCAAGAGCAGCTTATCCCCCGCAGTTATCGTTCTTTTGAATTGACTTCTCAGTGCTAACTCTGATCTCTCTCTGCACCTTGTCCACAGCTGCAACACTCCATTCTGCTCCCTGACGCACTTTGAATGGCGCAATCTATCTGGAAAGCACGCAAAACAGCACTTTTCACTGTATCTCAATACAAGTGACAAAAATAAATCAAACGCCAGAGAGTGTGATACTCCAAACCCAGCCATGGAGGTACAAGTGCTGGTGAGATTGGAAGGCACAGGAACCCATCCTGACACCATCAAGGACAAAGCAGCCACATGAACAGCAAACCCACCTGTGAGAGACGATTTCGGTACAAATAAGATGTGCATGACCTCAGAGTCTAAGGGGAATAGAGCCGTGGGGGTAGGGTAAAACATGCTTCTCTATAATAAAGGACGAGACAGAGTAGAAAAACAAGTCCTTGATTGATAAGACCACTAACTCTGACAGAGAAGAATAAGTCCTTGACTGATAAGACTGCAGGCTAGAAAAACAACTAGGGAGACATATACTGCAGACTTTGTGATAAGGGTCCAGAATGGAAAAATAATGAATGTTCAGAATGTGAACCTCGTGACTCTTTAGAGCTATAGAAGGGAGGAGCTTGAACTGTATTTAATCGAAAACTTTGTTAGCCTGGCGCGCTTTTCTCAGAAGAGTGCCCAACTCTGCAGACTTGCTAATAAAACTTTGTTTTCCTGAATTTGTCTAGAGCGATTATTGAGAAGCGATTTTCGTTTCTAACAAACTTGGGGGCTCGTCCGATCAACACTCCGGCCGCGAAGGGGGGCTGAGGAAGGACATCGGAGAAGGTGCACCCTGCCGAGTTCGGCAGTCCCTGATTCCTTACTTGTCGCCCCGCGCGGCTTGAGCGAGTGATATCCGGAAGGCTCAGGAGAACAAAGGAGGGGTGTGGCCGAGGCAGTGGGGACGGTTAACGATCGAGTAATTTCGGTGCACTGAACCCAGGTAAGAACAGACTTGCGGGAACCGTCTTTCCGGAGGACTGGGGACCTGCGGAGTGCCTGTAGATTTTTCTACAGAGACGTGGGACTCAGGAATCTAGAGACCGGGGCTCGTCTGTGCGGGATTTTGCAGAGACCGTGTTTGCGGAAGAACGTGGACCTACGGGGTGCCTGTGATCTGTTTCACAGAGACGTAGGACACAAGAATCCAAAGACCGGGGGTGCCTGCAAAGGGACCTGGGCGATCACGGGACTGAAGGTCCGGGAATTGGCTAAATAGTGATAGATTATCACGGGATAATACAGGAATCTCCGATTTTACAAAGTCCTCGGCAATGGGAAGTAAGGGATCCAAGACGAATAAGGGAAAGGTAGGCTTGAGCGTAGACAATGAAAAATACCCTGGGGTACCTGACGATAGTCCGTTAGGAATAATGTTAAATAATTGGGATCAGGGTAGGAGAAAAGGAAAATCTAGAAAGAAGATGGTGAGATACTGTCAAACGTGGTCCCAAACACCTATTCAGGGAGACTCAGTGTGGTGGCCTAAATTCGGCACTGATGAAGACTGGGTCCGGCAAGCTCTAATTTTATATGTCAATTCGAAACCTAATGTTACTCGGGGGGGAAAGTGATTACGCCCTTTGTTGGCTGCCAGTCACACTATCTTGCAAAATGAAGGTAACCAATGAAGACTCGAAAGGGCAGAAAGAATGGGAACCTTTAGATCACTTACCGCCGCCCTACGTGACCCCGTCGGCCCCGCAAAATGGTCCTTCGGGTGGCGACGATTCAGGGGAAGGGGAAGAAAGCGGGGAGGAACCACCAGGTGCCTCAGGAGTACAGACTAGATCTCAAGCTGAAAAGAGTCACAGACGGAACTCTGTCCCGATTGCAAGAATGAATCCACTCCGGGAAGTGCCCATGGGAGGCGCGGAAGGAGGGACGGGATATGTGAACGTCCCCTTAACGAGTACTGAAGTACGGAATTACAAGAGGGAGATGAAGGGCCTACTGGAGGACCCCATGGGCCTGGCTGAACAATTAGATCAGTTCCTGGGGCCAAATACTTATACGTGGGATGAGATGTATTCCATCATGGGAACATTGTTCTCTAGGAGCGACAGATGATACGACAAGCTGCGCTGTTGGTCTGGGAGAGAGAGGGAGGAGCAGGAGGGGAGCAGAAATTTCCCCTCACCGACCCCGAGTGGGATAAGCAAACGGAAGAAGGAAGACGCAACATGAGGAATATGCGGGAATATTGGATAAAAGGAATAAGGCAGGCAGCCCCGAAGGGGCACAATTTTACCAAGGCCTTTGGGAATCATCAAAACCCGGAAGAAACCCCTACAGACTTCCTAGACAGGATTAGGAAGAACTTGCAGCAGTTCGCTGGGGTGGATCCTGAGACGGAAGTGGGACAGCAACTCATACGGGTAGAGTTTGTGTCAAAAGCCTGGCCGGACATACGAAAGAAGTTAGAGAAAATGGATGATTGGGATAGTAAACCTCTGAGTGAACTACTACGGGAGGCGCAAAAGGTGTTTGTGAGAAGGGACGATGAGAAGCAAAAGAAGGCGACAAAGATAATGATGCAGACGGTGCAACAAGTGACAGCTGGAAGGAGGGAAAAGGGGGAGCCGTGGCAGGAACCGGAAAGGGGAGAGTCGTGGCAAGAGCAGAGGAAAAGAGGACCGGGGCCGGAACAAAGGAAGGGTGGAGGAACTCGAGGCCGCGACAGGGAAACGAGGAGGATACTCAGATGTTACTACTGTAATGAAGAGGGACATTTTAAGCGAGAGTGCCCCCGCTACAAGCGGGAAGTGCGGTCGTACGCCCTGATGGAGGAAGATTAGGGAGGTCGGGGGTTCCTACCCTTGGGGCAAAAGGACTATCGACAGGAACCCCTGGTAAACTTGAAAGTAGGGCCCCAAGGGTCGGAGATCACATTTATGGTGGACTCGGGAGCCGAAAGATCAAGTAAAATCCAAATACCCCCCGGCGCCCGAGCAGGAAGAACAGTTATGGGGGTATCTGGCATTGGAGGAAAGACATTGCAAGTCCCAGTAGTGGAGGACGTGGAAATTGGGTATGAAAACAGAACTACTAAACGAGACCTCCTTCTACTGCCAGCGGTGGGGTTTAATTTGTTAGGAAGAGACTTGCAGGTCAAACTAGGGATCGGAACGGTACCAAGTAACGGGGAAATGGTGGTACGGTTGTTCGCCCTCACCGAAGAAGATGATCAACAAATAGACCCGGGAGTTTGGTACCGGGAGGGGAACAGAGGGGGTCTAAACATCAAACCTCTCCAAATCACCATGTTACCAGGAAAAGGCCCGGTAAGAAGGAAACAGTATCCGATTGCTATGGAAGGACGGGAAGGGTTACAACCTGTGATAGAAAGATTAATCACAGATGGACTACTGGAGGAATGTATGTCCCCTTTCAATACTCCAATACTCCCTGTGAGGAAGCCGGATGGGACGTATAGGCTGGTGCAAGACTTGCGGGGGTTGAATGAAGTAGTCCAGGCTAGATACCCGGTGGTACCCAATCCCTACACGTTAATGAGTAAAATTCCCCCCGAACATGAATGGTTCAGCGTAATAGATCTGAAGGATGCCTTCTGGAGTTGCCCCCTTGACGAAGAAAGTCGGAACCTTTTTGCATTTGAATGGGAGAATCCCTTCACAGGACGAAAGCGACAGTTAAGATGGACAGTCTTGCCGCAGGGATTCACGGAGTCACCCAACTTGTTTGGACAAATACTAGAGCAGATCTTAGGAGGATTTCGGTGTAACGCGGAGAATCAATTGCTCCAATATGTCGATGATCTCTTACTCTCAGGACCGAGAGAAGAGGAGGTACGAGCAGACACCTTTGCCCTGCTGAACTTCCTGGGGAAACAGGGCCTACGCGTCTCCAGGACAAAACTCCAGTTTGTGGAGCAAGAAGTAAGATATCTGGGCCATCAGGTTAGTAAGGGGCATCGCCGTATCACGCCAGAACGAATATCGGGGATTACAGGTATGCCAATACCCAGGACGAAGAAGGAAATCAGACAGTTCCTGGGGCTAGTAGGGTATTGCCGGATATGGATTGAAAGTTACACCACTCTAGTAAAGTTTTTGTACGACAAACTGGGACAAGAAGAACAAAAACTGGACTGGTCAGATGAGGAGGAGCAGCGATTTAATATTCTTAAAAATAAACTGATCCGAGCTCCGGTATTGGCTTTACCCACCCTGAAGGAACCGTTCCAGTTATATGTTAATAGCGCCGGTGGAATTGCCCAGGGTGTGCTTACCCAGCTGCGGGCAGGGAAACGTCAGCCGGTTGCATTTTTGTCAAAAATGTTAGACCCTGTGTCACGTGGATGGCCGACCTGTATCCAGGCAGTGGCAGCTACGGCAATGTTAGTAGAAGAGGCCCGGAAACTTACCTTTGGAGGAAGAATCACAGTATACTCCCCACATTCGGTTAGTACCATACTGGCTCAAAAGGCTCATCGCTGGTTAACAGACTCTCGCATCCTGAAGTATGAGACGATTTTGATGACCGGAGACGATCTCACTTTTGCAAAAGATCTCAGTTGCAACCCTGCCCAGTTTCTATACGGACGTCCTGCAGATGGGGAACAGGAGCATGATTGTGTGGAATTTGTAGACTTACAGACCAAAAGCCGAGAGGACCTGCAAGAGGCTCCGCTGGGTGAAGGACAGGAACTGTACATCGACGGGTCCTCCCGGTGCATAAATGGGGTACGGTACAGTGGCTATGCGGTCGTAGATGGCGCAACGAAATGGACGATCGAGTCCGGACGACTGCCCGGGAAGTGGTCAGCCCAATCCTGTGAGTTGTACGCCCTCCAGAGGGCCCTGAAGTTGTTGGAGGGGAAAGTGGGGACCATATATACTGACTCAAAGTATGTATACGGAATTGTTCATACTTTCGGGAAAATCTGGAAAGAGCGAGGATTGATAACTTCCCGGGGAAAAGAATTAGCTCACGAACAAATGATCAGCCTAACGTTGGAAGCCCTGGCGTTGCCTACAGAACTCGCAGTAGTCCATGTACCCGGTCACCAGAAGGGGTCGACACCGGAAGCGGTTGGAAACCGGCTGGCAGACGAGGAAGCCAAGCGGGCAGCGGTCGAAAAATCCGTCCAATTATTAACGTTAATACCGTTGAGGGAAGGGCTCGCTAAACAACCCGTCTTCACCCAGGGGGAGATTGATAAAATGGATCAATTGGGTGCCCGGCTAGAAACTAACGGGAAGTGGACGGTTCCTGATGGGAGACAAGTACTGAACAAACAGATCACCCGGAGTATTCTGCACCGATTACACCATCAGACCCACTGGGGGGTGCAAGCCATGTGTGACACGATCCTGAGAGACTATGTATGTAGGGGGATATACACGTTAGCCCAACAAGAAATAGTCGGATGCCCCACTTGCCAGTGAATTAACAAGAAAGCCATGCGTTCTATGCCAGCTGGTGGTCAGCCCCGCGCAATTAGGCCATTCCAGAGGATCCAAATTGACTTTACAGACTTACCCCCAGTACAGAGATGGAAGTATCTGCTAGTAATAGTAGACCATTTCACTCACTGGGTAGAGGCTTTCCCAACCGCCAAAGCCGATGCACCAACCGTGGCCCGTCTATTGTTAGAGAACATAATCCCGAGATATGGCATAATGGAATCTATCGACTCAGACTGCGGGACACATTTTGTTTCTAGGCTACACCATTTGATCTGTACTGCCCTGGGTATCCAATGGAAATTCCATGCACCCTGGCATCCTCAGAGCTCGGGTCGAGTTGAGAGAATGAATGGCACGCTCAAGACCCAATTGACTAAGCTGATGTTAGAAACTAAGTTACCATGGCCAAAGTGCCTGCCCATTGCCCTATTGAGGATACGTACGGCACCTCGCCGGGATATCGGGGTCTCCCCCTATGAGATGCTGTTCGGATTACCATATTGGAGTAAGGTTGATGGGTGTCCCACTCTACAAGGGGGAGATGTATTTGTCAGAGACTATTTACTGGCCTTATCCCGTTCTTTTGCAGAACTCCGGAGGAAGGGTCTCCTGGCTCAGACTCCGCCGCTCGACTTCCTCTTGCATAAGGTGGAGCCCGGAGATTGGGTACTTGTAAAGACCTGGAGGGCCGAAAAGCTCCAGCCGCAGTGGGAAGGACCGTTCCTGGTCCTGTTAACAACTGAAGCCGCTGTTCGGATGAAAGAAAAAGGGTGGGCCCACGCATCGAGGATAAAGGGGCCTGTTCCGCCAGAAGGAGAGAGCACTTGGACATGCGGGCCAGGGGACAAGCCATTGGTGGTAAAGCTGAAAAGACAGCGACAATGAACTCTACCTGGACTGTATTGGTGGGGATATTGATCGGTTTACTCCTGTATGTGGGGGAGGTCGAGGGGAGATGTGACAAATGTCGGACTACGGTGAGGCTTGGGAGTCAGATCTACTCGGGATCATTTGTGTCTCACTCCCATGTGAACGATCGGTGTTACGATGTGAATGCACGGCAAGAATGTTGGGAGGATGGAAAACCCTATTATCAAGTGTATAATAAAGGGTACGGTGGCAAAGTCCGTGGGTGCCCTAAAAATGACCGCTGGGTGTGTGTTAACAAAGATGGGCAGTGGGGCCTACCCTCCGTGTTGCTCAGAGAGCAGGTTGACAGAGTCAAGGAGACCAGAGTTCAGAACACTGAACGGGAGTTAGAGAAAGAGAACGACCGTCAGAGAACGGTCGTTGTCTCTAAAGTGCCATCCATATACAAAGAGGTAGAAGAGCAGATTGAGCTCCCTGATGTAACACAAAACCTGTTTATTGATCTCACCTCTAGGATTGCCACTGTTTTAAATGTTAGCAATTGCTGGGTTTGTGGGGGGCCACGTATGTCAGAACAATGGCCGTGGACTGGGCAAAGCTTAGACATATGGGAATTGCTTCAATACAATTGGACACATGTCAACGAAAGGAAAAGCCAGGGGTGGAGACTGACAAATAGCCCTGAGGGCCAGTTATGTGTTGAAGGCAAGGGGACCGTGGAGGTAGGAATTAGTCCCTGTCAGAGTGTATTGAATGCCACCACACAAGTATGGTGGCCTGAGAATATTGCTTGGTACATTGCAAACCGAGATCATCAAAATTGCATTCGGTTACGTTCTGATTCCTCCTCTTACGAGCTAAGTGCTGACCCTTCCGATGGCATGAAAAGAGTGTGGAGCGGTGGTTGTCAGGGGAATCAATGCTGGAATAATCCTGTCCAGACTCTGCCACGGGGCCAACAATCCGAATACTGGAATTGCAGTGGTCCTGGTCCTTATGAGGGCGTCCCTGGGGTAAAGGAGTTGTGGGATGACGTTGTGAGGCAGGGAGGGCCTGCTCCAGATGGCCTATTTTGGATATGCGGTAATCAGGCATATTCCAAACTGCCCATGGGATGGGCTGGAGTATGCTTCCTGGGTCTAATAAGACCTGAATTCTTCCTATTACCCCGGGAGGAAGGCGATGATTTGGGAGTTAAACTCTTTGACTCCCTGCGTAGGTCGCCAAGGGATATCCAAGTCGGTGATTGGGGGGATGAGTGGCCACCATTATTGAATACTACGGGCCTGCTACGTGGGCATAGGACGGATCATGGGGATACCGTACTCCTATCTATATGTTAAACCGAATTATCAGGCTCCAAGCAGTCGTAGAGGTCATTACTAATCAGACCGCCCTGGCCCTGGAGTTGCTGGCTAAGCAGCAGGATCAGATGAGGGCTGCTATATACCAAAACCGGCTTGCCTTGGATTATCTGTTGGCCTCGGAAGGGGGCGTGTGCGGGAAGTTTAACCTGACTAACTGCTGTCTGAAAATTGACGATAATGGTAAAGCGGTTTTGAAGATTTCCGATAAAATTCGGAAACTGGCCCATGTGCCGGTTCAATCCTGGCGCCCTCTTGGTGGCATCGGATGGTGGGATGGTCTCCTAGGTGGTAGTTGGTGGCGCACGGCGTTACTGGTGGCTGGGGGGGGGGGGGGGGTGCGTAATGCTTCTACTCATCTTACCCTGCCTGACCCCCTGTGTTCAATCTTTAATCCAGAAAAATATTTCCCAACTCCAGGCAGTGGCGGTACCCCAACATGGAACGCAGGAACTTAAGGTGCTGTTGCTGCGAAAGACCAAGGATTTCCCGGGCCCCTGATGGGAGGACGCTTGTCTTTGTCATGCACATCTTAAAAACAGAAAGGGTGGAATTGTGAGAGACGATTTCGGTACAAATAGTTAAGATGTGCATGACCTCAGAGTCTAAGGGGAATAGAGCCGTGGGGGTAGGGTAAAACATGCTTCTCTATAATAAAGGACGAGACAGAGTAGAAAAACAAGTCCTTGATTGATAAGACCACTAACTCTGACAGAGAAGAATAAGTCCTTGACTGATAAGACTGCAGGCTAGAAAAACAACTAGGGAGACATATACTGCAGACTTTGTGATAAGGGTCCAGAATGGAAAAATAATGAATGTTCAGAATGTGAACCTCGTGACTCTTTAGAGCTATAGAAGGGAGGAGCTTGAACTGTATTTAATCGAAAACTTTGTTAGCCTGGCACGCTTTTCTCAGAAGAGTGCCCAACTCTGCAGACTTGTTAATAAAACTTTGTTTTCCTGAATTTGTCTAGAGCGATTATTGAGAAGCGATTTTCGTTTCTAACACCACCCATCACCATCACTCTCTTATGCAGTAACAACAATGTTTGTCCAAGCTCCCTTCCAAACCCAAGATCCATACCACCCAGAGGATCAAGAGCAGTAGGTACAGGGAACCTCTACTTATGGGATATAAGTAAAGTAGTGTTACTTCTGCACTCACCATCCTGACTTTGAAATATATCACCGCCCTGAAATCCTCTCAGCAGATGACTGCTGCATGATATGCAGAATTAACTCTTGGAAGGTTGGAAAGATGAGGCAGGAGTTGGTGATAACGGAGAGAAGGAGAATGGGATGAGGATGAAGGTTGTGACTGGACTGGGTTGGGTTGGGGGGGGGGGTGCAGCGGGGCTGCCATTTACAGGTGCGCACCACCAATTGCGGCACCGCCACCTAACGGCCGCACGGGCTCGCGCGTCCTCGGATTCAAACCTTTAACCGCCGCGGCGCGCGAAGGACTACAACTCCCGTCAGGCACCGCGGACAAGAGTGCGCGCACGCTCTCTCTCTCCCCTCCACCCAAATCTACACAGTCGCCTTTCTCGGCGCAGGCGCGGCGACCATATGCAGCATGGGTAATGTAGTTTCCGCGCCGGCAAAGCGGAGGAGCTTCTGCGTTGACCTGCGGCTTGGGCTGTGCAAGGACGAGAGAGACTGGTTCCAAAGCCTCTGTAGGGTGGGATGTCTCTCATATACTAACTGCACTTCGTGCGTGATAGGGAGAGGGACCTATACACCATCACCGGGGGGGGAAAAAAACCCAACGCGGACTGTGGAATTGAGAAATAATAGAGAGAAAGTGCTGGAGAAACTCAGCAGGTCCGGCAGCATGTGCGGAGTGAGAGAAACAGAGTTAACATTTCGGGTCCATCATGAGACTTTGCCGAATTGAGGGTCACTCCTGCAACTGGGATGGTTGGTATTTCTAATCAAGCAACCCGCCTGTCGCTACATATTCTTGTGCGAGAAGCAATTCCCCCTTCACCCTCTGTTTTTTTTGGATCAAACCCCCTGGTGCTACATTGAAAGGGCAGCTGGACGGTGCATGGCTCACTCGTTTTCCAAACCGACAACCATTACCGCCTAGAAGGTCACAGGCAGCAGATGGATGGGAATACCACCACCTGCAAATGCCCACCACATCAGCATTGGGTCAAAATCATGAATCTCTCTCTCTCTCTGTAATGATGTTGTGGATCTACCTGCAGCAGTTAGTAAAGACAGCTCAGCACCACCTTCGCGAGAGCAATAAATTCTGGCCAACTTAGCAATGGATGAATTAAAAGTCCTTCACATTGAGGGATATTATTATTATTCTGTGTCGATGCCCCCGGAGATGTCATAGATCAAAGAGTGGGCTCACGGTTCAACAACACCTCAACGCAGGTTCTCCTCAGGGCCAACTAGAAAAAGACAGAAGGCTTTGTACTCTAGGACGTTGGCAGGAAGCGTTCCCATCAGATAAGGAAGACTGAGTAAACATTTTAGTGGACCCACAGAAAAACCTGGCGCCAAAGGGGTTGGCGGGTGTGCTAATGGAGTGAGACCTTGTTCAGGTAATGAAGTCTGCATAACCATGAGCTAATTATTTCTCTGATTAACTTAAATTGGAGGGTTTCATAGAGAGCCTCCCTTCTTTTCTGGAAGACCTCAAATGAATCTCAAGTGAGGCATTGTCATAGAGATGTACAGCATGGAAACAGACCCTTCGGTCCAACCTGTCCATGCCGACCAGATGTCCCAACCCAATCTAGTCCCACCTGCCAGCACCCGGCCCATATCCCTCCAAACCCTTCCTATTCATATACCTATCCAAATGCCTCTTAAATGTTGCAATTGTACCAGCCTCCACCACATCCTCTGGCAGCTCATTCCATACATGTACCACCCTCTGCATGAAAAAGTTGCCCATTAGGTCTCTTTTATATCTTTCCCCTCTCACCTAAACCTATGCCCTCTAGTTCTGGACTCCAATCCCAGGGAAAAGACTTTGTCTATTTATCCAATCCATGCCCCTCAGCCTCCAATGCTCCGGGAAAACAGCCCCAAACTGTTCAGCCTCTCCCTATAGCTCAAATCCTTCAACTCTGGCAACACGCTTGTAAATCTTTACTGAACCCTTTCAAGTTACATAACATCTTTCCGACAGGAAGGAGACCAGAATTGCACGTAATATTCCAACAGTGGTGTAACCAATGTCCTGTACAGTGGCAACATGACCTTCCAACTCCTATACTCATTACTCTGACCAATAAAGGAAAGCATACCAAACGTCTTCTTCACTTTCCTATCTACCTGCGACTCCACTTTCAAGGAGCTATGAATCTGCACACCAAGGTCTCTTTCTTCAGCAATACTCTCTAGGACTTTACCATTAAGTGTATAAGTCCTGCTAAGATTTGCTTTCCCAAAATGCAGCACCTCGCATTTATCTGAATTAAACTCCATCTGCCACTTCTCGGCCCATTGGCCCATCTGGTCCAGAACCTGTTGTAATCTGTCGCTGTTCACTACTCCTCCAATTTTGGTGTCATCTGCAAACTTACTAACTGTACTTCTTATGCTCACATCCAAATCATTTATGTAAATGACAAAAAGTAGAGGACCCAGCACCGATCCTTGTGGCACTCCACTGGTCACAGGCCTCCAATCTGAAAAACAACCCTCCACCACCACCTTCTGTCTTCTACCTTTGAGCCAGTTGTGTATCCAAATGGCTAGTTCTCCCTGTATTCCAGTCTCCCATGGGGAACCTTGTGGAACACCTTACTGAAGTCCATATAGGTCACATCTACTGCTCTGCCCTCATCAATCCTCTTTGTTACTTCTTCAGAAAACTCAGTCAAAGTTTTTGTGAAATCTTGAAAAAGCTTGTTGCATGATTGCAACGAATCTAGGGTTGGGAAGAACAGACAACTAACACAGGTTCCTGACGGTTAGTGAGTGATATCTGGGCGCATTTTAATATGGTGCCAGAATACAAATTGGGAGCAGTAGCCATTTAGCCCAACAGCCTGCACCATCTTTCAATACGATCATTGCTGATCTATGCGTGTTTCGAATTCTATATTCCCATCTATCCCACTTACCTTTGATTACTTTCTCTGACACAAATCTACCTCTGTCTTAAAAAAAAATTCAATACTCCATCTCCACCACTTCTGAGGCAAAGTAACAATGTCAGTCAACATTCTAAGAGAAAATAATTCTCCTCTTTGTCTTTGATGAGTGAATACTAATTTTTCAACATTATCCCCTAGTTACTGGACTCATTGTTACAAAGGGGAGGTCAATACCTCTCTGATAATTAAAACCAAAACACCCAGAGGAACACCTTACTTCAATCTGATAAAGAAGTGTGACAAGTGGTATAACCTACCTCTCACCCCCAATCTGTTGTAAAGGAGTGGTTAAAGGAAAGGAATCCCTGATATTCACTTTATAAGTAACAAGTAATAATTTATTGAACTCCAACCGTGAACAACTAACAAACCAAGCAATTCCTCTCTAACTACCTATTCGCAAATAAAACAAGATTCTAATGGTATGCTGCTTCAATAACACAAGTCCCACATATATAAAAACAAGTAATAAGAAAACAGTAAATTAAAAGTTAATCTCTCAAAGTTCACAGAGAGCAGGTCTACCTTTTCTGCTGTCTCTTCTGTCCAAGATGCCTTCTTAGTCATCTTCTGGTGTCCAAAATGCCTTCTCCAACATTTTCCTCCGATCCTTTTGCCTGGAATATTGCTATGTACCTTTATGAATAGATGGTGTTCTTTTCTGAGAGCTGGAAAGTTCTTATCTCTTCAGATGGCTCTCTCTCCTCTCTGTCCAATTACCCCTGTCTTTATACCAGTGCTGACATATTAATTTGTTAACAACCGAATTGGTTCAAAGTTGTCATCACCATCAGATTTAAATTTAATTGACTTTCAATCTCTAAGTGCTTGGTTTAAATTAATTGGCTAACTTTGAAAAGACATGTCTTGGTTGTTCGATACAAACTTTTTCAATCTGTGCACCTGCATTTTAGTTGCTGTTCAAAAATCCATTTTGATTCTAAGCACCAAAAAGAACATCATCTTTTAAAGGGACCGTGTAAATGCTTTCCCCCATTTTACAATTTTGCCATTTTTACACACCAACTTTGCTACATCATACACATGAAGAAATATCCTTCCAATGTCCACTTTGAAGACAGTTCTTTTACACTTCTTTCAAGTCTACTCATACACTTCTAAACTCCTATTCACTTCCACAATTACTTGCTGTACCTGCAGACTAACCTTTTGTAATTCCTGTGCTAGAACATCTGGATCTCCCTGTTCCTTAAAATTCTAGTTATTCTCCATTTAACTAATACTTTGCTATTTTGTTCTTCCTGCCAAAGTAAACAAATTTTCATTTTCCCACATTATATTCCACCTACCAGACTTTTCCCTACTCACTGCACTGCGCTGCACCGCCCACCCGGGGATGCCATTTTCAGCAGTGCCATCTAATGGCCCACTCGGGTTTGCACATCCTTGGGTTCAAACCCTTAACCACTGAGGTGTGCGACAGGACCAGATCCTATCAGGCACCACAGCACAGAAACTTGTGGGACCCTATGTGTTACACCCTGCCAAACAGAAACAGATCCTTTTCATCAGACTTTATTTTCTATAGGCCAAGGAGTCTTCTATCAATGCTAATATGTTACGCTGTACCCCATGGCAGAGAGTGCAATTTTTATTCCTGGAAAGATATGGTATGGTTTCATACAGCTACTGTTAATTGTCCCAAAGCCCTATTTAGCTCACTAATGAACTTTATGGGAGGAAGTTTGCCTTCCATACCTCCATCGGACTACATACAGCTCCAAACCCACAGCAATGTGGTTGGCTTTTCACTGCACTATAGGCAAGATATCAGTGTCAAGATTAGAGTGGTGCTAGAAAAGCACAGCGGGTCAGGCAGCATCCAAGGAGCAGGAAAATTGACGTTTCAGGCAAAAGCACTTCATCAGGAATATGCCCGAAACATCGATGTTCCTACTCCTCAGATTCTGCCTGACCTGTTGTGCTTTTCCAGCTTCACTCCAATCTTGACTCTAATCTTCAGCATCTGCAGTGCCCACCTCCACCTAATATATCAATGTCACCCATATCCTGTCAACAAATAAAAAACAAACCATGAGCTCCTGCTTTGCAATACATCAGTAGAGGAAGGGGCAGGAATTTATTGCTTGCCTGCCTGCTGGTCTGCTGCAATTCACCATGCAATACATGCAGAAAGTGGTGGAAAAGCACAGCAGGTCAGACCACATCCGAGGAGCAGGAGAACCAACATTTCGGACCATTTCCTGATGAAGGGTTTATGCCTGAAACATCCATTCCCCTGCTCCTTGGATGCTGTCTGACCTGTAGCACTACACGCTCAACTCTGAGTTCCAGTGTCTGCAATCCCCACTTTCTCCTAACACATGCAGAAACTCACTTTCATTTATAATGAGCTGAAAAGCCACATAGTTACACAAGAAAATTCACCTCGATCCATGGAGAAAATGACAATCAAAAGTGGGTTATTTTGTGATTATAAATCACAACCAGAAAAAATAATCACACCTGAACAGCAGTCATACTGGACTCGAAACATTAACATTGTTTTTCTCTCCAGAAATGCTGCCACAGTTTCTATTCCCAAGACCTGTTGTGTTGGTTCTTGCTGATCTGAAGGCTTCTCACTTAGGAGAAACCTAGCAAGTTTGGCAGCATTTCTGGAGAGAAAAGCAATGTTAATGTTTGAGTCCAGTATGATTGCTCTTCAAGTCTGATTATTTTCGGTCTGGTTGTAATTTATAATTCCAAAATCCTAACAATGTATAAACATCATTAATAAAGTTTTCAACAGGTTCTCCACGAAGTTGTATTCTTTTATTAAATCTTGCTCACTCCATTATACGATTGATTCTTAATATAATCATCAAATTTTCTTACAATCCTGTCGAAGGTGTGTTCCTTTACATTGTGTAATTTTTAAACACGATCTGCAACTAGACCTATCACATAGAGCAATTTGTTCAGTTGTACTTCTCTGGGTTTCTTACACAACCTTGAAAATAATTTATATTACCTGAATTGTCTTTCCAGACATTTCAGTTCAATTCCTTGTTGAAAGGGTGTCAGATTTTAAATCTGCTTGGGATGTCTTATGTTTTTCTCCATTGTCATTAACTTAACTGCTGTTTTTCTCTTATTTTATTTACTTAAAAGCTATTACAGGATTTTTATAAACAACAAAACAAAAACAGAAGTAGCTGGAAAAGCTCAATCTGTCTGTCAGCATCTGTGAAGAGAAATCTGAGTTAACATTTTGGATCCAGTAACTCTTCCTCAGAACAGACGGGAAACATTAACTCTGATTTCTCTGCACAAATACTGCCAGAGCTGCTGAGCTTTTCCGGCACCTTCTGGTTTTGTTTCTGATTTACAACATCCATAGTTCTTTCAGTTTTTACAGGATTTTTATAATTCTTCATAGATGATTTTAATATTCAGTGTTTTAAATTGCTCAAGCACTTCAGTTGTATTAAATGTTGAGTCTTCTTCAAGAAATTTCATAAAGGTTGTAATTATTTTTTAATCACTCCATATTGAAGAGAGGTGTTGTTTCAATGAAGTATTTTAAGTTCTAGCTTATTTTCTTTCCAAACGCTTTCCTAGAACTTTTGCTGTAAAATTGTTTTTCATTCGAATAAAAGTCATTGAAATGTTTAAAATTGAAGAAATATTGCATTTTATATTTGTGCACAAAATAAAGGGAAGCTTGTTTTTTTTCTCTCATTACTGTCTACTTTTCTCTAATTTTGGCTGATACACCTCAATCAGATCTCCTCTCAACTTTCTCTGCTGCAAAGAAAACAACCTGAGTTTATCTAGCCTCTCTACATGGTTGAAATGCTCAATCCCAAGCAACTTCCTGGTGAATCTCCTTCGCACCCTGTCCATTGCAATCACATCCTTCGTATAGAATGACGACCAGAACTGCACACAGTATACCAGCTGTGACCTAACCAACGTTCTGTCCAGCTCCAATGAGACCGCCCTGCTCATAGGCAAGCTTTCTTAGCTACCCTATTAATCTGACCTGCCACCTTCACAGATTTGTGGACAAGCAAACCATGATCATGTCCTCTGAGCTTCCTTATGTCTTGCTATTTCCTTGTTCCTTTTCCCAAAGTACATCACCTCACATTTATCAGGTTAAATTCCATCTGCCACGAATCTGCCCATCTGACCAATCCATTTGTGTCATCCTGTAACCCAACACCTTCCTCCCTACTGTCAGCAGCCACTTTCTCCTTTTCAGCAGCTGGTTCTGCTGAGCCTGGCCACATTTCCTCCGGGCGACTGCCATTAACAATGCCTCCAAAAACATCACGTGCTATCATATAAGCTGTCCTCAAATAAATTATGAGGAAACAGTAATAAATTGTTGGTGAAGTGTTGACATCGTGCCCCAGAAAGTCTCCCAACGTGTCTCAGAAATTGTCTTCAAATACTGTCCACTTAGCTGATTTTCAGAAGCCAGTGAAACGTAGTTGCCTTTTTAAGCAGGTGCTGATGATTTTCCCATCACCTTTTTATCAGATACAATTTGCCTTGTAGCCGATTTAGAAATCTGTGGGATCAAATCTCACTCCAGAAAACAAATAAAGATTGACACGCCAACGCGGTGTTGAGGAAATGTTGCATTGTCACAGATTCTGTCTTTCAGTTGGTCCCAACTGCTCTCTCCGATAGATGTAAAAGACCCCATGTCACCGTTTCAAAGAACAGCAGCAGAGCAATTCCTGGTGTCTTGGTCAATGTTTATCCTTCAACACCTCAGAAACAGCTAATCGAATTATTACTACCTTGTCTTTGGTTCAATGTTTAATGTGAGCCAATTAGCCACTGCGTTTCCCACTTTACAGCTGTGACCATACTGATTGGCTATAAAGCAGTTGGTGACATCTGGTGGCTATGAAAGGTATTGCTTGAATGCAAATTGTTTTTCTTCAGTAGGTTGATTTTGGTCAATGTTATCAATCCTAACACGTCCACCAATTCTTTTAAGTCTACCTGTTCGCACATGCTATGTCACATCGCTGTGAGATTTGAATCCAGACGTTCTGGTCTAACCCTATAACAAGGGTTGATAGGGCTTTAAACTATTCAGCGGTGAGAAGGTTAAGTTGAAGAGAAATTTAAATATTCAAAAAAAATGAGTAACCAAAGATGTAGGATACTGAGGAGGTGAATGATAATCAAAATGTGACAGGTAGGTAGAAAATACAAGAAGAAGAATGCAGCAGATATTAGAACCAAAAGAAGTAATAATGGCAAAAAGTAATTGCTTTACCTGAATATGTACAGCATTTGATGCAGGATAAATGAATCTATGACTCAGTTAGAAAAATGACTTGATAGTTATTGTAGAGAGATAGTTACAGGGTGACTGGGACTAGAAATTCAATATTCAAAGGTATTTAATGTTCCAAAAAAAGGCAAGTAGGAAAAGGAGGTAGGATAGCGTTGATAATAAAGAAAGGTTTTAGTGAGGCGAGGAGTGATATAAATCCAACAGATTGTGATGTGGAATTAGTTTGGGTGGAAGTAGGGAATATCAAGGGAAGGAAGTCACAGGTGTAAGTTTTCTATAGGCCCGCAACAAGTAGCCTCATAGTAGGACAAAGTATAAATTGGGAAGTAATGGTGCCTTGTAAGAACAGCACCATAAATTGACTTGGGTGTTAAGTCTGCATATTGACTGGACCAATCAGATGGGCAAAAGTAACATGGAAGATAATTTTGTAGAATGCGTCAGAACTTGTTTCTTCGCACAAGCCATGAGCAGCCTATTTTAGATCTAGTAATGTAATGATGCAGGATTGATAAGAGATCTCGAAGCTAAGGATCCTCTAGGGGGTCGCAATCACAACAAGGTAGAATATCAAATTTAATTTGAACAATCTGTGCTTAAGAAATGCTGTCCATGAGAATATCCAATCAGAAACTAAGGCATACAAAGTAGTAATAGACCAGAGGACTGGCAATTCCTTAATAACCAGCATTGGATGGTTAAAAGCTAATTTGAATTTGAAATTAAATTTTAGCTAAAGTGTATGTGGAACTCTTGGAGGATGCAACTGGAGAATTCAAAACAGGGAACAGGCAATCATCTGCATCGGATCTAATAGTGAGGGCACTGTAAAGATCACAGAGGTTTCAGATAAGCAAGATACCAATGGGAGGAATGGTCTTGTAACAATCTCTAACAAGAGTAAGGTGGAGCAGCATCTTCCAGGGATCTGAGTGCTGTGGGCTATGGAGAAATGTGTGGCAGAACTGGGCTGAACTCAAAGTCGAGAGCAACTCATGCCATCTTTTCTGCTCTTCCCAAGTGGCATGGCAAGGATTCTCGCTAGATAGTAGCAAGATGCCAATTGATGGTCAGTACTGTTTATTAAATAATTTGTCAACAGCTCAACATGCCTTCTTAATATTCAGCCTCCCTTCTTGCCTAAGCAGCTCCGTATTGGGACAACTTGACATAGAAACCAGAGCAAGTCCTTGGCTACTATCTAGTGAGAATCCTTGCCACGCTACTTGTGATGAGCAGAATTACTCCCGACTTTGAGTTCAGCCCAGTTTTGCCACACATTTCTCCGTAGCCCACATCACTCAGACCCCTAGAAGATTCTGCTCCACCTTACTCTTGGCGGATTCAGCTCCCTACTTGCTCCAAATGACCTCCATGTTGGAACCTGGGCACTGACATCTCAGGGCGTGTTCCATGGGCATTGGCCACATGCCCCCTATGTGCATGGACATTGGCATCTAACATGTCTCAGCCTCTAAGAACCCTCATGGCATTACCTTTCAGCCACTTACAGGGCACTCCTATACTTCAGTGCTGGCCCTCAGCAAGGTCACTGTGTGCTCAGGGACACACACCCCATTCATAGACTGGAACAGGCTGCAGCTGTGGGCTCTTCATCATTGTCACAGCACTCACTCAGTCTGAGGATACTCACATCATCCCTGCCTTGCATTGGCTTTACCTTGCCTTTTTGCGACCTCATGCAGAGATACCAGGTTCATTTCACATGTGTCCAGTTGTGCTTTTTAGTACATACACAAGGCCAAGGAGTTTGTCAGAGTTGTCAGTGGTCCTCAGTCAAGTCAGGGTTCAAGCAAGTGTTCCCAGCACAAAAACTTAAGAACAGCTTCAGATAGCAGTGCAGGTCTCGCTCAGGGCAGCCAGAGATCCTTTTCTCATACAGAAATTGAGATATGCCGCAAGATGAGCTAGCTTATTAATAAGGAGAAAGTGTTGCTGGAAAAGCGCAGCAGGTCAGGCAGCATCCAAGGAGCTGGAGAATTGACGTTTCAGGCATAAGCCCTTCTTCAGGGAGCTCCTTGGATGCTGCCTGACTAGGTTATTAATAACACAGGTTTAATAAGGTACAGCAAGCAAACACTTCAGAAAACACAACTTTGCTAAATTACCTAAAAGAGTCAGCCCAAAGCTTTTTTTTTTCATTCACTTGTGGGATATGGCATCATAGGTTGGATGAGCATTTATTGCCCATGCCTCATTGCTCTTGAGAAGGTGGTGAACTGTCTACTTGAATTGCTGCAGTGCTGCAGGCAGACTCATAATGCTACCATGGAAGGAATCCCAAGATTTTGCCCCGGCAATAGTGAAGGAATGGTGATATATTTCCAAGTCAGGGTGATGAGTGGCTTGGAGGGGAACATGCGTTCCCATACATCTGCTGCCCTCAGCCTTCTAGATGGAAGTGGTTGTGGGTTTGGAAGATGCTGCCTAATGGTCTGCATTGAATTTCTTCAGTGCATCTTGTAGATAGTACACATTGCCATTACTGAGCATCGGTGGTGAAGGGAGCGGATCCTTGTGGATTTGGTGCTTTGTCCTGGATGGTGTCAAGGTTCTTGAGTGTTATTGCAGCTGCAGCCATCCAAGCAAGTAGGGAGTTTTCTATCACACTCCTGACTGTGTCTGCTGGATGTTAGACAGGCTTTGAGGAGTCAGGAGGTGAGTATGCTGAGCTTCTGACCTGCTCTTACAGCGACTGGTGTTTAAATGCCAGTTGTTTTTCTGGTCAATGGTAACCCCCAGAACATTCTTAGTGAACATTCAGTGATGGCAACACTAATGAATGTCAATGGACGGTGGTTAGATTGTGTCTTATTGGAGATGGTCATTTACTGACATTTATGTGGCACAAATGTTACTTGCCACATGTGAGCCCAAGCCTGGATATTGTCCAGATTTTGTTGTATTTGAACATTGGACTGGTTCAGTGCCTGAGGAGTAGTAAATGGGCTGAAATTGTGCAATCATCAGCAAACATCCCCACAACTGACCTTATGATGGAGGGAAGGTCATCAATGAGGCAGCTAAAGATGGTTGGGCCTAAGACACTATCCTGAGGAACTCCTGCAGAGATGTCCTACGACTCCAAACAGCGGAAAGTATTCCCCTGATACCCATTGATTCCAGTTTTGC